>NC_086333.1:57981169-58581169 GCF_032445375.1 Bacillus rossius redtenbacheri
GTGTAGGATATACAGATGACAGGCAACATGTTTTCTGAGGTGGGACACAGATGGCTGGGTTGCTGGAAGATGTATTATAAGCAGGAGATGTGAATTGATGCTTCGTGTACTTCATAAAGGCCTTTGATGAAGTGCTGCATTGGAGGCTAATGGAGAAGGTTGTAATGTTGATATGTGATAAGGTGGTGAAATGTGTGGGGAACGTTCTGAGTAACAGGCGTGGGGGATTGGAAAGTTTTGTAATAGAAAATTTGACACCAGAGCAACGCACCAGAGGTACTGCAGGGTAGTGTCCTGTGACTTGTGCTGTGAATGATTGTGATGAACGATATAGGTAAAGGAACAGATTGTAAGTAGAGGATTACTATGTGATGAGAGAGACATAAAGTAGAATTTGTACAAGTTGGAGCTCTAGTTGGTGCCAACAGTATGGGAATAAATGTTGTAGCAAGGTTCAAACCATGCTAACTGCTATTATTTTTGTAGCAGCAAACCACGGTCTGATTACCATCTTTGCTTGCTGGGTGGATCTTTAGGTTTCACCAGTTTATTAGAAATGAACAAAAACAAGGTGTGATTCCGTCTGAAATATAATTACTCCATACTGAGGAAACTTATAACAGATACTAGCTACCCGACCCGGCTTCGCACGGCTATACTAATGGAAAAAAATTAAGCCACATCTCCCATTTACAGTAATGGTAAATAAAAAAAATTCAGTGAAAATTTATTACAATGCTGTATAATGTACCGGAAGAGAAAATTAATAGCACCGATGGTTTCCCGACTCGTGCACGCAACGTACAACTGATGTACCCGTACTTCGCTACGGCAGTCTACAGGCAGATCACTCTTGCGCCGCTCATTATACATGCCCCTCCTTGTGGGTACGCCACTGCCGCGCGATGCCCGTTGCCATGTAGACGCAGAAGGCATGAAAAATGCAAAATCCTGTTCTCATACAGACAAAGTACCCACTGTTGACTGGTTTTAACCACCCATGGGATCCAATTTTCGGAAAATGTCATCGTGCGTAACATAAGGAACATTACTGTGAAGTTTCAAGTCTGTAAAATATATATACTTGAAAAAAGGGCAATTTTTTATATTTAAAGTACCCGCAAAATTTCAACGGTGATGAGGACTACACTAACAATGAAATAGTCGTTGCCATGGAGACGAATGAAGCATCAACAATGCTACAGCCGTTGCCGTGGTGATTTTCTGCCAACTCATACATACATCACATTAGAAAACTCTAAAATTATTAGATTAAGACCATTAATCGAAATAAAAACTATCCTATCTCTCAAGTTGGAAAATATTACACCTAAATGCCAATTTTCATCGAAATCGGTTAAGTGGTTTAGGAGTCCATTGAGGACAAACATTGTGACACGAGATTTATATATATTAAGACAAGAAAATATTAACGTACAATATTAATTACATTCTTAAACAGCTCTCAGGTATATTCAAAAAAAATAATTGGCCGGCCGTACATGGAATTATCAGAAGTTTCATTTACTAAAAATACATAAACCAATAAAAAAAATACAAATATGTTTAAACGATCCCAGGATATATACTTAAAGTCCAGAAATTATGTTTATCTAATTAACTGCATCTGACGACGTAATTTAAAGAAAGTTCAGAAAAGGGTCAAAAGATACAGAAGCACTGGAGGTCGGGGCTTCGTTTCCCGGAGATCACGCGGGTACATGATGCCAGGGCACTTGTGTCCTGTTGTGGAAGGGAGATGAAAATGCCAAATCGGCGTCCGGCTCTCGGACCCTGTCAGACAGGGGAGTTGGCTTCTGTTTACTGATGCGTCGCCCGCCAGGAACTGGATCCCGCGATTACGCGGCTGGGCGCGGTTGATTTCTTCATTTCAAAAAAAAATTTAAAATAAAAAATAACTATTACACTTTGTACTACGCAGACGGACTAAACTACTTAAAAAAAATTATAGGGATAGCATCCCTTATTTAGGCGACTACATAGTCGGTTGCGGCTGGATGGAAGTCTTGCAGTGTCTCGTCGATCCGCCGATTTTCGCAAAACGGTCCGTCTGCAGTCGCGTTGCGAAGTGTCCCGCGACGAATCGCGTCTCGTAATTAAAAGTCAATCTTGAATCAAAAGTGGAGGGGAGGGGGCTGGGAGTCCGGACCGAAAGGTCCCGAAGTTCCCTGAGTGGGCATCATAAAAAAACTCTCACTGATGTCTCGAAGTTGGTAGCACTGGCCGACTTTAGCGCTACCTGTTGAGGGGTGTCTGAGATAAAAAAGAATCGACTTGCCCAAGGCGTCTGCTTAAACCAAGGGAATAAAGGGCGCAGTCTAGTGCTACACTCTGGCGGCCTACAGGGTAAGTTGGCTGGGCGGTTAGCGAGTTTGCCGCTAGGTATCGTGTGCGGTCCATCTTGGCACACACATTTTTTTATGCGAGGCGTCCTTGGAGACGGTCGCTGTCTGCTGGGGTTTCTGACCTGTCATTGGCCTTAGGCGAATTCTTAGAACTGAGTGGGAAGAGGGGTGGAGTAAGGGGGGGGAGAAAACGCAATGACGCTGGGAACAAGCATTCATGACGTGCTTCCAGGGGAGTGAACCTAATACGTATTCGTGACAGTAAAGGCTATGGTCAGCTCGTCTCTGAGAAATGGTAACAGCTCGTCCAGAGCTGCTGTAGGCGGTTTTAGTCATGAAGTGAAGTAACGTTACAGTACTGGGACGTGCCTGTAAGCGAGGGAAATTTTAAGCTGGCTGCCAGCAAAGTATTAGATCTGCAAAATATCCGATACGTCTCTGGGAAAGGTGCTTCAGACTATTGGCACAAAGTTTAACTTAAGGGAGTACACCAGCCTAACAAAGTGTAAATCGCCCTTTAGTAACCAAATTTTAAAGCAAATAAAATTTCCAAAAATAATTTAAAATTATAATAAAATTATAAAGAAAAAAAAGTGTTGAAATTCCTAATTTCCGGCACAATGTGAACATAACAAAGATAGATTTACAAAGAAAAGTAAGTTAGCAAAGGACTTTGATTGTTGGAAGGGGCAGCAGATAGGGGAGATGGTACTGACGACAGTCGTCGTACCCTCCCAGATACAGAGGCCGTACCTGGCCACCGACGCGGGCCTGAGGGGGCCTATTTTCCCCCCCAGTGAACCCCAGTGTGTGCGACGGCCAGGGACGCACCCGCGTGCGCCCTAGCATGCCAACGAGTGTTTTTTCTATGTGACTTTATCTTTTATTTCAGTGTGTATATATTTGTAAACGATTAAGGGATTTGAATGTGTGTAATTAACTTATTTTATTTATTATTCATTGTGCAAGTTCGCTGTGTAATTAATGTCTCGTGTATGTCTTTGTAAATAATTCAATAACTTTTTCTGAAGTGTTTCGCCGTAGTATGTAATTGCAGCCTGGCGCGCCGCGGGACGGAGCTCTCTCCCACGCCGGCCGATTTTCCCCTCCCTCCCCGCCACCCGCGGGCGCCGGCCCGCGGGCGAGCGGGGAGAGGCAGTCGCGTCCTGGTCTCGAGCGGAGACAGACGTGTTCGTTGCTCCGCGAGCCGCGCACGTTGCGCTCGGGATTGAACGTTCGCTCAGTCCGCAGTCGGTCACGGCAGCTGAGCTGCCACCGCGAATCAGCTTAGCATTGTTAACTTACGAGTCATCGGGAGACGTGTCTAGCGGGCAGTTTCTACAACGCGAACGTGGTGCTTCGGGTCTCTGAACTTTTCGCCGTCCACGGAACATTACGTAACGGGCCGCGTATGTACAGCGTTCCGTCTTCGGGCCCTTTCTCACTGGGTCAGCCTAGCATTAATAAACTTTACGATTCGCGCCGAAACGTATTTGAGAACCGCCCCGTCATCAGGGAGTCCGTGTCGCCGTGGTAGGGCACTTGTTCCGCGACGGTTCCGCCAGGCTGCGGCAGGACTTTATAAGCGTTAATAAAAGACGGCTCGTGAAATTCGTTAATGCCGTGTTCTGCTTGCGACAACCTACCAACATTCCTCGCAATCACTTCACTCTCCCTCCAGGTCCCGCCTTTCCCGGTCCCGGCCACGTTGGCCTGGACCCACACCTCTCCGACGAGGGCAGTACGGGCATAACAGGACATTTATTTCAACGGGAAAACGGGGACCTGAAGCCGAGGGACGTCATTTGGCGCCCAACTAGTGTGGCCGTAAGCATACGCAAGCGCACGCAAGCGCACGCAAGCGCACGCAAGCGCGCAGGTGCAGGACAGAACGGAAGCAGGTGCGGCTGCGCGGCGTGGGAGCGGCTCGAATTCGAGACGTCGCGCCGGCGCGCCGGCGGGAGATAACGCAGCGCGGGAACGGCGCGAACACGAGACGTTTCGGCGAGAGATAGCGCGTCGTGGGGGACAGAAATACAAGACGGCGGTGCAGCGGTATCCCGGACTGAAGATAACGCGCTGGGGAGGATCGTATTGTATTACTGGGGGAGATTGTGTTCACGATCCGCGGATCAGTAGCACAGGAGGACAGGATGGCGTGGAAACAGGCGGGACAAGAAAGATACGATCTAATCAGTTTCGAAACGGACTTGTGTGAGGAGGGAGACTCCGCGAAAATGGACGTAAAAAACGAGGTTTGCGGGTCCGGCGGCGCGGCCGAGGGCGCAAACAGCACGGACAGCACAGTTGAGGACAGTAAACGGGAACAGGGGGACAGGCACGCGGACGCAGATGGGCCGGTAGTGCGGTACGTGAGCACGCAGTTTGAGTTGCCAGAGTTTGCGGGGAGAGACAACGAGGACCCGCGGGAGTTTTTGCGGGAGTGTGAACACCTCCTAAAACTGTACGAAGTGCGACGGGCGGAGTGGACGCCGCGAGTGGCGGGACAGCTCCGCGGCGAGGCAAGGAACTGGTGGTCAATGGCCGGGAGTTTTGATACCGAGTGGGGACATTTTGTGCGCCAAGTCAAAACTAGGTTTGATAACGATCAGGCGCGGGCAATGTGTTTGCGGACATTTTATTGCCGAAACCAGGAGGAGGACGAGAGTGCAGAGCAGTTCATTTACGAGAAGTTACGCATGTTCCGCCGATTGGGGACAAGTGGGGACGTGAGTGCGGCGTTGCCAACCATTGTCGAACAATTGCTGCCAGAGTTTCGCCCCTTCATGAGGACGGCTGCTGGTCGTGACACGGAGGAGTTCGTGGCCCTCGCCCGCGTGATCGAACGTGACATGTCGCAGTGGAGGACGGCACTCAGGGGCGCGAGAGCTCCCCGTGCTCGCTCGGGGCCGCGAGGGGTCACCGTCACAGAGGTCACGGACAGTGACTTGACCGTGGTGAGCTACGCCGGCGGCGCGGGACCGCGCAGGACAACAGACCGCGGTGGCACCAGGGAACGCCCGGAACCAGCTGCGACAGGAGGAGGACGTCACGAGCGGACAGATACGAGAGAGAGGGACGAACGTCCGCCGCGATGCCGTTTTTGCCCGGACGCGTACCATTGGCATCGCCTCTGCCCCACCAGAGCCGCGTGGGAGGAGGCGCGCGAAGGCAACACGTCGCAGGCGGGAAACGCAGGACCGGGGGCGGAGGGACAACTGGGTGCCGCTCCCCGGCCCGCCAGCCACCGGCAGTCCCAGTAACTGACAGAACACGTCGACCACCACCGGCGCCTACCGCACTAACGTCCTGTATGCCGCCGGGAAGCAGGGGACAACGGGACTACTCCTCATCAGCTGTCCCCATGCCGAGGCAACTGCGGGGACAGCTGACTGCCGGCGCCACCACCGCGGCCCTGAGGCCGGGTATACCAGGGCCGGACCAGCCGCCTCGTCGACACGCCGTCGACGGGGTGGACAACCAGAGCGTCAGCGCAGGCATCCCGCCGGCCATCTCCGTGCAGGGACAGCTGACTGCCGGCGCCACCACCGCGGCCCTGAGGCCGGTTATACCAGGGCCGGACCAGCCGCCTCGTCGACACGCCGTCGACGGGGTGGACAATCAGAGCATCAGCGCAGGCGTCCCGCCGGCCATCTCCGGACAGGGACAGCTGACTGCCGGCGCCACCACCGCGGCCCTGAGGCCGGGTGTACCAGGGCCGGACCAGCCGCCTCGTCGACACGCCGTCGACGGGGTGGACAATCAGAGCATCAGCGCAGGCATCCCGCCGACCATCTCCGGGCAGGGACAGCTGACTGCCGGCGCCACCACCGCGGCCCTGAGGCCGGGTATACCAGGACCGGACCAGCCGCCTCGTCGATACGCCGTCGACGGGGCGGACAACCAGAGCATCAGCGCAGGCATCCCGCCGGCCATCTCCGTGCAGGGACAGCTGACTGCCGGCGCCACCGCCGCGGCCCTGAGGCCGGTTATACCAGGGCCGGACCAGCCGCCTCGTCGACCTGTCGTCGACGAGGTGGACCACCGGAACGTCAACACGTCGGCGCCGGAGCGAGCCGCGGACCTCGCCGCGAGTTCCCCACGCCCGGACGGCCAGGTGGCCGGGGGCGGTGGGGGACAGACGACTGCACAGCTGGGGCAGGTCGGCCCCGAGGAGCCGGAGCTGCTGCGAATTCCTGTCCGCGCTAACGGGCGGGAGATGCTGGCCCTGGTGGACACCGCCGCCAGCCGAACCTACATCGCGGCCCACCTGGTGGGAGCGGAGGCAGTGACACCGCGGAGGGAGCTGGTGCAGCTGGCCACCAGGGATGCCGTCGTTGCAGCAGGGGGCATCACTCAGGTAACAATGAGCATCGTTGGTCACGTTAGCCACGTCGAGGCCTGGGTGGTCCCCGAGCTCCGCGAGGGGCTGATTCTGGGGGTCCCATGGCTGCACGAGGTCGACGCCACCGTGGAAGTACGAGCTGGCCGGATGCACTTCGGCACCCAGGGGCGCTGGACGGTGTACGGCGTGCACCAGGTTCCCCCCAGTCCCCCTCAGTCAGTCATTCGCCTAGAAGACCTTCAGCACGGTGTTCCAGAGGAGTACGTCGATGTCATCAACCATGTCCTCACCTCTCAGGCACAGGTATTTGCGGCCGCGGACCGGCTACGACGGACAAACGTGACGGAGCACCGGATACCGATGGTACCGCACCGCCCTCCCTTTGAGAAGGTATACGGATTTGGCATCCGGGAACGGGAGGCCATACAGACTCAAATTGACGAGATGTTACGTGACGGGGTAGTGGAACCCAGCACCTCCCCGTATAACTCACGGGTGGTGCTGGCCACCAAGAAAGACGGAAGTCTACGCTTTTGCGTAAACTTCAAGGCGATAAACAAACTGACCATTCCCGCCCCGCCCCCGCAGATCAATATCACAGACGCACTGGCAGGACTGGGGGACGCCACTATTTTCACGACACTAGACTTAAAATCAGGCTACTGGCAGGTGCCGGTATGTCTGGAGGACCGCCCTAAGACGGCATTTACGGCACCAGACGGTCGACGTTACCAGTTCTGCGCCATGCCGTTTGGTCTCATGGACGCCCCTGCCACGTTCCAGGCCCTGATGGTACGTGTTCTGGATGGGTACATTGGTGAGTTCGCCAGTGCCTATCTGGACGACGTTATCATCTGGTCCAGGACGTGGGAGGAACACGCGCACCATCTGGCATTGGTGCTAGAACGTATGGCCAGACACGGACTGACGTGCGCCCCAAAGAAATGCCACATTGGGGCCACGGAAATAGAGTTCCTAGGACACATAGTGACGGCGGAGGGGTGCCGCCCCCGACCTGAGCAGTTGGAGCTAATAGAGGGAAAGGGGGCACCGAAGACCAGGAAGCAGCTCCAGAAGCTGCTGGGGCTGCTCAACTGGCTGCGGTCCTTCGTCCCCGACTTCGCCACGGTGACGGCCCCGATGACGGACCTACTGTCGCCGAAGACTAAGTTCCGGTGGACCCCCGCCGCGGACGAGGCCTTGCGACAGGTGAAGCGCCGGTTCAGGAACTGTCACACGCTCTCACGCCTGGTGCCCAGCCGCCCCATCTTCATCCAGACGGATGCGAGTCAGGAGGGGATGGGGGCGGTGTTGTACCAGATGGATGACCGGGGCGAGAGGCGCGTGATCGAGTACGCCAGCGCCAAGTTTGGGCAGGCTGAGCGGAAGTATCACGTGAATGAGCAAGAGTGCCTTGCGGTGGTCTGGGCCCTACAGAGGTACCGTCACCACGTCGAGGGCCGCTCATTCACGCTGAGAACCGACAGCCAATGCCTCCGCTGGTTGGACTCCGCTCAGGGCCGGAAGTCTAAGTTCACTCGGTGGGCCATGCTGATCCAGGAATTCTCGTTCACGGTCGAGCACATTCCTGGACGTGAAAATCAGTTGGCCGACGAGTTGTCCCGGAATCCGGACCCTGAGAATGAGTTCCACGACGACCAGGGCTGGGAGGAAGTGCTCCTCCCTGAGCGTGAGCGCGGGGTAGAGGACTCGGTGCCGCGACCGTGCGCGTTGTACGCGCTGACAAGCCCCACTGCTCCTGCACCTGACGCGCGACCCGAGACTATGACTGACCTGCTGGCGTGGGTCCACGCGGCGCAACTCCGGGACCCCGACACCCGGACCCGACTGACAGAGTGTGGGGAGGGGGTGATACCGGGCTGCCGGAGCCTGAACGGGGCGCTCCAGACCAGGGGGGCTCACAGGTCGAGCGGGTGGCGGACCCACGTGCCGCCCGAGGCCAGGCGCTGGGTCCTGAGCTACCTGCATGACCACCCCCTGGCGGGACACCCGGGCGCGGAGCAGACGCTGCGTGAGGTCAGACGGACGTTCCGCTGGCCTGGCGACGCGGCAGAAGTAAGACGCTACGTGCGGGCCTGCCTGCGTTGCCAGGAGCGGAAGTCCAGGCGACCCGACGGCAAGGAGCAGCAGGTCCCACGACGGCCCCGGAATCCCTTCCACACTGTGGCGGTGGATATTATGGGGCCGTATCCTCGCACGTCCCGTGGTCGGCGATTCATTGTTGTGGTCACGGATGTCTTCACCCGCTGGGCGGAGGCGTTCGCAGTACCAAACGTGAAGGCCGGCACCGTGATTGCCCTGCTCGAGCGCGAGTTCTTCCCGCGATACGGGTACCCCGCGGTCCTGCTGACGGACAACGGGGTGCAGTTCACGGGGAGAAGCTGGCGAGTGTCCTGCGCGGGTTGGGGGGTGGAGCATCACACGACGCCCACCTACCATCCGCGCGCGAATCCGACCGAAAGGCGGAATCAGGACATTAAAACTCAGCTGCGCATCCGGTTGGACGAGGACCACACCAAGTGGGACCTGCACCTGCCGACGCTGCTGTTTTGCCTGCGCCGTCGGACGAACGCGGTCACGGGCCATTCCCCCGCTGAACTGGTGCAGGGCCGGAACCTCGCCCTGCCCGGGGAAGCGCGCGCAACCCCCGACTTGCACAACATGACCACGGACGATCTGCGCGAAGACGCCCGACGTCGCCAAGCTGACTACCTGACTAGACGTACGCCGCAGACGCACCAGCCCCCAGCACGACTAGAGCCTGGCCAGCAGGTGTTTGTTAAGTGTCATCACCTGTCGGCTGGCGAGCGGGGCTTTTGCGCCAGTCTGGCTCCTAAGTGGGCGGGGCCACAGGAGATCGTAGACAGACTGGGCACCACCTCGTACCTCGTGCGTCGCGCCGACGGACGGACAACTAAGGTGCACAGGGACGACATTCGACTGATAGGCGACCCGCACGACGAGTACGACCACGACGACAGCGGACCAGTGGACGGTGACGAGGCCGAGGATGACGTCACCGAAGGTGTACTGGCCGACCTCGGCGCCCCTGTGGTGGTACCGCCGGAGCCGGACCTGGGACGTCGACGGGGACACGCCCACCCCAGGTCACTGCGGGGGGTTGGCAGGGACGTTGACAGGGACGACGACACACGGGACGGGACCGATGACAACGTCGCAGTAGGAGTCCTGGTCGACCTCGATGACCCCGTGGTGACGCCACCGGAACCGGATCAGGGACGTCGACGGGGACACGCCTACCCCGGGTCACGGCGAGTGGCAGGCGAGAACGCTGACGGGGACGGTGACACACGGGACAGGACCGATGACAACGTCGCAGTAGGAGTCCTGGTCGACCTCGGTGACCCCGTGGTGACGCCACCGGAGCCGGATCAGGGACGTCGACGAGGACACGCCCACCCCAAGTCACTGCGGGGGGTTGGCAGGAACGCTGACGGGGACGGTGACACACGGGACAGGACCGATGACAACGTCGCAGTAGGAGTCCTGGTCGACCTCGGTGACCCCGTGGTGACGCCACCGGAGCCGGATCAGGGACGTCGACGAGGACACGCCCACCCCAAGTCACTACGGGGGGTTGGCAGGAACGTTGACAGGGACGACGACACCTGGGGCACGACACATGGACGGGCCCCCACGACGACACCGACTCAGCCTCCTACGGGGGGACAGCAAAAGGGGAACGGTGGTTGGCAACTGGCAAGAGGGGGCGGGGAACGGACGCCCGTCAGAAGGGGCGGAAGGGGTCCGCGTGGCGCAAGCATGGCAGAGCTGGAGCGCTTTGTGGACCGGGTGCTCCCGCCTGATGACGTCAGCGCCTACGCCAACGACACTGATGGACCGCTCATCGAGGACGTAACACATGACAACACTGCTCAGGGCGACCTGGTCGACCTGAGTGAACCAGTGGTGACGTTGCCGGAGCCTACCCAGAGACGTGGACGGAGGTACGTCCACTCCTGGGAACGGCGGGTGACGGGGACGGACGTGAGCAAGGACGTGACAGACGGGGTAACGGTCCGGCTCCTCAGTGGGGAGGGCGATGTCGACAGGGCCCAGCAGGTGGTCCTGGACTTGCCTTCCGGGGAGCCGAGGATGACCGCTCACGCGGGGAGGGGACCGGCGTTGCGCCGGTCCACGCGTGAGAAGACGGCCCCCCACTACCTCCGGGACTACGAGTGGGGGAGTCAGCGCAAACCCCGCGACGTAAGACAAACGACCGACGGGGGGTTACGCTGCAGCGTGATGCAGCTCCTGCCCCAGTTTGCCCGACCCGGACGGAATGACGTGACGAGCTCCGACGACCAGACAAGTGGCCGGACGCGGACGCAGCTGCCGGTCTAGGTCGGCGTCGGGGGCCAGGACGGCCTCGGGAGAGGGGGGGCATATGACGACAGTCGTCGTACCCTCCCAGATACAGAGGCCGTACCTGGCCACCGACGCGGGCCTGAGGGGGCCTATTTTCCCCCCCAGTGAACCCCAGTGTGTGCGACGGCCAGGGACGCACCCGCGTGCGCCCTAGCATGCCAACGAGTGTTTTTTCTATGTGACTTTATCTTTTATTTCAGTGTGTATATATTTGTAAACGATTAAGGGATTTGAATGTGTGTAATTAACTTATTTTATTTATTATTCATTGTGCAAGTTCGCTGTGTAATTAATGTCTCGTGTATGTCTTTGTAAATAATTCAATAACTTTTTCTGAAGTGTTTCGCCGTAGTATGTAATTGCAGCCTGGCGCGCCGCGGGACGGAGCTCTCTCCCACGCCGGCCGATTTTCCCCTCCCTCCCCGCCACCCGCGGGCGCCGGCCCGCGGGCGAGCGGGGAGAGGCAGTCGCGTCCTGGTCTCGAGCGGAGACAGACGTGTTCGTTGCTCCGCGAGCCGCGCACGTTGCGCTCGGGATTGAACGTTCGCTCAGTCCGCAGTCGGTCACGGCAGCTGAGCTGCCACCGCGAATCAGCTTAGCATTGTTAACTTACGAGTCATCGGGAGACGTGTCTAGCGGGCAGTTTCTACAACGCGAACGTGGTGCTTCGGGTCTCTGAACTTTTCGCCGTCCACGGAACATTACGTAACGGGCCGCGTATGTACAGCGTTCCGTCTTCGGGCCCTTTCTCACTGGGTCAGCCTAGCATTAATAAACTTTACGATTCGCGCCGAAACGTATTTGAGAACCGCCCCGTCATCAGGGAGTCCGTGTCGCCGTGGTAGGGCACTTGTTCCGCGACGGTTCCGCCAGGCTGCGGCAGGACTTTATAAGCGTTAATAAAAGACGGCTCGTGAAATTCGTTAATGCCGTGTTCTGCTTGCGACAACCTACCAACATTCCTCGCAATCACTTCACTCTCCCTCCAGGTCCCGCCTTTCCCGGTCCCGGCCACGTTGGCCTGGACCCACACCTCTCCGACGAGGGCAGTACGGGCATAACAGGACATTTATTTCAACGGGAAAACGGGGACCTGAAGCCGAGGGACGTCAGTACCTGGGGGTATTAATTGGAGAACGACCTAGGGAAGAGGGAACAGGTCCAATGAGAGGTCAGTGTGGGTTGGAGAGCACATGGCTGCTTAGAAGAACACAGAAGTTAACAGGAAGAATGTATAAAGCCAAAGCACATTGATCAGACAGATGCTGGAGTATGGAGCGGCAGCACGGGCTCCGTACTCGGTGATAAAGGTATGCCTGCTAGAAAAAGTACAATTAAAGGTAGTGAGATGGGTTTTGGGTATGTGGAAGGGGAAGGAAGGGGAAGAAAATCTTAGATGGTCAGTGATCGGTGGCGGGAATTTGCAGGGGCGAATGCTGTTAAAAATGCTGGCGAGGATCTTAAAGATCTAGAAGTACTTGAAAACTCAGTAAAATTAAAAACATTTGATGTATTTGGTGTAGAAAAATTGAGAATGTCTGTTTTTTGCACAAAATACATAGCTATGAATCCTAATTTATCATATAAATCTGTAAGTTACATCACTGCAATTAATTTTCCTTGCTCAAATTTTTATTTGTATGGTGGAACTTGACATGATTTGGATTTCAATTTACTATTTGATTTCACAGGGCCAAGAGATGTATGGATTTTGTATTTTGACCTTTATTTTTTAATTTGCTTATTATTGTTGCTGTCATCTTATATAAATTTTCGTACTGTGTAGGTCTTTTGAAGTTCATGTCTTAATGGAAGCAACTATTTCATTTTGTTATTTCAGTCTGGTTTGAACCAACCGACATCAGGAAAGCTTCTCTACCGTTCAGCAGCGACTTGTGGAAAGGTCTTCATTTTGTTTCACCAAACATCAATGAACTTCGCATCATGTGCCAGGCTGCAGGTACAGAACTTATACGCTTGCTTTTAGTTCTTATTAAAAAGATTAGATATGTCATTAGCCTTAGTTTCTTTTTAATAGTGCGTTTAGGCATGACTCTTCTTGTTTGACTATATCTTCTGAACTTGCTTCAGCTTGGTCACAGATAAAATATTGATATCTCAGTAGCAGTGGGGAGGGTATGTGGAGTTTGGAGCCCCTCTTGCAGATCACAGCTTGCACTGAATAAATAACATTTTATGTGAAAAACTGAGAAAAATAGTTCTGGGACACACGAACTTCCCCACCCCTCCTCCTTGAATCTGCCACTGCTTAGGTATGGAGCTCATCAAATCTAGATGAAACACAGGCCCTATAATTGTTTTCCAAGTATAATAAATTATGGGTCTCCGTCTCAATATTCATGGTGATGTGGACCAATGTCTACGTCACTCCTATGAGCCCCATGTGTACCCATTTACACCCATGTGTACAGTATCCCTTCCAGTCCATCCCATAGTGCTGAAATCGCCTGCTTACATGTGTGTACGTGTTACATATTTATTATGTAAAGACTGCCACATTCACTCAATTATAATTATAAATTAATATTGTAAAGTGTTTCTCTTTATTCACTGAGAATAATAAAAATGGAGCAGTGCTATGCACATTAGTTTTGGCACAAACCCCATTACGAAATTTTTTAAAACTTTCAAATTGAAATCCTTATATAACTAAATATTATTGTAAAAAGATCTGTTTTATTACAAGAGTATAAGTAAAGGGTTTATTTGTTTTGCCATTGGCACGGTATTGAAATAGACTTAGTTCAGCAACTGGACACCTTACTGTGGCTATTGTGCACTGCCATTGTGTGAGGTATCCACCCATGGTAGGACGCTGATCGCATTCTGAGGGCTTTGACGCAGGCTTGCTTCCCAGCAGTGCTAGAAACATGGCGGACGTTGCTCAGTGATTGGTAATAGACTGGATTGCCAGGTACCAGCTCTCTCGGAGAGCGGCCTCTCTAAGGAGGTGGAGTGTGATCCGTGTGGCCTCTGTGACCATTGAACATGTAACTGTGTTCAACAAACTATGGTAGCAGGAAGCTGGCAGGTGCGACTACCTGGCTGACACGTTTGGGCCCGTGGGGATGCCCCTATGACGTCTCCTGCCCACACGGGGACAGGGAAAGGGGAAAAGGAGGGCAGATCAATTAATTTAGATAAAGTACTCACAGTTGTGTGGTGATATGGCAGGCCTTTTATTGTTGTCAAGGGCAATTAGAAGTGCCGCAACAAAACACACACACACACGATAATAACACTGAAACACTGTCACTCAGTCCTTGCCTCCAGCTCCGTGCCGTAACAAACAATGTACAAAACTAAACTAATGAAGTGAATAAGTAATGATAAAAGAAAGCAAAGAAACAAAAGATGGCGGAGCATTTCGCGACTGTGTCTGGTCTTGGCGGTGGCTCGGACTAGACTCGAGGCAAGGACGCTAGGTTCGCCACTTCCGCGCTTATGGAGCAGAAGTGACATCATGAACACAACTAAATTACAATATTACTGCAGCCATTCTTTCTCAAATAGCCTAGAAAGAAAACATACCACAGAGTATTAACTCCATCCATCTTCCTGTTAATGGTCTTGAAGGAAACTATGAGCGATGACAAAACACTGACGTCTGACCACGATGGAACACTCTGCTAGCGCAGCATGTTGCAGGTGGTACAGATAGATCTGGGACCCAGGCTTTAATTAAAGTCCGTGGAGGTACGACGACAACTTCAACTCTTTCATCACTGATCTGTTAGCATCTGCCATTTACCTAAAGTACTTTTGTCTCTCCTTGTGGCCTACTTCCATTGATAGACTGTTTGACTTAAATATTTTTGATTAAATTTACGAAATTTCATTAAATTCAGATCACATGGTCAGTGTATTCCGATCCTGTGCCATTGTGTTTTTTCAAATAGTTTTAGTTTTAACTAACTTAACTCATTAATGTACGAGAGCTGCACTTAATAAAACCAAATCTTACCAGTTAACATGGTGTATCTTTTGAATGACCATGTATTCGATGCCACAGGGGCTGAGGCATATGGAACGCTTGAAGAGCCCGCGTGTTGAACATCTTTTCGTAAAACTCAAGTATTGTTCCAGATGCTGAGAGAGGGCCAGGTCGTGCTATCGGATGTATTGAGGTATTGAGGGAAATTAGAGTCTTGCATCCGCACGGGTCACGTCACGGTCCTCTAGAGTCTCCATCGGGTCCACTTGCAGTTCCACGCGGTGGTACCCTAGAGAATTAACCGCCTGCATTATGAGTAATATCCCCGGCAACCCCGTGGTCATAACCACAGAGTTTTTAACATTGCCTTTAAGTATTTCAAATTTTGATCTTACTGAATATATTAAAAAAGGAGTAAAATTAAATTTTGAATATAAATTAGGTGTTTTACTTATAAAATTACTTAAATATAAAGCCTCCATCATTTACTAACCAGCTCTGGAAGAAATCTTATTTCTCTTCGAAATCGAGGTGATATCATAATGTTAGGTTTGTAATTGAGTAATTCTCTAGGACTGTCAAAAGATATGGGAACAATTTTATTATTCAAGATGGTTTTGACTTTGTTAACTTTTTACTCAGGCCTAATGGCAGGTTTATTTGGGTTTATTTATTAATAAAGGAGGTATTAATACAAAACTAACACTCAGGTAATGAATTTTTTCTTCTTCTCCGTTTCAGGAATAGCAGTTGGAGAAAGCAGAAGTTGTAACAGGGACTACCTGCTAGAAGAGGCGTGTGCTCTGTCAGTAGCACTAGCAAAACACATCGCCGTTGTTATTGTCACCCTAGGAAAGTTAGGACTGGTGGTGAGTTATCTTCTTATGCTTTGCCTATTGTGGGTAGAAAGGACTACTATTAAAAAAGAAACTGCGCTGACCTCTGATGATTTTGACATAAAGCAATAAATATTTTGTGTAAAAACTGTTCAGGTTCCTTTTAAGAATTTACTTGATCATTTGGTGTGATAAATTGCTAGGTACATTTGTTAACGTTCTTATACAAGGACTGATGGTGTATGCCCTACTTCATTTTGTAGCAATGTAAGGTACCCAATTTGTTTAAACCCTACCAATACCATTAACTACTTATCTATTCATAGCTATGCAATATAAAATCTTACCTTTACCTGTGACACCAGCACAATGTGCATTTTTATCTCTCTTATTTTGGGTAGGTACTGTCTTTTTCAGCATATGTGGCCCAAATAAATACTAAAGTTTGTGCAGTGCAATTTACTAATTGTGTTGTAAAATTTCTACCAGATTATTTTATATCTGTGTAAGCAGACATATTTGTTCAGTGTAAAACAGCTTGTGTTTTGCATGATTAGATCTGCCTGTTATCTTTAAAAGATTTGTGCAATGGGAGTGCATGACTTGATGTAAGTTTTTGGACATACGCCATTGCTAAGAACTTTTTCTGTTGAAGAAAAACTAATAAATAAAATAAATAAATAAAAATAAAAATACTCAAAAAAAGTCGCACCTGTGTTTCCGTACCATGTGCGTCTCTGCCTGAGGACGGGAGCAGATAGCAGTTCCCGAAACGTCGCTTGTTTCTGTTTAGGTAAAACTATTGTATTTGTTTGTTTTTTCGTTTTGTCATGTTTTTTGTCTCGCTTCAACTGTTGTGCTGAATTATTTTGGGTTTCAATATTTTTGTGTTGTCATCATTTGTGGGGATTTTTTCGTTCTCTTAGTACATTTTTCTTTGTTTTTTCTTTGTTTGCTGACCATATTCCTGTTTCGGAATATTTTGTGGTGTTCATATCCTTGTTGACAACAGCAATTGTTTGCTTAATTTTGTGTGTTTTTTGTATCTTTTTTTGAGTATTTTTATTTTTATTTATTTATTTTATTTATTAGTTTTTCTTCAACAGAAAAAGTTCTTAGCAATGGCGTATGTCCAAAAACTTACATCTAGATCTGCCTGTTACACAAACCCTAAAATAGCACTTTGAAATATTTTAAAATTAACTTTTAGTAAGTTATTGAGATATTTTCATTGTATTTAAAGTGGGGTGTTAGAATCACCAGAAGCAAAAGCAAATTCCAATAAGAATAACAGAAATACAGCAGTAGACTTGCAAAATGTTTCTGAACTTATCAAATATTTAAGTTATTTAAAAATATATATTATAAGGTGTTAAATAATGTATTTGTGTGTTTTTTTAATGCAATTATAACTAGGGACAAGTTTATATGATGAATTGCAATGAAGCAGAAATAACACAGAAAAGCATAACTTATCCATACACCAAATAACACCGAAATGCAAATTAATACACTGTAAAGCACCAAAATGCAACAAAAATGTCATGTAATTAATTAGCATAGGTATTGTACTAACAACTCAAATCAGATTACCTACAATAACATTGCCTTTTAATGTTTTAATATAGGCCTAAATATATATAGAGAGATGGATAGATGATTTGTATATGTGGAACTACTTCAAACATATTACAAAACAAAACTGAATGAAGCATTGCAATGCAGGCCGAGCATTAGCTAGATAATGGAATCTTTTCAATATTAGTAATCTCTTATTTTTCAGCTTTTTTCTATATTGCTTTATAAAGTGTAAATTACATACAGACCAGGTAAATAACTATAAACTGGCAGAACAACGTCTGTCGGGATCTGAAAGTGATATAAATTATTTTGCACTCTTGACATTCAAATTAAGAAGACAATTACTAACTACATCTGATTTCGAAAAAGGTCCCCTTCATCCTGTGTTCAGCCCGGGCAACGCCGGGTATTACAGCTAGTTAAAAATAAATTTAAAGTTAAATCATTTCTCATTTAAGTTGTGCACAAAGTAGAAGTTAATTAACTAATTGTGGGACTCTTAGTCCTACATTATCCAGTATATATGTACTTCCAGGTAAGTTTTAACCTTTAGACATTTTTAATGAAAATAGCATCTAGATGCGCTCTGCGATCAGAAAGATTAGATACATCAGGGTGGAAAGATTTTTGAGATTAATTATTTTGAACTTATGTTTTGAATAGATTCTATTTTTAAACTATCAGAAGAGTTAATTCATTCCAGATAACTGAAAAATACTGTTATTTGGACCTGATTAATGATAAATAAAGAGAAAGGATAGACTCAATATCAATAGCATGATAAGTGATGAAGTTTATCAAAGCTAGAGTTAGTTTAGAACTGGTGGTTAAATAGTATACATGTTACATGCAAATAAAAATATAATTTATAGTCAAGAATAATTCCTAGATCTTTTAGGGAATTGCTTTTCGGACTTAGATCATTGTTCAGTTTATAATCAAATCTTATTGGAAGATATTTTCAAGTGAAATAAATTATTTTTGTTTTATCTTTGTTTAAAGATAGGTACTTGATTGCATTTACACCTGTTATTAATTTCTTTAATGTTATTCTGAAATAAAATACAGTCATAGGGAGATTTTGTATTTCCACTAATTTGAGATCATCTGCAAAAGGTACCCCTGTGGAGTGGATGGGAACACGTGAGATGTCATCAATAAATATATTAAAAAGTAAGGGAGACAGGTACCCCTAAGGTACACTGGAACTAGCTTTAAGAAGTGAAGAATTGCAGTTGTTAATTGAAACAAAAAAAAAAACATATTTATTATTTTGGTAGCTAGACAACCAGTTTATCAAACTATCACTTAGATCAAATTTAGTTAGTTTGTCAAGCAGTGTAACATGGTGAACGGTATTAAAAGCTTTTGCTATATCAAAATTACAGGCATCGACCTGACCCCTGTTAGTGACTTTATCGTAGGTGGGGTTTAGAAAAGTAATGACATTAGTAGCTGTTGTCAGGCTAGATCTAAAGCCATGTTGGTAGAGAGAGAATCTACCTATTTTCAAGAGGGAAATTTATAATTTTACAGATAATTTTTTCAAACATTTTTGAAAAGCCATTAAGAAGAGATTTTGGGCGATAATTGGTTACATTTAATTTGGTGCCACTCATGAATAAGGACATCCTTAGCAATTTTCCATTTGTCAGGAAAGACTTGAGATTTTATTCTTATGTTAAATAAATGATTAAGGAGGGGAGTTTATATATGAGAACAGCCTTTAATAATAAAGATTGGATGTTCCGTCAGGACCAGAAGACATGGAAGACTTCAAAGACTTAATAACCCAGAGCACTGGGCTTTCCAAAATAGAAGAAACTGAGATTTTATCATAACATAGAAAGGGGTATTACTTTGGTACCTATCATTAGAAGATACGTAAACACTGGGGGAAAATTCAGGCATAAAATTAGATATGAGATTGGATATCAGGCCCATAACACAACTGTATGCTATGTTGGCTGCTAAGGGGTTCATCCATTAAGGCGATTGGTGCACGGTAAAAAACGGTCACAGGCCCGAAAGCAATGAATTTTGTATCATATGATCATTAAAGAGTCTAGATGCCTATGTGGGTGACTGTTACTATGTAGGGAAGTCAGGAGCTTAGTTCCAGCTCGTCAGTGGCGAGATGGCCTTCATACGGAAAGGGTGTCGCTGTTGGTCGCTCTGCGGCCTGCCATCTAGGAGGAATTAACAGAACCTCGAAGGTTTTATCTCCCTCTCCCTCTAACACACAGCCGATACGGTTCTATCGTGCCCGGAGGAGGGGAAGGGGTTAGCAGGTTTTCTCTTTCACTCATACTTCGCCATGGAGAGGCTGAATGGATTATTTATTTGTTCGCAACTGCGCACGTCATGTGGCTGAGAGCGCACATCTTCTCACTCAACTCACTCGATCTCTCACACTATTTCAATAAATCTTTTCAAATCTTCAACATCAATACTTTAAACCATTGCGCTTCCTACGGATTAATTATATTTCATGCACGTGCCCGAATTCAGCTGCAAAAAAATAAAACGGGTAGTCAATTTTTTTCTTCAAAAACCTTCCGAAACACTGTGTGTTAAAAAACATTCTGAAAGCCCATTTTTCTAGATAAATGGAAATTCTAAATCACCTACGCCACAAGGAAACATTGTGCTTTAATATTATGTAAAGAAAACACCTCTTAGTTTTATAGTTATGTAAAGGTGGTGTGATATGTTTTAGATGTCGCACCATCTTATCATCCATGTAGAAGAGTTACCCGAAAAGCTAACAAGACTATTGCCATGGAAATGGAAATATGGTTAAGGAAATATTTTTCAAATGTTTGTAAACAGTAAACAACATATAAAAAATCTTATAACTGTAAAATTAAAATACAAACAACCCTATAGCAAATTTAATTTCAATATGAAAAAGTCTACAATAATGTTTACAAGAAACGAAATTGCAATAGCAATACAAAAATATCGCAATTTTGTTACATTGTTAACATATATATTATTTTTAATAAAGGCAATAAAAATGGCATACTCAATATTTGGAATACAATAAATACCTTAAGCCCTACATAATTGCTGCGATATTCACAATAAATGCTTTTCTTAAATATAGTAATTAAAAAACATCGTAAATAAATTATGAACATACATATTATGGTGAAGGAAAGTGGACAATATCACACTGAAAAATCTTAGAGGGTAGTTTTCCTCATCTTATTTCTTTCTTTGCGTTTTTGGTCTTGTTCGTTAAAATATTTCATGTTCAAATACTTGATACGCATATACGTTCTTGTCCTGACAAAACAGTATATAACTTCTTCTGGATATTTATTTTCAGTAGTTCCGCAAATAATTTTAGTCAGTGATTCAAAAATCCGCTCTTTTTTGCACAAATTGTTGCCATGAACATTATCAAAACACATTTCAGCGATCTTTATTAATTCCAAAAATTCATTAGTGGGACATTTTAAGTTACCCTTTGATTGTACATGTATCCAGCTATCGTCCTCCGAATTGAAATCCGTAGGGCCAAGGTCAGGATATTTATTTCTGAAACGATGAGCTATATAGCCAGAAACATATTTCAGCCCTTCAAGAGAAATTTCGTCACTTGAAAGGGATCTGGCCTCTAAATCTAAGTCTATTTCTTCCATGTCAGCAAGATCTATTTCATTTAAAGGTGATTTCTCTTGAAATGTCTTTGTAAAATACATTTCCTTGCACAAAAGTAGTTCTGTAATTTCATTCTGATAAGCACTGTCCTGTTCCATTTCATTTGACGAAAAATCACTTACCAAACACATTTCGTCTGTCTTCTCATCCGTGTTTTTCCGTTCAGCAAAAACTGCTGCAGAATGTTTTCACAATATGTAGTTTATAATTCTGTATTTAAAGTAAATGGGCGACAGATGCGTATTTTATTACATGCTTTATATTAGCTTCACCTGTATGTTTGTTTGTCTGTCCGTCTGTAACTCTTTCGACTAAGAGTGAGTGACTTATCAGTGTAAAATGTCCCACCAATTTCATCACGTTCGTTAGCCGAGCGGTCTAAGGTGCGTGACTTCTGAGGCGTCAGCTTTCGTATTCAGCGATCGTGAGTTCTACTCCCGGCCACGCTGGAAAAAAAATTTTTTTTTTTCTGGTAAATTCTAGGATTATATCCATACATCTAACTGTAAATGATTCGGAGAGACTTTACCATTTCTTTGTGACGTTGCAACTCCAAATAGTTATCTCAGATGGTAATAGGTAGTGTCGGTAACTCATTTCCCTATGATAATTATACATAAATATAGTTTAAAAAACTAAAAAAACATGCTTTTAAAGAATATCAAACTAAAAAGTTAAAAATAAATATAGTTAAAAAAACTAAAGAAACATGCTTTTAAAGATTATCAAACTAAAAAGTTAAAAATAATTTTAAAATTTAATTTATGACAATAGTATTGCTTATATACTATTGTCATAAATCAAATTTTAAAATTATTTTTAACTTTTTAGTTTGATAATCTTTAAAAGCATGTTTCTTAAGTTTTTTAAACTATATTTATTGATGTTCCATACCTCTAATATACGGACAGAGAAAAAACCACTCTAACACATCTTAGTTCAGTTTAACTGTTAACAAATATTTAGGTTAACAGGTCCTATACATATTTCCGAATGTTTTACTGACTGAGTTATACTGGACATTAATTAAATTGATCGCTGATATTTATACTTTTAAACGAAATTTTGAATTTATCATTTTATGTGAACTCTAATGCGTTAAAAAGTGTAACGCAACACTACACACAGGTAGTGATGTCTAGTGCACTGCCCTATGCACATTAGTTAACAAAAAAATAAAATGAAATATTAATTACTGATAAATAATACCTTGATGTCGTGATACAAGTAACACATGCTTATCTGATATTTATTTCAATTAGAATACGAAATAGGAAGATAAAATAATTAACTGATTTTAAGACTGATTTATTACTTACACAGTACAGTGCATTTTGAAGACAAATGGGTCTTAAGAAGCGAAAATCGTACTCGATTAAAGGATGGTATGGTGTTCGGTATATTAAGGTTTCCCTCAAAGTAACGGTTTCAGAATGCTTTTAAGATATTAGTTACATCCCAACATAAGTTTAAAACATTTCTCTTAAGAGTGTGCTTCGTAGCATTAAAAAATGTGCCTTAATTATTTTGCAAATTTATCATTGTTATGGTGACGATGTCAGGGGTTTTCGTAATTTTTTTTTAGAAATATAGTACAGTATTAGCAACTACGTTAAGAACTGTTATTTTATTCACACAGAGAAAAGAAATACAAAATGCTAAAATTTGGTGTTTGTCTTTTTATATACTATATAGGTTTGTTATTATATGTGTGTTGTAACATGTATAAAAATGTTAAATATATTCAACAATATTTGGTAATCAGTAGCAGATCCAGAGGGGGGGGCTAAGGGGCTCAAGCCCCCTCCAAAAGCATTTGGGTCCACTATTGTTTTAGTGTTTGCCTTGATAAAGCCTAGCCTCAGCTGGGTCAAGCCCCTCCCAAACCAAAATCCTGGATCCGCCACTGTTGGTAATTATATATATTAAAAAACTTTTATGTACGCGACTTGAAACTGAGTGAAAGGTTTTCAGTCTATAAAGGCCTATTCTACGATTTTTTTAAAATTATTAATTCTTATGGAAACAATTAATAAAATTGGAAGTTTCTTACATTGTCAGTATATGCATAGCATTACAGTTATTCCAAACAATTCTCTACCAGTGTTTACCTAAGGTTTGCATGTTACGTTGGTTCTTCTACTAATACACGTATATTACAAGAGGTTTTTAATAGATTAAATGAGGTAAGTAAGAATTCGTTTTTATAAACATTGTGTATGAAATTATAAATTTTGAGATGTATAATAACAAAAAGAAGTGCGTTCCGAAGACATATGTCGGTAGTGTTACCCACTGAAACATTATTCCCACTTCAACTCTCTGTAAAAATAAAAGTATGGGG
The DNA here is from genome assembly GCF_032445375.1 of Bacillus rossius redtenbacheri. Classification (NCBI taxonomy): domain Eukaryota; kingdom Metazoa; phylum Arthropoda; class Insecta; order Phasmatodea; family Bacillidae; genus Bacillus; species Bacillus rossius. The sequence goes on from NC_086333.1 coordinate 58,004,676, forward strand.
TTGAATGCGTCAAAAGGGGTATATAAATAAAATTTGAGGCTTCTTCCTTATTTCATACGCTAGTGTCCCCCACTTACAATTGCAAACAAAAAATTTTCCTCGATGTTGTAATTTACTCTGCGTAATCACAAAAAATGTTGGCAGTAAATAAGTATTTAATTTTTAAAAATGAAAGCATTCATGTTTCGAAAAAAATATTAAAGCGATGTGGGGAAAAATGTTTATAGATACTCCAGTAAAATTTTCAGTTTGATTGTTTTGATAGTTTCGGAGCTGTTGCGAGTTTAGTTTGGAGGATTCTCGGCCGCGCGAGGCGAGTTTGGCTCTTTTTCATTTTCTTTCAGTGTAGGAAGCCGATACCCGGCATCCTCTGCTGGTCTTCCCTTGTGCTCTCCAGATGTATTACTGTATATTAGCTCCATGAGCGCGACCTTGACAGAGCCTCCTCTCTCGTATTCCCTCTACACCCCATTCTTCCCCCTCCCCACCCGCAGGCTGCGGCCCGCCGGCCGGAGCTCCGCCGGACTACCTGGTTCCGACAAGCGCCGCCCTCAGCGCCACGTCGCGGGGACATTCTTCCCGGCGGCGAGAGTTTTACACGCAGCACTAGAACTGTCACTCCAGAGGGCATGTTTTGAGTCGGATCGTATCAAAAACAAAAGGATATGAAAATATATACATAACTCAATAGTGTTCTGCCAATTATGTTTTCATTTTCATTTGAATTTATTCTTTAAATCGCTCCTGAAGTAGTCCAGCAGTGATCAATGGAAATTGTCAATATTAAACTGTAATTTTGACGATGAAAATTTTTTCTTCTTACTTTTATATGTGCAGAAACCTATTCGTACACTCGTTTCTTGAACTATACTTAAGTTTAACATAATTATGTGTTTTCTAAATAATTCTGACTTGGAATAAAAATTAATGCATTTAAAATGACATAACTCAGTAAAAAAAAGTTTATTAAAAATATCCTAGGTATATTATGTCTTAAAAAGAAGCATCAAAAATAAATATGTACAGTTAAATTAGTTTTGTCGTAATATTTTCCATGCACCAATCGCCTTAATCACGTGATGTTTTTATAGCAAATTTTTAACCCCCCCTCCCCCCTAGTGATTTGTGGTGAGGTTTCAGACTACTACCCCCCCCCCCCCCCCCCAATAAATCACGTGTATATTTTTGGCACCAAATATTTTTAAAAATTTCAAAATATTATCTTTAAATATAGGTATAATCTAATTTAATTCTGGAAAATTAAGCACAGTTATAAAAATGTCCAGACACACATTAAGGTTGAAGGTTTATTCTCACTGGCATAAAAATAATAAAGGAAAGGCTTATATGTGATTTACGCATGTATTCGGCGCCAAAATCACAGTCTTACTAGCGACTGGCAAGCCGAGCCGGGTGGTTCATGTTGTGGCGGGCGGGGATATTGTTGCCTGGCTACGGCGAGTCAAGGTCACGCGTCGCTTTTCGGTTTAGTAGAAATAGCGCAAAAAAATAAATACACGTGATATCTCTCTACACCCCCCCCTCCCTCCCCCCTTGTGATATTTCGTGATTTTTCCCGATCTTTCCCCCCCCTCTTCCTTTCGAGCCTCACGTGGTTAATGGACGATCCCTAACAAGAGGAAACGAAATGGAATCCCGGCTGTGTGTCGTGGGTTGCAGGTAGCTCGGCGAGGAGATGCTAGGGACGTGTTGATGCAGGAGGGAGGACGCATGCGCGGTCGCGGAGATGACGCGCTAGCGCCCGTGTCCGCTCGCGTGTACTCGGTTCCCGAGGCCCGTGACGTGGTCAGTGTGTCTGGTGCCGGCGACTGGTGAGCTCATCTTCTCTTCCGCGTGTCATCGCTCAGCTAATAATACAGCTTAATTAACATTTCAGTAACTTTGCAGAGGGGTCAAACAACTGCTTACTTTCAAGAACTTATAGTATGTATTTAATGTAATGCCATTTTTTATATTAAAACAACATTTTGAATACTTTATTTTACTATAAAGCAAGAGTAGCCAATTACAATCCTACTACCTCACCAAGGAGCCTACAGCAGTGTCAGTGTATTTAGGCAGTTCCATTTTGTGCAATGGTGCTGCTGTTTCTTGTATTTTTGGCATAAAACTTGTGTATCAATGGATGTGAAATGCCTGCTGCTAGAATACATTGGAACCAAAAAAGTCAATTTAGTTGAAATTTTCAGTTAGGCAGTATTGTTTGCTAAGCGAGAATATCCTAGATAGTTCATATAATGGCAAGGTTTATACTTGTTTTGTTGACATTTGTTGGTAGGTGTTACCAACAAATCTATTTTGGTCATTTTGAGTGAATGCAGATTTTAATCGGTTTACCTATTGCAAGTTTCCCACTGACAGGGAAAATCTGGAGAACAGGAAAAACTAAAGGAATTAAAAAAATTTTTGTCTACAACCTGGAAAACACAAGAGTTACCCAACTGGATTAACAGTTTTTAATTCTGGTATGTTCCTCTACTAATGTCTTAAATCCAGCTAGTATTTTAATCACAAATTAATGTTTAGTTGAAATAACCCACCTGTTTATATCATTAATTAAATTGTGTATTGTGAATCATTTGAACATGATAAAATGTTGTTAGCCATACAAATGCTGACAACAATCAAATTTTGTGGTTTAATATTACAGACGGGTGCATTTCTTCATGGCATTGATAGAAAAAGATAACAGTATAAACTGTGTATTGTGTGGGAAAATATTTTACGGTCAGTTTGACATGTTAGAGTATATGTATTTGATACAAATTAATTGGTTAAGATTAATTGGTGAAGCAAAGATTTATTGGTGAAGCAGGGAAAAAATTGTACATATTTGGTTGAACAGGAAGAAGAGGAAGAGTGTGGGCACCGCGCGTATGATTTGAACATTAGTTGATTTTTTTTTTTTTTTTGTTGAGCCATTGCTTGGCGGAGCAGAACTTGTATGTTTGTTTTGGCCAGCCTGGCGGCCGGATTCATCGCGGGGGTGCTGTCACGCCTGTCGGAAGAACAGTGCGTAGCCGTGGGCGTGTGCGCAGCCAGACTGTCACTGCGGAGCGCGTCTGCCGTGCCGGCGAGGCTCTTCGATGTGCGGAAGTGGGCGGGACACGCTGCCTCGGTACCCTACTATACTCACACAAGCTAACAAGAGTTCTTTCTTAGCCTCTGGACCGTTGGAGCAAACCACTGATTTTTTTTTGTCCTGGAAGGCTCTGGGGTATTTGAAGCTGGACTCACAGTGATCCATCCGTCACGTGACCTCGATTCAGTCAGGTGCCCGAAAAAATTCCAACCGTCCATCCGTACTTTTGTCTAAAGCTTGCCTGGTATAACCTTCGATGGACAAAATTATAACCTCTGAAATGTTTGCAAAGTATTGCTTATCAACTCTTTATCTTAAATTTTTTTTTCAGTTTACTTATTGGTGTAACTGCTTCCAGAACATGTTTTAACTTGCATTAAAAAAAATCTTTAAATTTTGATATCAGATACAAAAATTGAACGAGATACTACATAAGTGTAATTATTTCCGTACAGTATCTGAAGCTGCATAAATAATGTCAGAGAGAAAAAATGGAGTTAAAAGATTTAAAAGTGCTTGCTTTCTGGAATTCTCAAACTAATCTACCTTTACAAAAAAAAAATTTTTTTCACTAAATTTAAGACTTCTAGTCAGTTAGCAGCCTTAAAGGGAATATTATAATGACAAACGGATAGAGTGAATTAAATTGCTTGAATGGTTGACGAACAAATGGGTGGCATAAGATTGGTCATTGAGAGTCCACCTTACTGAAGTGTGATCATTAAGAAGAAAAAGATTTTGGCACTTTTTAAGAACATTTATGAATTTTAATTTTAATGCATTTACATATGTATAATGGAAAATAAAAACAAATGGCATTTTTCTGTTTATTCTGAATTTTCAGTGTTATACTGAAAAAATGCTCACCATTCCATTCATGTAATAATTTTCAGTAATGAAGAAGGTTGGATACCAAATGATACCAAATGATAGCATGGAAATAGTACCTAAATTTCAAACGAGTGAGGTGATCTAGTGGTAGAACACTGGCCTCGCATTACAGAAGACCTGATTTTGAATTTTAGTTTGGCCATTCTGATTTTGGTTTTCTTTGGTATCCCAAAATCAGTCCAGGTGAATGCTGGTCTGGTGCTTTACTATAGGTCATGGCAGATTACTTTCGCAACATCTCTTTTCTGAGTACCTGTATGTAAATGGGTCTATGTCTTCGCTGGTGATGAGACATTGGGCCAAAATAATAACGATGATAAAAAATAATAACTACAATAACTCAAATTTTGAATCCCAGAGAGTACAGCAGATATAACCCTGGAATCTGAATCTGGTGTCAAGGGTCAAAATAAAATAATATATTATAATAAATGAAAAAAATAATTACTACTAACATGTTGAAACATTTAACCCTTTAAATGTTTGTTTCCCAAACTAAGTTTCCAGAATCAATATGTATTGTAATTTTATTTATGTTGTTATATATTAAAAGTACAATATCTTGGGGGAATGGTAACAGTATATATAGCAACAAAAATAATTGACCTCGTAAACTTCAAAGGTTATCAGTGTTGAATTTTTCATGTACATTATTTCCTTAAATATTTTTCTTCAAATAATTTTTTTTTTTTCAAATAATTCTTTAAATACTAAAGATTAATGGTATTTGAGGATTCGACTGGCCCACCCCTAATAATTATAATAATAAATTAACAACAAAAGTTCCAGTTCTCCAGGTAACTTTTTGAGGTGGCATGTATTTTGTACTCGGCCATATAGACCTGATACAAACTGTTTACTGTTCTGCTGTAATTCTCACCAAATTGTCCACGTATAAATTTTTTTTTGGGGTGGTATGTTCTTCAAAAAATTTGTGTTGGGCTTAATCGTTTACCTTTGTCCGTTATTTCCAAACAGAGCAGCGTTGAGATAGTTAAGTATGTAATGAAAATCAGTGTTTGGTGTTGGCGGTACTATGATGTCTGTACATGTAGCTAAATTATTTTAATTGTAGGCTACTTTGAAATGATGATAGTGTGGTGCATGAGCCATTTCAAATTAAATTTTAAAACTATGTTCTGTATAGGCATCACTTTTATTGGAAGCTTTGTTCAGGATTTGGAATGGATTGTACTTCACACATAAGAATCCTAGATGGCATAATGTGAAAATATATTGATAATATTTTGATTTTGATTTTTAACCTTAAACATGTAGGTGTATGAGGGCCTGAATGGGTTTGGTACATGAGTGCCTTGGTTTCATTGTATTCAATGCACAGGTACATTTAAATCTTACTGGATATTTTTATGAATATACATCAATTGTGAGTGTAGAATAATATGGACAATCTTTCAAAATCATAACTCACCCTTTCTTCTAAGTATCTGCTGTAACTTCTCTAAGCTCCTTCTCTGCGTAACTTTACCCAAGTACCCTACTTTACAAAGTCTAACAGTCCTTTTTGGAAAAAAAAAAAACCCAACTGAAACACAAAAACCTGAATTTTGGAATCTTCGCAAGGTCTGTTACTGAATAGTTGTGCTTGGACTAGTCAGCCCTCTCCAGCACATTTGCGACAAGTTTATTTGTAAAAACTTGGGCTCTTATAACTCCTCTTATGTAAATCAAACTGGAATGTGTTCAAGCTCATACTCTGAAATCTTGAAACCTACCGCCTTAAGACTCAGTCTGTCATGCAGAGCTGGGTATTTCGTTTTTTCCTTTACTATTATTTGAGGGATTTTCCTGTAAATTTATTCCGATAGTTCTCTTGCATTTTTGGTTGAACCACAAATTTTATTGAGGCTGTTTTAAGTTCACACAAATGATCATAATATTGAACACTGTGACCTTTTACCATGATTAGATGATATTTAGTGAATTTGATTAGAGAAAATTTGAATCAAAACATGAAATGCAAGAGAGCTATCACTATAAATTTACAGGAAAATCCCTCAAATGAAAGTAGGTAATGACAAGATAATTAAATGACCAAATTGGCATGTGAGACGGAGTCTTAAGTGAGAATTGAGTGATATCTTGAAGTAAACCTCTTTATCATCTGGCCCCGATTTACAAACGAGCCAACCGGGCGTTTGCCCAGAGCACCAGTTTTTGAAGGGGCGGCACCACAAAAAGGTGTGTAATATCCCTAAGCTTGCCGTAAGAAAAACATATAACCTCTCATTTGTAGGGTGGTTCTAGTATTTGTAAAAAAATAAATAAATAAATAAATTTGCTTCCATAAAGTACTGCCATGGACAAACTCAAGGGGAAATGTTAGTTTATACTAACTATTGTAGGGTGCTTAAAATATTAAGCTTTAAACCAAATACTTAATAAATAGATAGTTATAAGAGTTATTAGCAAGTTATCGGTAGTTAAAACAGCTGTATAAAACCGCAATGACCATTTATTAAATTTAAATAAGAAAAAAGAAAAATAGCCGGTAACTTTGAGAAAAAAACTTACTGTATTTAGTGGCATAATGAGCTGTTTTAAATTTGATAGTAAATAAGCTTGGATTTTTAAGATTTTATGATGTTTGGGAGGAACAGGAAAAGTAAGGGAGGTGGCTAAAGATTATCTGCCCAGAGCGATAGCTGCCTGAAATCAGGGCCTGTGAAACATATACAATAGCAAAACATTTCGATAATCAAAGTGATGTAAAGGAGTTTAAGTAAAACTAAATTTTGGCACATTTATGTTTTATTATAGTTTTTTTTTAACTATATAACATTCATATATTTACAAAACTGCACAGTGACATCACAGGTACATATATATGCATCCATTCATACATGTACAAACATATAAAAATCAAAATGTACACAAGCAATTCGTGCTCAGTACTGCAGTATATACATCAAAAATAAAACCACAGTTGGTAAAAGCATGTGATTTCTTGAAGTAATTTTAAAGTTCTTTAAAATGCACTGTATGTACCACAGATTATATTGGACTCTTAGCCATAAAGATACACTTTAGTTTCAGAGTGGTCACGAGCAAATTTTAGATATTACATATAATTGTAGTTACATTTCCAAACATTTGTGCTAGCAGTGTTGGAAACTGCAATGTACTTGAGGTTTTCTTTGGCAAGGTGATTCATTGATAGTTTCGTATTGCCTTACATGGTACGAAGGTGAAGGTAAAATACACAACACCCAGTCCTTTCACGTAGGACATTTTTTAAAGATTTTATAAAAACCATACCTGGTCTAGGATTTCATCTGGAATCTCAATCACACCCGCCAGGCATTCTGACTACTGGACCAAACAGTCAGACCTTATTACGTAAATAAAGCAGTGAAAAATTAAAATAAGCTGGTCATCCTCCATTTATTTCGATACATTAGTATTATTTTTAATCTGAAATAATATAAACCTTTTGGTAAAAATACAGGAGACAACACCATACACACACACACAATTTCATCTCAATCATTTATTTGCAAGCACTTAATTATTTGCATCAATGCAATAATTGAACTATGCTCAGTGACTAGCTGTCTTGGTATTACTGGATTTTATTTATTTCATTTACGCTACCGACTTTGTTAGAGTTTTGTTTGGTTGTAAGTTGGAGTGTCAACACGCTGTGGAATGTTTTGCCATAGCTAAGACAAACATTTGGTTACAATGTTTAATAATAATGTCAAATTCTGTGGCAGTGAAATTTTCTGTTAGTTAAAAAGTAACCAATGTGAAAAAATAATTTCAAGTAAATCCAGTAATATATAATTTTTTTTTCATTGTTTTCGAATTTCATTTGTTATATTCTGTTTCATGGTAAATAAAATCATAGTTGCTAAACGAAAATCACAACCTGAATTTTCACAAAATATATAGATACCTTTTTTTTTGCTTCATCAGTAACATTAAATAATAACATCAAACAGCAATAAATACAACACATTAACAGATAACACAAATACACTTCTACAAGTTGAAACATATTTTACTGACACTATTGCTACACAGTTTGTAGAGTATTGCGGGCACACAGGTACTGCAAGCTGCATGAGAAACTATTGTAATCAGCTGTCAAGGATTACCTTCTTCAGCAGTTATTTCCTTCATTTTTCCATCATCGTACAGCAAACATCTCAATCTCATTGTGTGCACAAATGGTTGTGAAGCACACCAGTGCACTGTGAATTTACTATTCTTGTTAGTCAAAGGAAAAGTGTGATGAATCTATGTCAAAGAAATGGCTGCTGCAGAAAAATAACACATTTACTTTTTGTTCAGGCGTTTTACAAGCTTAGTATTAGAAGCTTTGGACAGGAAGGGTTGTAGGTAATGCTAGCCCTGCCTCAAGCATTATAGAATGTTTGCCAGATGTCCTGGAGACAGTTTGTTTTTTCTCATTTCAGTCATAGATTTTAGGTTCATAAATCATTTGAGGACTCTGATGATATTCTTAAACTATAAATATTCTGCATTTGTTTCCAAAAGTTCTGAGATTGCTGACTAGATACATTTAATTTCTCAACTCTGTGATCAAGATGAGGCTTGGATTAATGCAGAAGTATAGTATGTAGTACTTTTGTCTTGGGGGAAAAAAAATATATATATGTGTATCGTATGTATATTACAGCTGGAATTTTGGTTCGTATACTCTGACTGACTTAATAGCAAAGTACTGTATCTGTGAAATTTAAAGATAATGTCAAGCAGCATTGCTATTTTTTTAATATTTTATTTATTAAGTAAAAGTGTTATGTTGTACTAACGGTGGGACAAAAGATAAATTTAATTTACGATAGGTTATCATTCAGTAATGATTCACAAAGCACCGACTTAACCCGCTTATAACTAGTCTTAATAAAATTCACTTACCTAAGGCTTGTCTTTTAACTTCTCTGATGTAAATATAAACCTAATTTATATATTTTAGCATAATATGCTAGAACTTCTGATTAATTGTAGATTTAAATGAAATAACTGAGTTATAATTCAAATTTGAGAGAACACAAACCATGCATCATCATTTAGTACTCGCACCTATACTAAATGAAAATCCTAATGCACCCGTTTCTAGTTCTTATCTAGCTCTAGTTCAATACCAAATTCTTGTAGTGCACACCACTAACTGATCTACATCAGTGATGTGATTTTGAATGATGTAACTAGTGATGTTCTGGTTTCATTACATTTCTCTCTATTTACTACATGTTCTTGGGTTGCATAACAGTATCAACTGCTTTATCAGGTAAACTTGTTTGTTCTCAATTAGCTGTCGCAATATTGTATATATATTTTTTCACAATGTAAAAAATGAAGGAATATCATCTTTGCAAGCAGAAAAATAAAACTGACTTGGCCGTATGTAACCCTGCTCAACTGTAGCTATTAGGGGAGCTGATTACAGTATTGTGAAAACAGTACTCTAAAATAATGCACAACTTCAGAACTCACACCTACTATATCGTTTAAGACACAGCATCAATGCAAATTTTCACTAACATTAGGACTTTTAAAATATTTCAGACATAAAAACAATATCACAATTTTATCATTTTAATCCAAAAATAAAATGTAGGCCTACCTTCAAAATATTTAGGATTACTACACTTACAACAAATTTCTTAGTTCTATACAAAGATATGTTTGATTTCATTCTAAAAACCAATATTCTATGGTACACAAATAAAATAACTAATATTCACTAAAAATATACTTAATGTCCACATGCGTTTAGTTTTTTACTTCTACAATGTCATCTTAGTCGACAAGCACTTCATCTATAAAACACATTACACTGTACTAAAAAAAATAGCCTGTCATGTGATAGCCATCGAGAGATATACAGAACAACCCGACTACACTAAGTTGCATCTTTTGCAAAGCGGTACTGTAGTACTTGCAAACCATAAACAAGTTTGGCATTGCTCCAAGTTGTGTCTTCTGGTACAGAAGTTCCTTATAATATCATGACACTAAGCCCTACGGTTCACTCGTAAGATCGTTGCCTGAACATGGCTGTTATTTCCTCCATCGTCTTGTTCTTGGTTTCCGGGACTTTCCTGTAGACGAAGAGGACGAACAGTGACAGCAGTACCGCGAAGATGATGAACACGTAGCCGTGAAGGACTTGCTAAAGGGAATAAAGAAACAGTCATGTCATGTTCCACTTGAATTAGGTATGCTGCATGCAATCAGGGAATTATGTAATTGAGTAACAATTATACTCTGTTGCACACTAGGACTTATATTAAGGAGGTTGCACAGTAAGTTTTATGTGTAACAAATAATCTGTGATTGTGAATACAAATTATTAAAAAGACTCTTTTTTTATTTTTATGTAGGTATATAATCAGTTGAATCAACAAAACAATTTTCAAAATAAATTTTTTTGTTGATTTAAGAAAAGGCATTTCCAAGTTTTTTTTTTATTTCTTGCATTTATATTACTCTAATTATGGTTCGCCATGTATTTTTCTCCATCAATTTTTCTTGGACTCATGTGAAGTGTAAAAAATGTCATCACTGTATGTATTAAATATATTTGAAAAATATTTATATTTAATTTAAAATTTGATTTAAATAAAAACAACAAGCTTTGCAAAACCTTAATTACTAGAGACAAGATTTTTATGGTTTTATTTTTGGGGCCAATTTTATTTTTTAGACACGAGATTTTGGTGTTATTGTTTTTATCTTGTATGAATTCTGTTTATTGAAAAAAATAGCATATTATTGAACAACTATTACATTTCAATGTTTCATTATACTTATTTCACCATAAGAGTGCCATTTTGACCAAAATATGACACACTTGTACAATATAATAATTTGTAATATGCATGTCGAGGACAGAACTACTTGGGACAATAAAAATAAATCTGCAAGTATTTGTGTGTTTAAAAATGTGCCAAAGTCGCAATGTCAAAATGAGTTGCTAATAACAGTTGCAAGATAAAAAAAATTAATTTTTCTTCCCAATCTATTTTGTTCATAAATTTAGGTACAATCTACAACAAATTATTATAGTTGAATTTAATGTACAGGTGCACCATCCTTTATCCGAAATTCCAAAATCCGAACAGCTCTAAAATCCGAAATTTTTTTCAAAACTTCAACGTCCGCGATATTGTTCGCAGTTGTGTGGCAAACTTAAGTCGCGATCGCGTGACTAGTGCGAGCGAGTGACTTGGCAGCACTGCGTCAGCAAGGCAGCATGCAATTTGGCAACGCCGAGGCGCTGTTTTTACAGTTTGTCCGGCAAACTAGCGCCAGTTACAGCTTGCTGCTTGGCTACGATAGGAGTTGTTTTATCGCATTTAGTAGTTAACCGTGTTGTTACGTGAACGTATTGCCATATTTGAAGACGGCAATGGCAAAAAGGCATTCCGATATGAAGATGGGTGGTAGCGAAAAAAAACGAAAACACTTAACATTATCAATAACTCAGAAGGTGGAATTATTGCGGAAACTGGACTCGAGCAATGTTCATTTGTAAGTGCGCAAGAAGTAATGTCTGTGTATGCGATTAAAGTAAAATTGCTTAGTCAGAAGCCTAAACCAAAACAAGTGACACTTCAAGAGGCATTTAAAAATGCCATCATTCGTGCTGCTATATCTCAGGAGAAGGAAAATCCTGCTCCCAGCCGATCACGAGACGTACGAGTTGACGGCGATATCGGCGGCGATGACGACGCACCATAAACATTCTCCAGATGTTTTACAGTATCAGATGTTAAAAACAAATTATTTTGGTGATTGTTTCAGGTATTTATTTATGCTGCAGTGTTTATTTACGTTATGTACTTTGTTGTTTTTTGCACTATGTTGCTTGAAATCCTTAATACATCTGACATAACCTAATTTGGCTTTACTAGGCCTCCTGTATTAAAATTCCGAAATCCGAAAAATTCCGAAATTCGTAATGCTGCTGGTCCCGACCATTTCGGATAAAGGATTGTGCTCCTGTATTAAAATATTAAATTTTTTTAACTTAAATTTTGATTAAATGTACTGATTAATGTCATGATTTTAGTTAGTTACATTTTGTGGCTTTGTGGTATATTAACTTGCATTTCAATGTAATATGGTGTATTGACATGCTGTGGTGTTATTTCACCATGTAATCTTGTCCCTACTAATTACAGTTAAATCTATATTAACAGTTTAAAACACAATGATCTGACGAGATCGCCAATCGGGAACGGTGCAGTGGACACAGCAAAGCGGGCGGGACTCACCTCGAGCGGCAGGAAGGTAATCCCCACAATGAAGTTGGCCGTCCAGTTGATGGCCACTGCACAGCTGGTGGCGGCCGATCGCGCCGACTGGTTAAACAGTTCGGAGACCAGGAACCACGGGATGGAGCCGGGCCCGATCGCAAAATTCACCACGAAGAATATCACCAGGAAGATGGCGAAGTAGGACACATGCACCGAGTATTCCTGGCAACCAAACACAGTCAACACTCTCATGTTCTGTAAATTTTCAACTAAGAAGTCAAGTGACATGGTTTCCAAATATTTACCTACTTTATTACGTTCTTTTGTTTTGATAGGCAAATTTCAGAATCTGTGCGAGTTATTCTGTCCATGCAAAACCAGTCAGAAACGGTTAGTTTTCAAATATATTTTAACACAGTAAGGTGATCTGTGTGTTAAGTACCACGTGGCATGGCCCAATCATCTCCATGTAAACCAAATGTGTGTTGTTGGGCCTTTTACTGTTAATGATTAAGTGTGTGAACTGCATAACTGGCAAGCTGTTCTATATCAAGTATGAGCATGTAACGAAAGTAAGAGGTTTGTAATTTGCCACGGGGCAGTACATGTCTGGATCTAAGCATTAGGGGTTGCCATAAATCCAAGTGCGGGCCATTCACCAAGAGCGAAAGCATGTAATAAAAGGTAATCTAAAAGTATGGGCTAGGAATTGTTTAAGTTCTTCACAAAATTTTCGTGTGGGGGGGGGGGGGGGGGGGGGGTTTCGAATCGGCGTACGTTTATACCTTGGACGCCACCACGTGGACCCGGCTACCGACTCTGTCCCAGGGCCGTGACGTGACCCATGTGGAGCTAGGCTCGACTTCCCCCCCGCTAGCACTCACCGGCCCGCTCTCAGCGGCGGGCACGCTATGTTACTGCTCGTGGGGTCTTGAGGCACCCCACACACCTCCGTCTCTGTGCTGGGAAACTCGTGGTCAGGAATTGAGTGTAACGAGTCTAGTGAATATTGAGCTTTATTGGCGCCGACACGTACGCTGACGACGCACACAGAAAACAGCACATAGTCCAGCTTTCATGCTGACCAGGACACAGCGTGGCCCGGTCCTGAAATTATAAGTCCGCCGATTAATCCAAAACGCTCCGGGGAGCTTTAATTCATTAATTTACACAGTCTGCCGCCGGGGTAGGCCTCGAAGGTTGATTAGAAAAAGGTTTAAAAAATTAGTTAGGACGGCGGATGTTAACGGATCGGTTACGAGCAAAAGTTGAAGTCGACGAGGTGCTGAGATGCGTCCTACCTCGCACGGCGAACGGAAGAGACTGCCCCGGGCCCTGGGTGTCATGGCCGCAGGAAGTGTTGAACTTACCGTTAGTAAATTTATATTAAAGACAGTTAAACATAACTATTAAAACCTTTTAAAAATTACAAGTTAATTAAGATTTAAGGATTACATATTATAGATATTTAATAATTACATTATTTAAAAAACATGCAGTCTCCACTGCTCCAGTTAGGGTGGGCGCCGAAAGGGTTCGCGCAGTGCGACCGAACACACGCACTTGTTGGCGGGAGTTATGAAATAGAGGGGGTCGGTGGGAGGAAAGGGGGTCGGCAGTGGCATGAGGCACGTCGGGCTTAGGGAGGGCGTAGCACTGGTCAATGTCAAAATTTTGAATCAGGTACAATAGAAGTTTTTGTTGTGTGTTTTTATCTAGAACTGTAGATTTTAATGAAATTAGAATTGGATAGTAATGGTTCCGTACTATGTATAAACCATAGCTAGAGACCCGTGAATTTTTCAGATTCATTTCGTGTTATGCTAAAATTCAAATAATTATACCTTAGTGCTGCTTCTGTCATTGGTTCTCTGTTAATCTGGAGGACTGAGGGCCAATTAGAGACCCTCACTCATAGAAATGTCGAATCACAGGCCACCCAGTCGAGACGACTCACAAGTCAACAGCCAATGAACAGTTGGCATTTGCCCGAGTGTGTAGAGGATATTGGAGTCTATCCTGGAGGTCATTGAATCCGCGAAATTCACGGGTCTCTAACCATAGCTAATTCCTGTGCCAATGTTCCTGGTCTGTGTTGTGCATCACTGTCTCTAAAGACTCGTCGGCAACAAGACGTTAAGGTTGCCGTCTGGCTCGGCACATAAGCTATAAAAGCGTGAAGGCACTAAGGGTTACACTGGCTAGCAATTCAGATGCCACTTCACCTCAAAGCACCATGCACTGAACTGGCGTGCAGTCTTCGCATCTGTATCGCGCCTCCTGGGACTTCAAGTGGCGACCCAGTAACTTTATCTATCCTACTTGCAAGACTGTGTAACAAATTTTTCATTCTTAAATTCACCCTTGAAAACAGCCAATTAAACATATTCCTCTGTCAAAAAAAAAAACTCATGTTTAAAACAAAACCATTTAACAAAACTAACATAGGTAATGGCAATGGCTCTTAGCTGCTATTCACGATCAGACATCTTTCTTAAATCTTGGTGCATTAAGCCTGGCCACCTTACATTAACGTTGGTTATTCATTTCCTTATCTTTTCTATTATTTGATGGAGTTTTCTTATACATTTATCATGACAGTGCTCTTACAAATTACAATTAGTCTCAAATTCTCAACAGATAGTTACTAAGGATTATCAGATAGTGCAAGTGTGTGTAATTATTATGATTACATGTGTGATCTTTTTTAACGTTAAGCAATGAATATGTAATGACAAAATTTGTGACTTATGAACAAATGCAAGAGAGCTATCATGATTTAGAGACCCGGAAAATTCGCGGTTTCATTTCGTGTCATGCTAAAATTCAAATAATTATACCTTAGTGCTTCTTCTGTCATTGGTTCACTGTTAATCCGGAGGACTGAGGGCCAATTAGGAGACCCCCTCACTCGTAGAAGTGTCGAATCACAGGTCACCCAGTCGAGACGACCCACAAGTCAGCAGCCAATGAACAGTTGGCATTTGCCCGAGTGTGTAGAGGATATCGGAGTCCATCCTGGAGGTCATTGAACCCGCAAAATTTCCGGGTCTCCAATCATGATATAAGTTTGTAGGAAAATACTTTAGTCAATAACAGGGGCGCAATAACAGGGGGGGAAGGGGGGCAAGGGTATTTTGCCCCCACTTCTGAAACCTGGAAGTGGGGGCAAACGGGGGCAAAGAAAGTGCTGTGTAATCAATTTTTAGATAATAATACTGCTTAAATAGCACCATTTTCCACCTATATTGCCCCCCCCCCCCTTTTGGAAATTTAGTTGTTGCGCCCCTGGTCAATAGTAGTGACAAGAAAACGAGATTGATCGTGAGGAGGATGGCCCCGGGAAGCCAGGTTGCAGGAACAAGGTTGCTCACCACGTAGACGAGGCAGATGGTGAGCAGCACGGTGCAGACGCACATCCCGGAGAAGCCGACCAGCAGCAGGGTCTTGCGGCCGGCCCGCTCCACCAGCACCAGCGACACCAGCGTCATCAGCACGTTGATGGCGCCCATGCCCAGCGTGGCGTACTGGGCGTTCATGTCCGACAGCTTGGCCATCATGAAGATCTTGGTGGAGAAGAAGAACACCTGCGACACGGCCAGGCGCCGCCGCGGTCGTTAACGGCGTCCCATCGAAACTCCACTTTCACCCCACAATGCTGCAGACTCCTCGTCATTGGAGGAAAAAAAATAAAACTACCCCAAAAGATAGAACTTTATTTTATGTTTAGAGGTGTGTGAAATTCGCAATTGCGATAAATGCTAAATAGATGCGAAATTTTTTCAATTGCCGCGATTATTTGCGAAACTTCAACATTTATTAAATAATTTCAAAACATGCAACTGAAATCCCCAAAAACCGCCAACTCCATTTTATAATTCACTCTGTCATTACTTCATAAGTTATAAGCTAAGATAAGTAGTGCTGTAGGCATTAAAAACTTTATTAAGTAGCCGTTGTACATATGCTTTAATTATTTACAACAACAAAATCAACAAAAATAAATGCGAGTAAACAATTTTTTTAAATGCTACAAAGTGCTAAAAATCACAAAATGGAAAATGCTATAAAATGCTAAAAATCACATAATAGATGCTATAAATTAAATTTTTAAATGCTCTTTTCATACACCTTTAGTTATGTTTATTCAATATATCTTATTATCTGAGCAGTTTGAGTAGTAAATACTGTATTGAATTAACCCTTTCAGTTACCCACTGCATACAATTCCGAAGAATGTAATTATCTAAACTTAAATTTTTTATTGCAACATAACTATATTTTTTTTTGTGTGGTAATAATAATCTTATGCTATAATTATAATATTAATTTATAATTAATAAAAGTAAAATAAAATTTGTCTCATAGCCACAAAGTATTATGTCCACTCGAATGTAGGTACACCTTAAAACCCACACATTGAAGGTTTGATAAACTCCACGTATCATTGAGATATGAATTGTCGACGACTTCAGGGGATGAATAAACGGGAATGGTCACACATTGGGTTCAACGGGTCTAGCGCAATAAACACTTGACTGTGCGACAGGCCATTAGACTCCGTCGCGGAGGTGCACTCACGGCGTTGATCCCAGACAGCTGCTGGCAGATCATGACCACCACGGAGATGAAGAGCGGGATGCGCAGCGCCCGGTTCATGAACATGTCCCGCAGGGTGACCTTGGGCACCGACTTGGCCGCCTCGTACTCCCCCCGCATCTCGTCCATCTCGTCGTGCACCTCGATGGTGCCGCGAAGCCAGGCCAGAGCTGCGCGCAAGCACACAACACGCCGTCTTGTCACAGGCTTCCTAGCCGACAAGCGCGATGAGACGGACGGGAAGATGTGTATATACATGGGAAGCCTACAACTCACGTAGTTTCGGTTCCCTGCAAGAATTTCCGAAGATTTCCAAAGTTTTGCGTTTTGGTATTAACGCCACTTCAGCCGCTAAATCAGAAGTTTCCAATGAAACCAAGCATGTTGTGACTGACCTAACCTAACCTAACCCTTCGATTTTTTTAATTTCAATTTTTGAGAGAAATCCGAAGTTGCACAAACATGGTAGGGAACCGAAACTACGTGAGTTGTAGGCTTCCCGATTTTCATAGAATACATATGGCATTTTACAGAGGCAGAGCTAGGATTTCATTTTGCAAGAGAATATATATATGTATGTGTGTGTGTGTGTGTGTGTGTGTGTGTGTGTATATATATATTTATATATTAATTAGGTATCTGCCAGAAATGTATCTCTGCACTTTTTTTTTGGACTTATTTTAATTCGGCAGCTCATAAATTGCTATTTTAACCTATAACTCAAGAAAAGAAAGTACTTATTCTACGAATTTCAGGGGATGCGGAATATATCCTGTGTACTTTATACCTTGGCTATACCTTTGGCTTTGTACTAATACTAAAAAATTTATTCAAAAAAAATTTTTTTTTAAGGCAGACTTGATTTATGGTTAATGGTAGTTGAGATTTGGCATAGAAATATTGTTCAGACATTTTGAGTAACACATAACAAAGTTTCTTATAGGTGAATTATATGGAGTGAAAGGTGAACTACGAAAAGACTTTTCATTGCGGTTAAATATTGCTGGTTGATCAAGGCTGCCGCAAGGGGAAGTAGGGGTAGGGAAGGGGGACAAATGGGCCAAATGCTCAGGATCCGTTAGCCTAAAAGGCCTGGCTGGAAAATGTTAAATGGCTCAAAAAAAAATTTTTTTTTTTGCTACAAACATCTTGTAGTCATTTTACTTTTTAATGAGTTTCTAAAACACCTGTCGATACCACAGCAACCTAACAGAGGAGCACTAATTACGTTCAGTTCATATAAAAGTACTTGCAGCACAGCAGAAATGGAAATGCTAGCTAGGTATGACCACAATATACACGACCAAAATTGCTTTGGCCTGTGCTGCGCAGCATAATATTTATAAATGTATTGAATGTTTGAAGTTGTATTGCATAATTCTAAATATATAAATTTTATTTGTAGAAATGACTGTTTTGCTGTAAAGTACCTATTTTGAAGTGTATCTTAATGTATTTACACGCAATCTTTTAAATTGATGTGATGCAAATGTACAAAGGTGTGATTGTCATTCATAGACCCATGCTATTGATGAATGTTGTATCAAATAGGGCAACGAAAATTAATTTGGATAGATCAACATTTATTAAAAGTTTTGGATGCAAGAGAGCGTGGTTCTCTGAAATAAATTACATGTGTTTTCATGTTAAAATATTAAGTAAATTTTAGTTTTAGTTAATTTTAGTATAGGTACCTACTTAAGCACACGAATGCCTTTTTTTTTCTGTAGCTAGGGAATGTTATAGCTGTGTATGCAGGGCCGCAACTAGAGTCTCTGGCAACCGGGGCATGAATGGATACATGCGACCCCCCCCCCCCCCTCTTTTTTTGCACATACCACACCAATAAAGCGGATGTCCGGGGGCCCTCCCACGGAAAAATGGTGCTATTTAAGCATTTTCCATACCTACATGTAACAGTTTCTGTGCTACAGTAACTTCCATGCAAAGACTTTTAACCAGTTTCGGCGCCCCCCACAGCTTTGCGCCCGGGGCGTATGCCCTGCTCGCCCCCCCTCCCCCCCCTAGTTGGGGCCCTGTGTGTATGTTCGAAGGATCGCAGCAACGTTGCAACGTCCTTCGCATGTATATTTTTGCCTAGGGGCCAATGAAATGCCTGGTTGGCCCTCGCTGCGAAAGCCACACCACGCAGGTATACAGGATCTGGAAGGGTTGCCGATGGCGCACCTCGCTGGGCCTCGATGTCCAGCCCCTTGCTGAGCAGCAGGTACTTGGGCGACTCGGGGCAGAACGGCAGCGTGAGCACCTGGAAGATCCCCGGCACGATGGTGAGTGCCAGCAGGATGGGCCAGCCGTTCTCGCTGCCCAGGATGGTCTCCAGCCCCAGGATCTGGGATATGAGGATGGAGATGGTGATCACCAGCTGGTACACCGTGCCTATCTGGAACATAAAGTCACCACAGGCGCATGAGCTAACTGGAACCACCAGGCAGTTTGCAATCCTGAAGGCAGAAGGAAAACTCGCCATAGTTACTAACATGTTAAATGAGAGTGTTATTAGTTCAGTTAGTCATGTACATTGGCACAGCACTTTCAAGCAGCTTGTTTATAAAGACAACCTGGGCCATGAAGGAAAAATGGGTGCAAAAAATTTTTTTGGGTCCTTCCCCATTACTTAACAAAAAGGGTTTTAGGTACCTCAAAATATAAAATGAAAATCTAAAGACTGTAAATGTGATATGTGTGTATCACATAACTTCTTAAGTTTAAAATGAGTTATTTTAGCATTATATTTGTAATTTTAGCATTATTATCAGGAAATAAATTCATGCAACCCCCTCTCCTGCCCTCCCACACGGCCTGCCCTTCTAGACAACCCTGAGAACAACTAAAATGAAATGTCATTTTAAATAGTTTTTATAAGTCTTATATAATCTCTCTTTTTTAAAGAAGTAAAACTTAAATGTAAAACAAAGTATGAAGTCTGAAAGACTTTTTGAAATTAATGGAGCCGTCTAATGTGTTACATCTTTTGCAAATGAACAGCTGCAAATAATTTTAGCTGATTTAGCTTAACACACAAAAATGCTTTGCACAACTTTCGTTATATGCACACAGGCATACTAAAGAGTAAAGTAATATTAAACATGGCAGTTTTGGTACTTACAGCTCCTTTTAAGTGTGCCGGTGCTATTTCAGACAAGTACATCGGAACGAGGCCAGCATTTAAACCGGAGTTGATTCCAATCAGGAATCTGCCTATGATGATCATCTCATAAGATTCTGCAGACTTAGAACATCCTGAAAGAAAATACATACACCAGACATTAATAATGTGTTTCATGGTAATTAAAAAAAAAAAAACTTTTACAGTAATTATTAATTTGTGTACCTATAAGCTGATTTTTTAACTCCATTTATAAAATGCACTGTGTTGATTCCTTATGCTCAAAATGAGTTAGGAAAACAAGACATGTCAAGGCTGTGGATATCAAGGGATGTATGTGCCATTGGAAAAAAATATTCAAATAACTTATTTTATTTTAATAAATCAATGAAACCACTTGGGATGAAACATGACATTTCAGAATAGTGTTATCTTTAATTAAGACCTGCAATTGGTGAAATGTTTGGAAGGTGATATTGCCATTCATTCAGGCTTGATCTTGTATGTCATGGTAGTTATTTCATTTTCATGTTAGAGACACCAAAAAACATAGGTATAAATAAATAGTGTAATTATCTGCATAGGTTCTTGAACCTAACTACAGTTTTCATGTAAACAATACTTCTGAATTCTTAACTGGTTTAAAAATAAAGATGGTAAACTGTAAACAGATTATAACTGTTTAACACTGGTTTGCTTAAGTTGTGTTCAAACCATTAGCTTTAACAAAAACAGGTAGAAAAAACTTTACTTGTAGATAATGTAATAATGAATAAGACCCAAAAATGTTTATCTGTACACGACGATTAGTTTCAGAAATACAGCCAACGATAGATGACTGACTAAAAGTTATCTTTTACAGGGTTATTCCTATTATAAAACATTAATTTACTGCAAAAGTTATCTTTTACAGGATTATTCCTATTATAAAACATTAATTTACTGCAATATACCGCAGTGACGAGTCCATAGATGTAGGTTCACCCTTCTGCAGCCTGGGGAGTGAGTCATAGGTCCAAGGTTAACAAACAGGGTATTGCTGTGAATAAATTGAAACATGTACCTATACTTAAACTTTTGCCTAAGAAATATTTCTGAATTCTTAACTGCCTTAAAAAACTACACATAAAAAATCATTAAAATGGCACACAAAAATCCACTAATTTGAAAGTTATTTCATAAAATTAGAGCTAAAATGTTGGTGTTATAAAAACTTTGATAATAAAGTGTTTTATATCATTTAATGAAGAATACGCATAGAAAAGCTCTCTCTTTAGGAGATACAGCTGGAGATTTGAAATGCTGCAATTCCCAAGTTTAAATGAATGAAGGAACAGGACGCAAGGGGAGTAGGATCGGGGACTTTTGAAAGAATACACTACCGACAGTCGTCTGATAACTGACCAAAGTTCATCTTTTACAGAATTATTCCCGAAGTTTGGTCATTTCCCCGGGAATGACACGGTGACAAAGACAGATCATTTAAATGGAAACGGATCTCCCGGAGTAGAGTTGCTTCAATAGCATGCAGACAGAAATTCTTAATGCTTCACATAATTCATATGTCAAAGTCTCAAATTTTGTTGTACAACCTATCAAAAATGTCACCTACTATGATAGGATGATTATGTGGCTTTTTTTACATTGAAAGTTTTTGTGCATGTAAATTAACTCTGCAAACAACTCTAGAATACAGAGAAATGTTTTTTGCAAGTGTTTTATACACCAAACTTAACTCAAAGTTACTGGGCCCTCATTATTTGGAAATTATAAAGATGATAAAATAGTACGTATAATCATTTGTTTGTGGTATTTTTATTTACTTCCACCTATTTTTAATTTTTTTTTTCTGACTTGTTATGCAATTTAATGCACTGTGTTGTATAATGCTCCTGAAGGAGAATTTACAAACCTTACTTCTGAAAAGTATAGGTAGTAAATATTTTCCCCAACGAGTTTCTTGTGTTATAGCTTAATAAAGTTTTTATGAATGTATGACTAAGTTCGTGCACAGATTAACACTGATCAACCATATATATAACAGTGTCTGGTATTTTATAATTTCCGCTTTTCATGCATTTGGTTTAATTCATATTAGAATGGATTCTTTGAAGTATTTGAATTAATTTGGTGAATAAAATATTTATTTTATATCCAATTGGATCAATTTTTATTAAAATACAATAATTATTACACCATCTGGAATCAAACACCCATGAATTACTGATTTAGTGGCTGTTTTTAAATAATTGTGTAATATTTCAAGGAATTATTTTTTGCTTTCGGTTCTTTAAGCAAAATACATATGTGTTAAATATATTTACGCATCTTTTTGACAAGCATAACCACCCGCCTTGTCAATGTGCTGGCCCTCCACACAGCAAGGGAAACAAAATACAAAAGAATGAGAGACAGAATACACGCGCGACCCCTGAGACAAGCGATACTACAGCGCTCTAGCGTCGGAGACAGTAACCACGAGTGCCGTCTTTTCGAAAGCAGAGCTGTCTGGCGGGGGAGCTTCTAACTACCTCAGTTTGGATTCCAAAACCAGCAGAATAAATCGTATCCCCTTGTGACTTCTATACGTTATATATATTCAATGGCAATGCCGAGCTCTTCCGTTTACGTTGCTCTGTGTGACCAACAGAAGCGGTGGTAGCCATGTTTGTTTATGTTTTAAATACTTTTAAAATTGTTTCAAGTACAAGAATATCTTTTCAAGTACAAGAATATATTGTGTTCTATTATTACTTTATCGTTGATTTTTACTGCTTACGTAAATTCTGCCCGTGCTACGATCTCAAAGCATATCATAATATTTTTTTTTTTTAAATAATATTTCGTAACCTTGAAACGCAATCTCAATGACTGCCATTTGTTACGTTTCCGTGAATTGTGGAAGCAGTAGACGTGATGGTGATACCGTTTTGTAGAACGGGCCTTAGGCTTGGTTCATAATTTAAAAACAATAATAATAAGCAAGCGCATGGCAGGCCATATGCACGACTTGTGCGAAGTCGTTTCACAATTGAAATCATACTGTCAATTTCAGCAAATGAATTTTGCGATGTATCCATCATCTGTTGCCAGTGTTAGTAATGTTACGATTTACTGCGGGTTCGTAAAGGATAGCCCATATAAAGATTTTTATCACACACAGTTATATTTATTGCCACTATTTATATTACTAGCTAATAGTCTAAAAATGTCAATTAATCAAATGTACTTAAAAAATGTTGCTTCCTCGAGTCACTCGTTTCTCACAATCCACACGCCTCGCTGGGCCAAAACTCTCGCCGCAGCACCCCTCGTGGTCCTCCGTCGCAGTACTTCGTCGCCGCACTCCGCCGCCGCCGTCACACTTACCCTTTGCCGAGATCCCACTCGACGCCTCGCTCGGAACTTCGCTCGGAACTCCGCCGCGCCCGCGACACTATCGCCCGGAACTGAACTCTTCGTCCTGGAACCTTCGTCCAGGGACTTCGCCACTCTATCGCCCGGAAACTCCGCCGCGGGAAAGCTCCCGCCGGAACTCTCTCTGAACTCAGACTCCTCGGCCGGCGCCCCGGGCACATATATATAGGCCCAGTCACGTTCCAGAACTCCCGAGCGCGGCCGGGGCCAGTCGCGTCATTCCGTGCCGACCCGACGGCAGAAATCTCTCGAAACACGTGTCGGCGGCTCGCGTAACTCCGCAGCTGTCCGGTGTCAGTTACGTGTCAGCGCCGCGCGGGGAGTGGTGTGAAGGAGGGGGGAAAGCGACAATCCTTGTTATCTTTCTGGCGCGCGCGGCGCATATCATCGTGCGGCAGTGGCCAGCCGCTCTGTACCTGCACGTGTCCCGGCCTTGCTCACGTTCGTAACAGTAACTATATTAACAACCAAATTATTATCCCGTGTCATCTGACCAGCAATTTGTGGCCACATTTATAAATAAATAAGGGTTGTATAAAAGCTTTAGCTACCCAACCGTTCTAAGCACGACACAATTATTTTTATTTACAATTTTTTCTGGTGTCTCATGAGTAATAGTATTAATTAATTCTTGAAGCAGGAATTACACCTGAGCATTGAAATATCTCGTCAATTTATTGCCACAATATGATTGATATATATAAACAGCTCTCTAGTCCCGCCAAACTCAACTCTCATTGGTTGCTGCGCCATGCGTCCGTAACAAATAAAAAAAATATTAATTCTCTACAATGCGCACGACCTCTCTCACATACACACGACTGTTCTGTGTATCGTGAATCAGTAGGTTCGAAAACATGGCGGTCAAATCTTGTGAGCACGACCGACTGTTACTGCTGCTATTGTTTTTTTTTTTTTTTTTTTTCAATGGTGCAGCCAGCGTTAGAGCACCGCTTCTGTCGCAGCGACTGAACGACATAAAGTCGCGGCTTCAGGTGACAGTCGCTTGACCTCGCACACGAGCGTCACTTCTGTCGCAGTATCAAGATGGATTTCGTATAGTAAGCTTGCCTTCCTGTACGCCTTGTTCGGAACGCACGAGTTAATAATAAAAAATAAATGAAGACAGCAATGGGTGCATCCATTGGCGTCGCAACCGGGGGGGAGGAGGGGGGACGGGGGGGACACGTCCCCCCCCCCCCCAAATAATAAAAGTCTTCAATTTCGTCCCCTCCAATAATATATTTAGTTTCGTAGTTTCTCCTGATGTTTAAATTAATGATTTTGTGTGGATATAGTACCAGCAGATATGTTAACTGTGTTTTTACAAATTTGTTCTCTGAAAATTATTTCATAAAAAATAAATTATATATTGCAACCAACTACAATTAGAATATTTAGGAAAGAAAAATGCCTAAAAACCACCTTTTTGCACCTTCAAACCCCAAATTTTCCCGGGGGAGGACCCCCGGATCCCCCGCTTTTATTTTTCTCTAGGGGATGGATATTCTTCAAACAACTAAATCAATTGAAGTCACCCCCCCCCCCCCAAAAAAAAAATACATCCTTGCGACGCCCATGGTGCATCCGCTAGTAAGTTAGCGACTTTTTAAAATCTTTTGATAAATAAATTGTTCTGCCTTGAATGCCGTGTCGATGCCCTACGAGGCCCGAGCGCCCTGCTCCGGCGAGTCGGTTCACGGCAGTCGCTGCTACAGTTGTGTCACCCGTGTGAAGGGACAGGTTTAAACATGCGTGTTTCATTGTCCTCGGCGGTCGCTCGGCGACTGTTTGGACTCGCGACAGAAATGGAACCAGTTGCTTCTTTTTAGACGCGGCGATATTTAAAAAAAAAAATTGGTTGTCTGTAAAGTCGGTTTACGGACGATAGTTTAACGTGACAAAGTCATAGCAAAACATTGATGGAATGATTGCATACTTTTATGAATAAAATTGAATCATTTTTATTGAATTATCACTATGTTGTATGGATACAAAGAAGGAGTGAAATTAAATCTACAATTTAGTCGATAAATTTACTTTTATTTGCACTCACTAATTCAAATATGTTTATTACTTTAACGAAGAGATTATTTTAACTTTAACTTTTGTACGTGTTTGCTATTCAACGTCTTCATATCTGTGTTATTCTGTTAAGGATGGAACGATGATAGGAAAAAGTAGGAAACGAATGGGAGTGTTTCAAGTTTAATGTGCCTCGAAAAAAGTCAAATCGATGGTTGTTCCAATCGAGCGGAAGAGAGAGAGATAGATGCGGCGCAAGCGTACAATAAAGCGTAACGGGACACAGCGAAACGGGACAATGTGCGTTACGGGACACTTTTTCGTGTGCGTGCAGCCGGCGTTCATCGATTTATTACACGTCGTCGTCACGTCAAAAAAAAGTCGCCCGTGTGCGCGGATGTCAATTACAAGGCATTGGTTCCATCAAGAGCGACCAGAGCGACAGAAAGTCGCCCGTGTGCAATGGGCACTCGCTCGCCGTGTGCTCACCTTGCAGTATGGCGGACAAGAGCACCAGCACGTTGTTGGCCAGCAGGCCTCCCTTCCGCCCCAGCCGCTCGGCCACGATGCCGGTGATGGAGCCGCCGATCATGCCGCCCACGCAGAAGATGGACACGGCTATGGACCACACCATCGTCACCTTGGTCTTCTCCACCTCCCACGACTCGATGTCCGAGCGGTTCGCCTCGATGTCCCTGATCCATCCCTCGATCAGCTGGCGACACACACACCGTCCCCGCGTCACCACCAGAGTCCCGTTAACATCACGTATACAAGTTTATCCTCTGATAACCGTGGTGCATGACGGTTGCTTTTTTTAATTTAGTACGTTGAAAGATCCTGGATATAACAAAAACATGTGCCATAACTTAGGGGCGCAACAACAGGGGGGGGGGAAGGGTATTTTGCCCCTCCCCCCCTCTGAAACCTGGAAGTGGTGGCAAACGGGGGCAAAGAAAGTGCTGCGTAATCAATTTTTATATAATAAAACTGCTAAAATAGCACCATTTTCCACCTTGAAATACAAATTTTCCCGGGGGAGGACCCCCGGACCCCCCGCTTCAATAGAGGGGAATCGATGATTCTTTATAATAAGGTATATTGCCCCCCCCCCTTTGGAAATTTTGTTGTTGCGCCCCTGCCATAACTGGAAACATGCAAAATTCGTGGATTCATTTCGCGATATAGGCTAGCATCAAAACAACTATACCTTCGTAGGTACCGCTTCTGCGATTGGCCCCACATTTTATCCGGGGAACTGCGAGCCAATGGGAAACACTAAACCAAGAAAAGTGCCGAATTTCGGACAGCCTAGTTGAGACGTCTGACGCGTCAGTAGCCAATGAACAGGGGTCATTTCCGCGAGTATATTTAAAGGACTGTGGAGTCTATCCTAGAGGTCAATGAATCCGCGAATTTTGCAGGTCTCTAGCCATAACAATGAATTACGATTGTAAAATAAATAAATACAAAAAAAAATGTGTGCGTGGAATCCACACGCAACAGTAGTGAGACTTTTTGCTTATTAGGTATAGATAGATAAATTATTAGTATGTTTAATTGAACAAGAGATAATAATTGAGAATAGTAAGGATGCCGGTATGACCTACAATGAAAAAGAAAAATGCCTTTTTTCCGCGTCCTGTACTCTTGCATCCAGTCACTGGCAGTTTTGGTGGTTTATTCCCACGTTACCTGTAATAATACCTCTTATCTGCTTCAGCTTTTTTATTAATTTTAGGCATTATGTTAAATCACGAAATAAAATGAAAGAACAAAGAAAAAAACACTCCAATCGATTATAAATCACACATAAAGTCTATCTCACAAATCTATACGTCCTTTTGACATTTCAAAAAACAGTGTTCACACCAAAAATAAATTACGTTTATAAAGAGGGAGGCGACGGATCATTGTAATTCCTGCCTGAGGGAACCAACCATCCCAGCATCTGCCGGGAGTACTTCAGGGAAACCATGAAAAACCAAAATCAGGATTCGAACCCGGGTTCCCTGGAATGCGAGTCCAGTGTTACCACTCACTGCGCAACCTCGCACCGTGGTAATTATTTTATTGAACCTTCGTTGCAGTTCACCTTCTCCCCTGACTGGTCACTAGCCTACTAACCTGCCGAACGGGTGTTTGCCAAGTTGCATAAACACAGTTTCGTAGGCGCCAGCCAGTGCTAGATTACTTTTGTGGCGTAACTTGCAGACTTTCTACAGTTTTTCCTTAGCTATTTTGCGTCCTCAAAATGCAGAAACAAGCGAACACCGAGGTAGATACTGGCACGCACTTAAGTTCCAGCTAGCTTATTGCTGCAGATTTGCGTGATTAACATTTCAATTTTATTTTAGTATGAGTTACAAGTACTTTAAAGAGTTTGCCTGATTTTCCGTAATATTTGTTGACTGGTAATACGGTCACCCTGTAACTGATAATAAAATAATGTAACTGAAACTTTTCGGTTGAATACGGTTTCATTAAAAATATACTAAACGATAATTCTACATTTTTATAATAGCAATAACATATAAGTATTTACTCGTATGTGTATCGGTTTATTTTTAACAAATTCAGTAAGAAGTACTGCGTTTTGTTGACATTACCATCGCACGAACACGTGTAAAATTTACCTTTATAGTTAATATACTTTCGAATTTTAGTTATTATAATCGTAACATCTTCGTATGACGAGAGCTAAGATGTTAAACATTAAAAAAAAAAAAAAAAATAGCGATGCAACCAAAGAGAGTAAACAAAGATGTTTGCCACGACACTCAGCTGATGGACTGATTGTTTGGACTCGAGGGACGCTGTTCTCATACGCGGCAGTTCCAATTGTTAAGTTACGACTGTAAGTCCAAACTGACATTTCGGACATTATGTACGGGGGGGGGGGGGGCCTTAAGAGGCCCGCCTAGTCAGGGGTGTATGCTAAGCGGCATGGGCGTAGATCCCGGGGGGGCCAGGGGGGCCCGGGCCCCCCTGGAATTAATGGGCCCCCCCCTTGGGGGGGCCCACTTCGTGATTTTAAAGTTAATGGCGTACACAACATATATATCAGATTATTATTTACAACGACGACAGACACTTTGACATGCTTTACATTCATACCTTCGAGTTCCGTAGTTATTTTCCCTTACCCCTTCTGCGAAAGCCATGGTATGGAGTTTTCCAGTGAGAACTTTGAAACCCTTAATTCCTAGAAACCGTTCATTCCAAAGGACGAAGCTAGGGTAAGGTTCCGTTAGCATTTCCTCCCCATTGTTACCCACACTACCTTGTGCTCTGAATCGACAGTATTATAGGTTTCAGGTAGTCTGTTTTTAAAGTGGTTTTGCTCTCGTGTGCGCCAGTCTTCTGCTTTCTTGGCAAACATCAACATGGATAAGTTCGTGACGCGGAAGACACGGAAAACAGAATCTCACCTGGTAAGCTTGATTGTTTTATAAGTAGTGACTATTATTTAGGTAATATATTTTATTTAAGTGATTATGTAATATTTTTTCCAGTAAATAAACAACTTAATACTTTAACAGTAATTATAGCAGAATTTAGTTTATTTACGAACTGAAACTTATATACCATTTTCTGGAATTTTTTAGCTCATCTTCATTCTGTAAGGCTAGCTGCTCTGTACGTTACATGTGAATATACAGGGAATAATTTTTTTCCTCGTCAATATGGAATTTAAAATCACTCCCCTTTTATTATCAATCGATAATTTTCACAATTCATGGCCGATAATCACTTTATAACATTTGTTATTTGATAACTGCAACACTGCACGAGTAAACAGAAGAGTGAGAAAGAAGTATTTAAACGTTACACATACGTATTTAAGTTAATAAGGAAGCAAACGCGTCTCTTTAATAACTAATCAAGCGGCATATTTTAACTAAATAATTCACTTCCAAAACACTGATTATACTAAATATAAGCCGAGAAATGTATGTAGTTTAATTAGCTGAAGGATAAATTTCATAGTTCTATCTCCGAGATTTTTCATTTGTATCATTAAGTTTTTTTTTTCTTTTTTACCTGGTTGATGCCTTTACAAAATAAAATATTCTTTAAGGGTTTTAATATGATTCGATCGTTCATTTGATGTTGATTCGTTTATTAGCTTTGGCGCTTTGGGTTTTTAGGGCGCATCAAAAACTGTGAACAAAGAATTTCACGAACAGCATTTGAATCGCAGTAATTATGTGATGTGGCATAAAAAAAACCCGACAAAGTGCGAGTCTAACTCGCGCACGAAGGGTTCCGTACCATTATCTATAAAAACGGCAAAAAAAATCATGTCTGTTGTATGGGAGCCCCACTTAAATATTTATTTTATTCTGTTTTAGTATTTCTTGTTATAGCGGCAACAGAAATACATCATTTGTGAATTTTTTTCTGTTTTCACGTTTGTTGTATGGGAGCCCCCCCTTAAATATTTGTTTTATTTTAATTTAATCATTTATTTTTAAATTGAAATTAGAATAAACACTTTTGTAAAATGGTAATGTATCGGTGGGGTGTTATATATTTGCATTATATTCACGTATATTATTATTATATATTTTTTTCATGGATATTTTATGTACTTAGGTTAACAAATTATTCAAACATGTTTGAGAGATCACTGCTTATAGTCATGAATTAATAATTACTAAAACATTTTGCTCTGCTTTATTGTTAATATCACTTACGTAAAAATAAAGTGTATAACATACGAGCTTATCATCCAGAGAAGACTTGTTTCGGTTGACCTCTAGCGTAAAATTCTTAAACCACAGAATTCACGGGCCCCCCCTGGAAATCCTACAGATTTGCGCCCATGCTAAGCGGGATGATAAGAACGACGCTCGCTGGTATTTCTAGATCGTTATCGCCTCTAAGCGTAAGACTCGTCGTTTCTAGAACTATGGAATTATATGGCGGAGAAATGAAGATAAAGGAGTAATACAGATCCCTTAAGTGCTTTCAAGAATCTGTGCCGGTTGTTTTATGCCAAAAAAAATTACACTGGAAACAAGCGTTTTAGTCAATTTAACTCTTATAAAAATAGTTTTAAAACTTAATACGGAAACAAAACTACCTATCGGCTATCAGCGAATATTTAAATTGTTTTCGTAAACAGATCCCATCCCACTCGGATGTATTGAGTACTTTTTCCTGAAGCTCTGAGCACGTGTGTATGCCCGGGCAGGCAGCGCACTGACCTTCTGTGGCGCGTTCACCACTCCGGTGTTGTAGCCGTGCTGGAATGCAGAACCGAGGGCGCCGGCCGCGATGGCGAACGCCAACCGACAGTTGAAACCCTGGAAAAACAAAAGACAGACGAAAATGTTAACCTCCCGCTCTGCGCCCGTTTTATGGGAGTAAAAAAGGGGTAAATGGTTGCGGACAGTGCAGATAACTTGGCGAGAAGCGAGCTCCACGTGGCGGCGCGCGGCTCAGGTTGAACCCTGCCATGCTGCAGGGATAGGCTGGTCGCACAGGTTGAAACCCGCCTGCGCCTGACGCCACCACGACTTGGGCAGAGGGCAACACAACGGGGTTTGAGGTTATTGTGCACCGCGCCACTGGCCATCATCGCAAGAAAATGGTGTTCTTTTAAGTACGTATTATCTTAATTAGGCTACTTGTGTAAATCAGTATTGTTAATGTTAAACAGTGTTATATGAGTATTGTTTTAGCTGTGTAACTAAATATATTTTGCTAGGATATTGTTTTTCACGCTTTAGTTTGACAGGGTAATTATTTGTCGCGTATTATTATTTGATTAACTATATCACACACCGTATTATAATTATCAGCCCACGAGCGTGTAAATATGTTGAGTCCAACTGAGAATAAGGGAGTTTAAAAAAAGTTTTAACATTTCCCGTACGTAGAATATTGTTTTTATTTTCGCTTTGTGGCAATATGGTTATAATGTAACATGTAAGGAATTACTGTGAGGATGGACCGTGCCGTTTAGTTTTCGCGTCGCGGAGCGGCGGTCATGTTCATTGTTCATTTATTCAACGGCAGAACATTATCAATGCCTATGAATACATTGCAGTATGTCTATTTAGCTTATTGGTAAAATCTGTTGCACTATAACTCAATGATAAGATGATATTTGCAGAATTACAATATTAGTCTAGAAAAATGCTCCATCACATCTAATCTAGGTATACATAATTTAAAATTAAATTAAAACTAAGTAATTTACTACAGTAAATCGTAGCTCTAATATTTACTGAAAAATAATATGTATGGTTTGAGTATTTCAACAGTAAAGTAATAATTATTTTTAATTAATCAATATTGATTGATCAATAATTATTGATATCCTGAACTGTTATTTTGAAGTGAGTAATAATTTTTAATGCATGTTTATTTATTTCTATTTGAAACAATTAATAATAATTACAAAAATATATGATTCCTAAATACTTTAAAAAGAAATGAAAGCCATAATTCCCGCGCTGTGTTGTCTTAATATTAAATTGTATAAATGGGTTTGCTGAGTAATACTAAGTAATATTATAAATGTGGTTGAGAAAAAAATTTTATCGAAGTTAAGTTACTTTTAAAAATGTGTATGAATTGTAGTTATAATTTATTGTTTTCGTGCTATAGTTGGGGTCCTGAAAGTCTTAATATAACATTTTATGGTGTGATTATTTCATCAGAGAGTAATATTTATTGTTAATTAATCATTGTTGATTGATCAATAATTATTGATATCCTGAGCGGCTATTTTGAAATGAGTAATATATTTTTTTATTCATGTTTATTGAGAAAAATTGTCTTCTTTCACTCTTTTTCTCTCGCTGCCGATTTACCCCTTACGACATGAACAACGAGAAACGACAGGACTGTGTGAGTGTTTTATTTGGTATTATACATGCTCATACTTATGTTTTGTGAATTTTCACTTTTAACGTGCATGGTGGCCTTGCACGATAGTTTTTTAAACCACAATGAAGTGCGTGTTTTTATGAAGTAATTATATTCCAAGTGCATTGTGTGAGAACATTTTGCTAGTCACCTCGCATCATACATTATGACACAACTGAGATGTTTTTAATGAGATGAAATTCAAGAACTCGTAAACACAGTGCATTGACACAACGATGATACTAGTTACCGCGATAAAGCCTACTGCTTATCTTGTTTGTCGCGACTGCATTTACTTACGGCAGCCGACTCTTTAAGCGGGTTGCGATAATGTTTTACGACAAGAAAACGCCGTAAAAATGTTTATTTTTGTCTCGTTATGTGACTTCGCAAGTTCTCTCCAAGGTAGGTGCGTGCCATAGGTTCATAAAGACAACTTAACACGGTTTCAGTACCAATTCCCTAGCACGTGAACCATGGAGAATAAAGGAGAATAAATTCTGAATTTCGAGAGCAATTTTCTTCACACAATTGAGGATAAATCGTTGATTAAAGAAAAGAGCTACGCAGCTTCTTAAAATTCTAATATTCACCACAAACAGTTTTAAAACACTATCCAACACACTGTTCCCGTAAATTCCTCACAAAACCAACAATAATATTATTTTCGTCACCCGAACAAAGAAAATACTAACTAGCGGCACCAAAAACAGAATAAATAATCTTGATGAAAATGATCTTCGAAAACCTGTGCCACAGTTAATTTATGTACAACTTTGTACAACATAAAATTGGAAATTATGGTAAAATAAAAACAAACAAAAAGGTCTTCGAATTTATAAACCCTAATGCTCATTTAAATTTTAAAAAAAATTAAAGTAAACTTTGCTAATCAAGCAAAATAATTTTACTAACATAAATACAACCTTATTTTTACGAATATTCAATAAATTTTTTTATTAAATTTTCTCTTAGAAAATATTGTAAAATTAATGATATGTTTCTGTGAAAAATCATTAAAATTAGGTCTCAGTTGACCTAACTAAAACTTTTGTGTAAATTCTTGTATGATTACGAAAAATGTGTTAACTTCTTTAGTTTGAGTTTATATATAGCAATCGAGTAATGATTTTCTGTAACCGTGAGCCATGGGTTATCTACAAAAAAAATTGCATATTTTTCAGTTAAGTTAATTTTGATTAGAGAATAATCAAATTTTCTGTACACTCAAATTACAAATTGTGATTAAAAAAAAAAAAGAATTACGTATTTTCAAAAACTGAGCTTGTGTGTTTTCCGTGGAAGTAAAAGTTATAGTTGAAGGATTTTGATGAAAATATAAATGCAGGTGTAACTTCAAGCGAAAAAAAAAAATTCCTAAAACCCGGGATACAACCAGGGAAGTTTAGAGATTCAGTCTAACGCTCTCCAGCTGAGCTACTTCAGCAATTAAAGTTCGTTATAGTAGTATTTTGAGAAATTTAATATAAACTGTAAAAATTAGAGAATTATTTTTAGTACTTATAAACTTTATATCAGTTTTAAAATATGTCAGCTTAAATAATTATGTATAAATTTCTTATATTAAATAATAATAAAATAGTAAAGAATGCAACTATATAATTTGAGAAATGTATTTTAGTTCAGAAAAATAAAAGGATTTAAACATCGATTCTCACGTGCCATGAATATTTTTAAAAATTTCAAAGTTATAGTAAATATACATCACACTGCAAAATGTTATGTTGAGTAACGCCCCTATTCACCATTAATCTTTT
This sequence comes from Bacillus rossius redtenbacheri, assembly GCF_032445375.1. NCBI lineage: Eukaryota > Metazoa > Arthropoda > Insecta > Phasmatodea > Bacillidae > Bacillus > Bacillus rossius. The sequence goes on from NC_086333.1 coordinate 58,038,753, forward strand.
GGACGAGTTCTTTACCTTCATTATTTCAGTGAAATCATTTCACGGCAACGACCAATTTTTTAGGTGTTACATACATTTGTTCAATTAAACATCATCCATGCGCTTGGTGTTCCATCTTGAATACGTTCTCTATTATTCACGATAAACTAGTTGTTCATCTCCACTGTTATACGAGTATACCAGCCTAGAGAAACACTTAAGTACAATAGTTGAATATATTTCGAAATTATTATTTTTTTTTTCGTGATGAACCCATAGCTGGAGTTTATCAAATACAAACTCATCCTAATGTATAATTCCACGTAATATTATAAATTTGTATGGCAAATCTGGCCATCTCAGTACATGGATAAAACTGAAACTATAATTTAAAACTCACAATGTTTAGCTTAAATAAAGTCCTACACTTGTAATCATTGCAAAAAAAATTATTATTTTGTCCTCTTTTTTTTTACTAAATTTCATTCCAGTTTTCACTTGAGCTGCACCAATACAAAAAAAAACTGTTATGGGATTTCGTTTGCATATTAACTATTTAGTAGTATGAAAAGATACAAAAATATAGGGATTACTCTTACGTTAAAGCACCGGAAGAACAGATATTCACAGACCCCCAAGCAGCTCCTGAACACACCCAAAGTTCGCCACTCGCTCGTGCATCTTCGTGGTTGTTTTAAAATGGAACGTACATTTGCTAGGATTCAAATACGTTCATGACTTAAGATTATTTTAAATGTCGCTGACCTAACTCAACCAACCTGGCCTCTAAGTTAAGACCAGGGGCGGCTCAAGAGCCCTGCTACTATTCGGGCCTCTCACCGACCTCTTTCTTTTCTTTTCAATTTCGTTGTTAGAAGTATATGGGCTTATTGGGAAAAAGTAGCATTGAGTGGTTTTTTTCTAGCATCCAATTTGAAACGCTGGTCAATTCTTTCTTCAGTGCATGATTTCGTGTAAGAAACGCTTTCTTAGATTTTATTGCCTTAGGTACATAATAACGCGAATTTACCGGAATTCGATCGTAAGAATTTAGAAAACCAACCCGAAAATAATTTATCAGAAAATAATACAAAAATGCAAAAAAATAAATTACAAGAATACAAAACCACAACGACGACAACACCAACTAACACAGTGGGTTTCCTATGACAAAACAGTTGGGTTTATTTGTTTGCCATCAGATGATTTAGGTTTGTTTTCTGTGGGTTTATGTTTTCATGTATATTTCTAATTTTTTCCATAACAAACAGTACAAAACTGAAATGGCGCATTTCCAAAAACTTGTGTTAAATCAAAATTCCCCATTGCATTAATAATTTAAAGAACGAATATATAAGAATGTGTGCAAGTATTTGAGTGAACATGTATGCGAGTGTGCTATAATGCAAACAACCCATCGAGCGCTGCTGCTGCCAATTTGTTCTCTCCCCCCCCCCCCTTTTTTTCGGCAAGTTATTTTATAGCTAAAACATGATATATATACTAGCGTTGCTTTTCTCGTTACCATCTGAGCGTTACACTTTCTCGTTACGATCTGATGACGCATCGGCTCAACTTGCTGTCGAGAATTGTAGGCAAAACTTTCTTGCCCAGAGGAGGCCTGACCTGCATGTTATAGGTATTTTCTAAAATACACATCAACATTAACAAAAGAAAATTATGGAAAACAAAGTTAAAGTTTGCATTGAGTGCCTTGGTTGAGTGGGACCGGCCTAATTTCCTCTAAATTCGAGGTATATATGTAAACCCTCCAAAAAACTTCCTTCTCTTCTATTGCCCCTCAAATGCCCCAGAAAACGTCCGAGACGCAACTGAAAGCTTCTAGAAGGAACTAGCTACACGCGAACAATCGATATCGATGAAGACTATCGGATATATTCCTTTTTTCCTAACGTGGTCCCAAATCGTATTCGTCAGGTTGGTACCCTTGCGTCTGTTCCAAGTGATTAATTGCACAAAGTTTAATACCGCACCTAGCCTACAGTCTATGATGTTTACATAATTGGTTTATATGACTCGTTCAGGTAAGAGTTAGGGCGCGGTTTAAGTAAACATGTATACAAACGCGAAAGTGTACGGTTACAAGACAGTTGATATAAGGTGTGTTCAACTCCAAAACCGATTGTCTACTGTCATCGAATGAATATGTTGTGGATCCTATATCATTTGTGTCTAGTAAAACGTGGGCGTACCTCTGTTAGAGAATTACCGTTATCATCAAATTTAAAACAATAAAATATGTACTTGCTGATCTTTTTTTTTTGTTGTTGTTGCAGTTGGTAAAATATTACACGAACTTGTGTCAGGAACATTCTCCAGCTTGCGTTTTTCGCAAAGGACTGTTTGTATTCTCAACGCTCAACAGACAATCAGATGCTTATGTAGAAGAGATGACGTTCTGAACTGTACTTTGACTATGTACCTGTTCAGGTTGAATGAAACATGTTCAGAAGTAGTTCAGAGTCCCGTGTACCCCCGCCCTTAAATATCTTCTTCTACGTTTGAACTCAAATACCCGTTACTGCGATCAAACAATGTTCGTTAAAGTACCTTACAAACGGTCATAGACTTGAAAGAAAAAATCGTAATACGCACGTACGCGGAAGGCGGAATGTTCGGGCGTCTGACACGTGTCCACGTAGGGCTGACTTGTTCAACCAGGATGGGAGGGGAGGGGGGGAGAAAGGGGAGATCAGTATGAACCTAGGGAAGATCGCAGACGGCGGGTCCGAACCAGCGACCGCCACGCGACGGATGCGCATCTCCCACGCGCGCGCCCAGGGTTATCGCCAGACGCAAGACGGCTTGAGGATGTTGTTTGATGGGGTTTGGGGGGGAGGGGGGAGGGAGAGTACCGTTATCACGCCCCCGCTTCCAGACGCCAGTCTAGACTGTTCAGACCCACAGCCCGCGCGCGACGAAGCAAGGTCGGGAGCACTTAGTCGAGGTGTCTAGGGGGAGAGAAATTGGCGATTCTGTAAGGACCCTTGCAACTACTAGGAAGGTCAACAAACATGTCTGACCTCTTTTAAGGTGAACTTTGGAAATAACCTTGGCTGTCCTTCGAGGGATGTATTCAGAACCATCAACTGTCTGTCTCACCAACGAGTGCACATTTCTCTTAGATTCCCGCGAGGCACTAAGCTGTAATTTTACTCAATTTATTCAATTCAATAAATTTAATTAAGTACACTAGTTTCCAAAGAATTGGGCTAACCGATAATTTAATGGTAGGTATTTTTCTCAGAAATGACGGAAGAATATTCAGCTGTCAGACTGAAGATGTTGATCAAGTTACCGGCCAGAAAAAGTATTCTCGTTCATGGGGTGTGTTTCAACATCTGCCACAAAAGAACTGGCCACACAATGTTTTTTTCTAATTATTTGCTTGCCAGACAGCTTCAGCACTACATTATGTTTTGTAGGCTTTATAATGCATGGACCTGTGATAAGACAGTCATAAAATAAATGTAACTTTTATCTTAATGTTTTTAGGCAAGACATAAATGTATTGAACCGAATTTGAACTAACTGTAGCTGTAAGTTTAACTTTCGACAGTGAAAATGCAATGTAGAGGCGGAACAAGTTTAGATTTTTGGAAGGTTTTTTTTTGGGGGGGGGGGGAGGGGGGAGGGAGGCGGAATACCGAAGATTTTTGGTGATGAGTTTTAATATGTGGGGTCTGAAATCTAGGCTAGTTTCTGACGTCTTGAAAAATCATATTATTTTATATCTCCCGTTATTTTTAGTTCTGGGTATTATGTGTGAGAATTACGGATCACACCCATCACCCCTCTCATGTGACCGTGACTGATATTTATATATATTCCTAATTGTGGAAAAATATAGCACGGGGAGGGAATACACCAGCGAAAAAAAAAAAAAAGTTTTATCTCTTTGTGGAAATTGTCCTTGCTCGTCTCCAATGCAAGACGGGGCTAGTGTAAGAAGTGACGTTGTTATTCCCGACAGTTCTGCGCACGCGTGTCTGCTGTAGCGGCGATTGCGTGACCTTCAGGCTTCAGACACGGCGGAAGACCACAATCTCGACCCCAAGAGACCGGGTTAGAAGGGGGGGGGGGGGGAGCACGCCGTACGCCCAGTCATTCGAGTGGGGGAAATGAACCTCTTCCTGGGTCACGGAGTAGTGATGCCCTGGGGTGGGGGGAGGGGAGGGGATGGAGTTTCCATTTCCGGTAAGGTCGCGGCGCGAGTCGCTAAGGCTCGTTCTACTATGACACGGAAACGGAGACGGAACTCAAGGAACATTTCACTATTGCTTCTGCTGCTTCCACAATGCACGGACACGAAAAATAAAATAAAAAATAAAACGAGATTGCATTCCAAAGTTTACGAAATATTAATTTAATTTAAAAAAAAATCCCTTTCGGCACACAGTCTACAGGCGCAGGTAGAGTTCGAAGTACCTATTCTCTTCTGGAAATATTTTGGTAACTTCTATGAACTCCTGAAAAATGTTTAAACACTTAATGTAGCCTGCATAACATCCTTATGTTCGCCAACATTCGAAAAATCGATTTAACATTTTCTCATATTCCATGCAGCGAAAATATTTTGAATGTAGGTATTTAGCTTAACGCATCAAGCATTGAATGTCTTAACAAAATTCATATTACGCCTACTAAGGTAGTTATGCAATTATTTTTGACCTCCAAACATCATCCCTTGCACTAATACGTGTCGTATAATTTTTTTTTTGCAAAGGTTCAAGATAATATTAAGATGGTTATTAATAAATTCCAAAGGATTTGATATTAAGAAAGTTTTTTTTTTTAACAGGAATAGTTCGTTTCATCAAAAATTGTTTCAGCCAAAAGTTTTAGATAAAATTAAGGAGTTTTACAATAAATTATAATGGATTTGATAGTATATCTATATATTTTTTAAAGTAATGACATTTTGTCTTTATACCCATGTTATTTCCACCTCTTAAAGTAATGATTTGTGATATAAAATTCACTTTAGACATAAGTTTTCAACAATAATTAAAAGTTAAACAAAAATAAACATTAATTGGATAGATTACATGGTAAGGAAGTTTTATTTATTTTATTATTTCAATCCCAAGTTTTTTCAACCCCTTATGGTAATGGTTTGTACTGTCAGAACTGTTCAGACAAAAGTTTTAGGTAAAAATGATAAGATTTACAAACAATTTGAACGGATTTGATAGTGCACCTACTAAGGGAGTAATGAAGTTTTATTTAGGTAGATTTCAAATAAATACTACCTATTGTAGCCGTTACCATGGTGCGTTTAGGAAATTTTTTATATACTTAGTTTTTCGTTTCATGGTCCATAGACCTCAAAACCATCGCCAACTCAAAAGTTTACTTGCCATTGTAGTACGGGGCTAAGGCCGGGTTATTAACTTTGCAAAGAACGCAAGACCCACACTCAACCAACGCAAGAAAATCACGATCTTTTATTACTCACGAAAGTCGCAATACGTTACCAACTCTACATGTAAAATTGTAAAGCAGAAGAAAATAAAATTATTATTCCCCCGCAGGTTATCGTTTGGTGGTAGGTACATGCTTATCATGAAAACATATAAAAGTGTCAATAATTTCACTTAAAAGTTGTATTTTCCATTACTGTGTGAAAGTTTTAACACGTTAAACGTAATGTGCGAAATAAAGTCCACATCGTGGCATTACGTACACATAACATCTGAGTCTTTAAAAATTTTTCGAAAACTTAAATTTAAAAATGGAAAGTGTAAATGCAAGCAGAAACGTAAGAAACTGAAAGTAGGCCGAAGCTTGCGTTGCGTTTGTTCGTCTTGCGTAGTTAAGAGCGGATATTTGACAAATTCGTTAGTGAAATTGTTTTGTGTTTTGCGGGATTATTAGCGTGGAGGCGAGTCAATATTTGCTACGGACCTTTATAATTATAAATGCTTTTATATTTAGCGTAAAGAGCTGGACTGTTACAACTTCTTTACTATGTAAGCAAATACTCCTCTACATAAATCACGCGCTCGGTACGTTTGCGGTTTTAGCAAATACCGACCGGAAATATTTGCTAATATATTTCGAAGTAGGCTAGAATTCAAATTGTCCTGATCCTATGATTGGCCCGCAGTTTATGTGAATGACTCAGTCAATGACAATCCCACATCAATAGAAGTATCGAATCACTGGCTAGAAACCCAAGCTAGAAATCTTTTAAGCCAGTTACCAATGAGAAAGGAACTTTTTTTTCTCCCAAGTGTGTACAGTACTGTAGAGTCTGTCATACAAATAGTAACCTCTAGCTTTAATTCTGCTCACAGTGAAGACAAATATTAGCTAATTAATGTGGATATAAGTAGCCTACAATCACTGGATAGTTTACTTTATTATAAATCGAATATTGATTGTTTTTCACTTTTTTTTGTTAAAACCTTTTAGTATATGTGGGATTATAAAATCTCCCAAAAGGTTTAAAACCCTTAAAATTATCTTTTTTAAAATACATTAATATTTTATTAAATAAAATTTGAGGCCCGTAATTCGACATAACTGAGTAAATTTTGGAATGCTAAGAATCGAATGCTTTCAGTTTCTTCACGGCTAGGTCTCCAGTTAGCCAGGCCCCTGAACAGTTTCAATATCCAATTATTTTGACTTTAACATATGTACATACATAAAAACTGAAGAAACACCTCAATATCTTAGTACAGCTAGTTCTTTGAATTCATGCCAATTTACTGCGCTTTAAAAATGGGATTGTAAAATATATCTAGAGATGAAGATATTGTTACGAACGTAAGCAGATTTGGCTGACATCATGTGGCCGCCGCAACGTGGACGTGCCGCGCGCGTCTGTAGATTACAAGGGTCGCCACTTTCCCCCCTCCTTCCCTCCGCTCCACGCGCGGCGCCGATAGCCTGACACTTGACACCTGACAGCTGGGGAGTTCCGCGAGCCACCTGGCAGCTGCCGACGCGTGTCTAGAGATTTCTCGCGTCGGGTCGGTGCTGAATGACGCGACTGGCCCCAGCGGCGCTCGAGAATTCTAGAAGTGGCGCCTGTGATATATAAGCCCGGGACGCCGGCCTCCGAGTCAGTTCAGCTGGGAGCTGGGAGTTTTCCCGCGGCGGAGTTTCCGGGGCGATAGTGCCGCGGTTGCGGCAGAGCGGCGAAGTCCTTGGACGAAGGTTCCAGGGAGGGAAGTCCGTTCATTTCAGTCGGGAGTTTTCCCGCGGCGGAGTTTCCGGGCGATAGTGTCGCGGGCGTGGCGGAGTTCCGAGCGAAGTTCCGAGCGAGGAGTCGAGTGGACCCTCGGCGAAGGGAAGTGTGACGGCGGCGGCGGAGTGCGGCGACGGAGGTCCACGAGGGGTGCTGTGGCGAGAGTTGCGCCAGAGTATTCAGATTAGCGCGAGTGTCCGGATGAACGCGAGAGCTCTGCTGAATACGAGTGCTCAGTTGGGTGCAAGTGCTCGTATTAGCGAGAGTGATCGGATGAATGTGATTGCTCAGTTGGGCGCAAGTGCTCGGATTAGCGAGAGTGATCGGATGAATGTGAGTGCTCAGTTGGGCGCAAGTGCTCGGATTAGCGAGAGTGATCGGATGAATGTGAGTGCTCGGTTGGGCGCAAGTACTCGGATTAGCGAGAGTGATCGGATGAATGTGATTGCTCAGTTGGGCGCAAGTGCTCGGATTAGCGAGAGTGATCGGATGAATGTGAGTGCTCGGTTGGGCGCAAGTACTCGGATTAGCGAGAGTGATCGGATGAATGTGATTGCTCAGTTGGGCGCAAGTGCTCGGATTAGCGAGAGTGATCGGATGAATGTGAGTGCTCGGTTGGGCGCAAGTACTCGGATTAGCAAGAGTGATCGGATGAATGTGATTGCTCAGTTGGGCGCAAGTGCTCGGATTAGCGAGAGTGATCGGATGAATGTGAGTGCTCAGTTGGGCGCAAGTGCTCGGATTAGCGAGAGTGATCGGATGAATGTGAGTGCTCGGTTGGGCGCAAGTACTCGGATTAGCGAGAATGATCGGATGAATGCGAGTGCTCGGACAAGCGGGTGGCTGGTTCGCAACGGTGCTAACGTCGCGGGTGTCGCCGGAGGGCGCTAAAGACCTGCCGCCCGGCCGCTAATTGGCCAGCCGCGACAGACGCGACAAACTGCGACGCGACATAGAGCGACCGACGGCCTCGCCAGTGCATCATCGCGCTCCGACTCGTCAGGAAACTGACCCCTGCCGCATTGCGAGTTAAAGGAAAATGTTTCCTTCATAATATCTCAAGGTTGCGCGACGTTGCAATAGTTAACTATTACAGACATGCTATTTGTTATCTTTGCACTTTCTCTACGTAATCATCTTACTTCAGTTTCTAAAAATTAGGGATGAGCCAGTCAAATCCTCAAATACCATCAAATCATCAGTATTCAAAAGATTCGATATTCGAGGAAACAAATTCAATAAAATGATTAAAGGGAAATATTGTAAATTAAAAAATTGAACTCAAACAACACTTTAGCTCAGGAAACAATATTGCCCTTGATTCGAAAACTTTGAATTAATCACTGATCCATCAGGTCATCAAATCGCTCCGAAACATTATTTACCTATCATCAATTGTCTGTTTTAAGGGTTTCACAACTGCTGCGGCCTGGACTACTGCGCGAACTGGCTCATGTTTGTGTCTTCCACCCAACCACCTCAGGTCAGACATGTCCGGCTGTGTCTCACCGATTCGCCACGCCTACTTTTCTGAAGGCTACCTTTGTGTAGGGCGCATTAGAGGCAACGATGCACTGCTGTTATTGGAACTGGCTGGAATTGAGGTACAGGCTGAGTCAAGTAACTTGTCTCAGATTCGACGGTGTTCAAAAGTGGTACCAGGGGCACCCATTCACCCAACTGTGTCGACTCTAGGCAATAGTGCGGGTCAGCCCTTGTTTATGCCGGGAGTCCCCGCTGAGGTTGCCTTTTCAGCCCAGTTTCTCGCTTCAGAAAAAAAGAAACACGTGATAAGACAACTTCTTAATATTTCAAAAAAAGTTTCTGTTAAAAAAAAATTAAGATAACGCTGAGGACACTGTTTCCGGATTCCGTGTTTAAACTGTATTTTTAAGTATAGCGCGTATTTTCGGAATAATTTTTTTAGCATGAAACAACCGGTATAATCTTGGAAGAACTCAAGGGACTTGCATTACGCATTTATCTTCATTTCTCTGCCATCTAGTATTATTTTGACCACTCAAATTTCATAGTTTCCCACTGCACGACGAAAAGACTGCGTGCTAGTCCACAGCCTTGCGCTTAGAGGCGATACCACGTTAGAAGCACCAGCGAGCGTCGCACTTATCATCCCAAATTGCTAACACGAATAGTCTGTCCCCTTAACCAAAGAACCCAGACGTTCAAAGACAGGACAATCCGATTTTCTTTCGACGTCAACATAACCTGGTGTATCAACATATAATTATATTTTTTTTTCGGAAATCATTTGTTTGGGTTTACGAATTCCTCAAGCTCTTATGTAAGGAAATTATACATTTTTACACGGCCAAGTCGATCGTTTGACAGTAATAGGCAAACATGAAAGAGTTTATACAGCAGTCACAAACCCTCTCAAAAGAACCAACGGATGCATTAAATGATGTGGTATAATCGGCAATTATGATCCTAAGGATCCTTGTAACTATTCGGAAGTTCAAAAAAAAAAGTCTGATATCATTTAATATGAACTTTACAAGGATCCTCGATTGTCCATGAGGGAGGCAAGTATTCGGGAGTTATCCATGCAGCCCAGGGTCGTAATGTGAGGACTCGCGCTGGCAGTTGGTCGCTCTGATTGCTTAGAGCACCCCGCTGCGCTGACAGGCGGACTTGTGAGCGGCGCTAGCCTGGACGGTTAGCAGAAGCTGGATGCACTTCGGCCAAATTGCAGGCTCTCCGGTATTTCTGATGGGTCCCAGAGATGTGATATACCTGGATAATCGCCTTTTGACACTCTTAGGGCGGGGACTTCTTTGAGCCAACCACAAGTCAGCTGATAGATTAAGGGAAAGGGGTGGGGTATGAAATTATGCTGGGATTGGTAGCCTCAGCCTCTCACTGTATCTCCTCCTCAAACACCTAAAATTCGCTTAATAGTGCGTTGAAAATATACCTTTATTTACTATTGTCTGACCGTGTCTTCAATGGAATCTAAGAATGCATTGTTACGATTTACTGCGGGTTCGTAAAGGATAGCCCAATTAAAGATTTTTATCACACACAGTTTTATTTATGGCCACTATTTAGATTACTAGCTAATAATCTAAAAACGCCAATTAATCAATTGTACTTAAAAAATGTTGCTTCATCCAGTTACTCGTTTCTCGCAATCCACACGCCTCGCTGGGCCACACCTCTGGCGCAACTCTCGCCGCAGCACCCCTCGTGGTCCTCCGTCGCAGGACTCCGCCGTCGCCGCCGTCGCACTTCCCCTTCGCCGAGATCCCACCCGACGCCTCGCTCGGAACTTCGCTTGGAACTCCGCCGCGCCCGCGAAACTATCGCCCGGAACTGAACTCTTCCCCCTGGAACCTTCGTCCAGGGACTTCGCCGCTCTATCGCCCGGAAACTCCGCCGCGGGAAAACTCCCGACTTCACTAAACTCACTCACTCCCTGCCCTGGAACCTTCGTCCAAGGACTTCGCACTCTGCCACACTATCGCCCCGGAAACTCCGCCGCGGGAAGGCTCTCGCCTGAACTCTCTCTCTCTGAACTCAGACTCTCAACTGAGGCCGGCGTCCTATTTTATATATATCAGCCACCATTTATGGAACACACGAGGGCGGCTGGGGCCAGTCGCGTCATTCCGCGCCGACACGACGGCAGAAATCTCTCGAAACACGTGTCGGCGGCTCGCGTAACTCCGCAGCTGTCAGGTTTCAGTTACATTCAAAGGCAGGGCGCCGCGCGGGGAGTGGTGGAAAGGAGGGGGGAGGGGGGGGGAAGCGACAATCCTTGATATCTTCCAGGCGCGCGCGGCGCATATCATGTTGCGGCAGCCGCCAGCCAGCTCTGCACCTGCACGTGTCCCGGCCTTGCTCACGTTCGTAATAGTATTAATGGGTTGATTATAGATATCCTTATCGAATGTGTCTTTACAAATTGTCACAATTCTGATGCTAACACCGTATTCAACATTAGAGTTGAGAGTTTATTAGAGTTTCTAAAGTATGAGTTCGTTGAAATGTCCATGAATTCACCGTAATTTGTTACAGTGCGCGAACGGCAGCTAAAGTCTCCAGGACCTATGGTCGCCGGCTCGACGTTCCGCGGAGAGGTTAATTGCGTAATTGTCGCCAGCGCTATTAACACCGGCACGGCGCTGGTCCAAACAATGTCGCCCACTTATCGCGCGGGCCCTAATGGGGTCCGAGGGACGAGCAGGCGTCGCCCGATGTCCCCTGCGCTTGGCTGGACTCTGCCGCCCGTGTCTTGGCTGTAGGAGGAGGAAACACTCTCGCTAATGCCAGCTGTAGTCTGTTGATTACTGTTTACTTAAGTTCTGTTGATTCCAAGGACACCAGGGGAATGACTTCCAGGATAAATCATCTCAACGAAAATGGAGGGATAGGGAATATTTCGTGACTGCTTGGTGTGTGATTCAACCCGCTAACACACTTACTTCCTACGATAATTTAATGATTATTGCAATGGAGAAGATTAGTTAACAAAATATTCTGGACATACGCATATGCTGGTTGTCATAGAAAAAAATAAACTACCCTGGATGCTCGTATATGCTGTCATTTTTGAAGTGTAAACCGTCTTGGCTCTCGGTATGCGGCGTTCGGTAGGAGTAATTTCTGGAAAATGCAACGGAAGTCGATGAACTAAAATGTGTAACCAAGATGGCGGACCAAAGTGTAGCAACATAAACCCGTATATAGTCACTTTCGTAAACATTAGGGGGCATATAAAACGTATTGGTGTGCCAAATGAAACTTCATGATAGTGAAACTACCCAGGAATATATTCCGTAAACTAAAATGATTATAGTAAAAAGTAATCTCGAGTTTTTGAATGCACAATAAATCTACCATTACACTGATGATAATACATATTCTTCTCACTTCTCAACATGCATAGCGGTAGAACGCGCACTGATAAAACTCATAGGCGAATTTTTGACGTAGGTAGTACAAACCTCATCACTGTAAATATTTGTTTTAATTTTTAATAACATTATAATCAAATATACAAACATATACTTATTGTTATATGTGTATTTAAAAATGTTTCAGGTGAAAATTTTTTAGTAGCATTACTTCTAAAGTATGCGGAAAATTTATAGTAGGCCTATTCACTTTTTAAAGAATTTCAACCAGATGGACAGTAATAAAATTCCTTGTCAAAAATCAGGTCCAAAGCCGGGGTTTAGGATTTTTTTCAAATCTTATCTTTTATCAGAGCCGTTTCTTATAATTTAAATTTTTCTGCTGTTTCGTGAATGAAGTGTGTGATTCGCGTCTTGAAATTTCGGTACTTGAAAAACGAGTAATTATTTATTAGTACATTTATCACTCTAGGCATTATTTTAAAGAATTCTACGTTGAAATTCGTGTCGGAGTTTCGTGTTATAGGTTTACTTGCAACACGAACAACAGTGGAACACACGAATTTGCTCGTGGCCGAGTTTAGATGTTCACACATCACTGGCGAGTACTGAAATACTCGCTGACATTTTTTTTCTAACTAAATTCCTTGCCTGGTATTTTCTGTGTTGTCTAAGCATGTAACATTTGACATCAGCTGGTATTTATTGGCTTCTTTTGCGTGTGTTTGTGTGTGAAATTGGTTTTCCGTTTCTGAGATTTGTTGCAATTATAGCGAGTTTAAACCAGCAATGACTGGGGATTGGAATATTTCGCGGATTCAATGACCCCCCAAGATATCCTTTACAGCAGTTCCTTGCGTAATCAGGTAAAAGTCACCTGTTTATTGTTTGCTGACTTGTGAGACGTCTCGACTGGGTATCCTTTGATTAGGTGATTCTTTGTTTGAAGGTTTTTCATTGGCCAAGAGTATTTCCTACAAACTCTGTTCCGATAGTAGAGGCAGCTTAGGGGTATGCACATTTCAATATTATCCTATCACGAAATAAATCCTCGAATCTTTCCGGTCCCTATTTACTTATATGACATATTTTACTCCAAATAAGCTCAGTGATTTCTGGCAACTCCTCATTGTCCATCCTGTATGTAATTATAGTCACGAAATGTTAGCACCTGATTTGATTTTACGCCGTACGTATTTAACTTGCCAATATCATTATTTTCTCATAGTTTGTTTTAAGTGACCATTCTAGACTGTCAACAAAAAATAAAGCTTATTTTGCTGTCTCTAGGCATTAATGATTTTTTTTTAATTCAAACAAGAACAAAACTCAGAATGTAGCCGGTTGGCTATAGTTATATTTTAACAGCGAGCAATCAATAACTTTAATTAACACTGAAAATATTGTAGCATGCTATATATATCACTAAAACACTAAGAGAAAAAGAGTGTGCAAAAACGCAATGTAAAGACTATAACACCACAAGAATGATGTTAGTAGAATAACTTAAAAAAAAAATTCTTAGAAATTATTTTATGTCTTCAGTATATCGCTTCTTATAAAATATAGATGGTCATAATCGGCTGGTGGGGGTTTACATAAAATTAAAATCAGTTTGGGATGAAAGGTCAATATCGTAATTGTGTCTATTTATGTTCTCTTTTATATATATATATATAATTCAGCAGTAATGTGAGTACAAACTTAGTTGTAACTAGGACACTTGGAAACATTGAAGGCTGTGTACCTCAAGAAAAATAATCTACAAATGTCGAGGAGACTGGTTTATTGGTTACTCAACCAACCTTTGCGTGCGGCTGCACTGGCCGGGAGTCGCGCGAGACCACAAATGTCGGGCTTTAATACCCAGTGTTAGAGACCGGAAAAATTCGCGGGTTCAATGACCTTTAAGATAGACTCCAATATCCTTTGCACACTCGGGCAAATGCCAACTGTTCATTGGCTGCTGACTTGTGAGTCGTCTCCGACTGGGTGGCCTGTGTTTCGACACTTCTATGAGTGAGGGTCTCTAATTGGCCATCACTCCTCCAGATTAACAGTGGGCCAATGGCAGAAGTAGCACTAAGGCAGGGGTGCCCACAAAGGGGGTAACGACGCAGACTGCGCCATTAAAATTTCAGGGGGGGGGGGGTGGTTAAAAGACGAGAAAAATGTATATATTATTTACATAATTATAGCTTCTAATGTGAAAATACGTTTCTGGTGCTTTGATAATTGAAAGGAATCTTGTAAATCAAATTGGCAACCCCGCACTTTCCTCAACAAAAGCAGTTTGGCATCTGTCGGTTCAGGATGGAAATATTACCTGATATGACCAAAATTATTATTAGAAAATCAGTTTAAATTAATGCAAAATGTGATAAAATATAATACTAAAAAAGTATAATATTATAAAATAATTGAGTAAATCATTGAGAAAATGGAATAAAAAATTTCTGGGGGGGGGCACCTCTGACTAAGGTATAATTATTTGAATTTTAGCATAGCACGTAATGAACCCGCGAATTTTTCAGGTCTCTACCCAGTGTTTATCGTGCCTTAAGTGAGATGGTGACGTCACGTGTGTTGTGTCGGAGAGAAGCGCGCGCGTCCTCCGCGGTAGGCTGATGGTTCGAAGGAAGACCCGCGGAGAGGTTGCGCGGAAATAGCGACCAATGGGCGCCCGGTAATCCTCTTACGTCCTCGGCCCTGACGCAGTCGAGGACACTTTCCGACTGCGGGGCCTGCGGCGAGCGATGACTAGAGACCGGAAAAATTCGCGGATTCATTTCGTGATGGGCTAAAATCCAGATAATTACGCCTTTGTGCTGCTTTTGCTATAGGTTCACTGTTAATCTGCAGGACTGTGTGCCAATTAAGAGACCCTCAATCATGGAAGTGTCGAATCACAAGTTGCCCAGCTGAGACGCCTCACAAGTCAGCAGCCAATTAACAGGTGATGTTTGCCCAAGCATGAACGGTATCGTGGAGTCCATCCCGGAGGTCATCGAATTCGCGAATTTTTCCGGTCCATAGCAATGACACAGGCTGTGCGTTAAAACGTTGAAGCATTGTCTGTGTGCATAGTGGTTCTTTCGAGTATCTTTCAGCGACATGTCTACTGTCAGCACGCCAATCACAGCCAACCTGCGCGGAAGCAAACGCGTCCTGAATGGCCCGGCCAAACAGGGTTACCTCGCACACGGCCCGCCAATCACAAGGGAAAAATCGCCAGAGCAGGCATACCTTATTGCAGTCTATCGAGCGGTCAGATTTTTTTTTCGGGAAAAATACACGACCCTAGGTGTTAGTTAATTAGTTGAACTCATTCTGGTTAGAATTTTTTTTTTTAGCTCAATAAAGGCTAATGCCAGAAGTGTGTACATTAGCCAGGAATGAACTAGTTAAAAAGTATCATACCATCATGAAGGGAGTGTTATTAAACGAAGACTTTAAAAACATAGCATGCAACTTTATTATAGCCATAGATGTAAGTGAACGGCAGTTGATCTCACGTGGACTTCATTTATTAACACAACAAAGATTGCACACTGCCACTCATTTACTTTCGTAACTATACATGGTACGGACCACGTATATATCATAGACACAGTTTTCTTTACGCTGCAAACATTGCCATTTGAAGTCAATGCGGAGCAGTTGAGACTGGTTGTTATGTTCATCTCACAAGTTTTTACATTAGATATTTTGGAAATGTGGTTCATATTTGTGTTGCGTGTGGCCGAGAAGACTCAACAGTAAAATTAATAAGTTTGTTACGTTCCAGGAAGATTATTTAACAGGTTTTAACGGTAATTTTACATTTCCCAGTAATGTATAATAATTGAACCATTGAGGTAAAAAGCAAGGGAGTGGGTTGTCCATTTGCATGATTCTTCCTAACGGTTAGCCTTTATACAGCTTCCAGTCGCTAATAGAGTGACTTAAACTTGGAAACAGACACCCACTTCATAGGCTAAGAACTCCATACAATGGACAGTTGATTATGGAACTTATCTTAAAATGGTTCTCTATGTTATTAAATATTCGTGTAAAAGAAATTCCTCCAAATAAAATTAATGCTTTTAAGGTGAGACGTTTTTCTAACAGGTGCTGCTATGAACTTTCAGACTTCGATAGTTAAGTATTTTGCTGTAATAAACAAAGATGTATTCATTTTGCACTAGACAAGTAAAACATTCATCAGTGGTTATTTTTTTTAACTTTATTAAAATACTCCTCTGTCAAAGTCTGAACGTAATTTTACCTCGCCTCATCTTGAACAGTGTACTGATAATTTATAATTTCCTTTTACAGAGGCTGCATTTAACTAGAAAAACTCGCGGAACCTGAATAATTCAGTTTAACAGCCCGGTCAACCTTAAGTTCCTTTTACAGTAAAATTAACTGCACGACTTATGCATAAGCGCCAACTTTTCAGGACTTAAAATATAAAAATAATAAAAGCACGGTTGCTCAAGAGTAACGGACAAGGCTTGACCAGTGACAGGCGAATTGGTGGAAATGACCACGCCTTGAGGGGCGTTAATTTGCGTGGCGGTGTGTTATGTACCCGGGGGGGGGGATAATTGATGTATCTAATGCAGGAAACACAATAGCACAATGGGCGCGACGCAAATAAAACTGTGTTTCCCAACCAATCGCCGGTAATTGTTCCTTGTTTCATATCCTGTTTGTATCAAAGTTCATTCAAAATTTCTAAATTAAATAAATGTTGGTTGTAGTACAGTTCGCATCACAGACACATTTTAAATGCATACTTTATTTTAATATTTTACCTTAAAATACAATTGGATGCGTTACACGGAGCAACTGCTTCAGGGGACAATGTTTCTTATCATTATATCGCGTATCGGGTTTATATCATAGCTTTGTAATGTATCCCTCAAAATAAAAATAAAATAAAAAATCTTGGTAATTGTGCGGATCCAAATCATACACAACCAATTGCTTACCTTAATTTTTTACGTAAATGCAATGGGATATGCTACACAAAACAACTGCTGCCGAGAACAATGTCCCTCAAAGTTTACGTATTTTCAAAATCAAATATATTTGGGTAATTATACAGCTTTTCATCACTAACACAATCAATTTATTTCTTTATTTTAATATTTTATTTTAAAATACAACTAGATACTCTCTCTCTCTCTCTCTCTATATATATATATATATACATATATATATATATAATTTTCCATGGCGTCACTGGTTACTGAAATTATTATTATATTGTTCCCAAAAGATTGTTAAACTTGTACGTTGGTAATACAATTATATCTAGTGCATTTAGGAGTATTTTTACTAAATTATTTTTAAAAAATACTTTATATACGGTTACGTAGTTTTTTCCGACCAAATATAAAATTTGGATTAAACAAATTCCCTCAAGCAGGTTAATATCACCAACTTGTAAACACAGATAATGGTCGTACATGTAATGGCAGGAAGCATTTTACATATATAGTACGTCTCACGCTTAGTTTGCAGTACAGAGCAAATGACGTCTGACGTCCACTGTTGCCAGATTGCTACTACCCGGCCTGTTATCATTACAATTCTTATTTGGTTTACAAGCGACAATTTTGGTAAGATTTTTTCTAATTAACTATTTGTCGTATTTTCTAACGCCATAAAATAGTTCTTTTGACAATATTATTAAAAATGTATGCATTACGATCGAAAAAATATATAAATATTAAAAACAATTTATTGTTTAACAGGAGAAACTTATTTGCAGCAGTCGGCCACTATTATAACAAGATATCCAATTATGTAATGTGGTCAAACACAGCCAAAATGGTTATCATTAAACCATATAAAACAATGGCAAAAACTGTTGAAACTAAGATGGCGTCTCTCGTGTACGTTTTCTTTACAGTAAGAAATGAATATTACTTATCATATTATGCTCTTGATTAAACACAAAATGAAAACGTATTGACAAAATTTCCCATTCCAAATTATAATTTTTAAAATTTTTCATCACATTATAAAGTTGTATCTAAAACTCTTTCGTGCTCTTTGCGTGTATCTGACAACAGAACACGCTGAAACAAGGACAGTGCTAATAGCAGATACTGTCCACTGGAAAAAGAGAGTTAAATTGCACCCTGCAATCCACGGATGAAACACGCCATAGCTGTTTGTCTCTGCTTGTCACAGAGGTTACAAATCGCATGCACACTACACTGCGATGTTTTGCTGTTGCATCGCATCTCTCGCGCTGCGTCTGTCGCGCTATTGCGATTCCAGCGAAATGCGTTATCGCCTCAGGGTACTTACGACACCCCGAGCTGGAGTGGTGTCTTCCTATCAAGCAACATGCAACTACAGGGATATTAGGCTCAAGATAGTTCGTTCTTTGAAGATTTATTTTTATGGACATAGGCCATTTCTGGTTTTTACTGCATGTCATAGAGAAACTACCAACATGCACAAGAAAGGTGATACACAAACATTAATTTCATCCACGGAATTATCTGTTCTGCGTATTCATTTAACAGTGAAATCGGCTGATTTTGGCTTTTTTTTTTTTTTTTTTTCGTGTGTATGTGTATTCATCTTTCTTGTCCATTCTTGTATTTTCTCAATGACATACAGTGAAAGCCAGCAATGGCGTATGTCCACAAAAATGTTTTAAAGCTTAAATGTGGTATAAAAGGTCAGTGTTATCGTCTGCCTTAGTTTTATACCTATTATTGAATAATTTATTCAATGATTTTGGCTACTATGGTGAGCTAAAAATTTACAATTTTTTACACCCGTAAAGCCTTGAAATTCTCCTTATATAGTCAACTAATGATGTTATTTCTTTCAGCAATAAACCTAATAATTTTGCGAACACTTAAAAGTAGTTTTTGCAAATAACACGTTCCAAAGCAGCTGAAGCACCAGGTGATTACGAAAGGGGGGGGGGGGGGGGAAGGGGAAACTTTTAAGGTCCCAGCTTGATATTTTTTGTTTTTGAACTGGACTTTCCACATTACCTTGCTTTGAGTAGTAAGGCGGGTGGGTCGAAAACAAAAATAAAACACGCATTAAACTATAAAATAGGCGAATAAGAACTAAACCAGGTGAATTAGGAACTTTATTTCCCAACGGGAATATTACACGTTCAATAAAACGTCGTGTTGCTGCAGAAATCCCTCCAACATTTTTTCATCCCGAACTTTTAACGAAACTCGCTTGTGAAAACTGTTTACGAGACACTTAAAGGATTTCGGATGCCTTCCTAAACTAGTCTTTACGCGTTGTGTTTTTAAAAGTAAGATTAGCATAAGCTAATCAGAAGTTTTTCTTGTCCGAATTTCAAGGGGTGAAAATGTTTCACAAGAGCACTTTTTAAACTAAACCTTGAATAAAAATTAATAATAAAAAAAAATGGTGTGCGAGTCTTTCAGTACTCGCCAGAGATGTGTAACATATAACCTCGGTAACGAGCAAATTCGTGTGTTCTCATCTTTAAATACACTTATAACACGAAACTTGGGCACGAAATTTAACGTAAGATTTTTTTAAATTAACGCTGAGCGTGATAATTATATACGCTAATTTGGTTTTCAACTACATTCATTGACGTGAATCACGCATACTTTCCGCAACCACCGCTAGAATTCGCTGCCGGAGCAGCTACATCGAATAATGAATCATTCGATAAGTATACCGAAATTTTAAACTATACAATGAAATGGCTCCGATAAAAGTAGAAAAGACTTGAAAAAAATAATAAACCCCGGTTTTTGACCTGATTTTCGGCAAGTAATTTTAATTAAAATACTGCCCATCTTGTTGAAATTAACCTCAAAGTTAATACTACAATGTTTCCCTTTGTCTTTGTGAACTTTGGTTTTCGCCATCTGCCACAGATAGCAGACCGTGGTTACACATTTCCGTTCCATGCCACTTCCGTCACATTCACGAGATTGCTCCCAACAAATGCCTATACCGAGAGTTAAGATGTTAATATTAATAACAAATAATTCAAGCATCTGAAAGCGAAAAAACGTCAGTAAGTCCAACTTCGTTCTGTAAAGTCTGGCAATTTCAGCTTGTTTGTACTCAGTGAAATATCGGGTATAGTCTGCAACATTTAAGTAACTTGCCTGAAATTTAAAGTTCTCGAAAGTAGTATCAATGATCTACGTATCATGACAACAGTGTCTGAAAACAACCACGTGTGGTTGTCAGTGTTTGTAAACAAAAATCATGAGATGCTTTGCAAGTAACAGTTGGGAAATTGGTAGCATTGGTACTTATTTTAAGAACTGTCAAATATGAGACGATTTACTCGACACGGAATTAAAGCGATGATCAATATGACTACTGCCATTCATATTGTCATTTCTCCATTTGCGGGACTTCGATGTCTAAATCGCCAAGGAACACATTGTAGTTTTTTTTTAATGGAACATAAATATTTATGTAAAATTACAGTTATTTGTACATTTGTACATTTACACTACATAATAGTGTTCGCAGTAATACTGAGTTCTGATTATTACCCGGGAATTAATGCTTTGTGTTGTCCCAGTAGGCCTACCTCCAATAGTTAAAAGTTATTTGTAAAACGTGTTCTGAATAGCTTTCCAGTATTAACTGCGCGCATAATAAGCAGAATACAACAAAATAAAGTAAATATTTTTTGAATATTCGATTACCTGTTCCGTGGTTTTTTTTTAAAAAAATACGATTGAATAAAACTTCAATTAAAAAATAAAAATTTGCGCAAATTTTCGTAATAAATACTCATTATTATCTTGAAAACGTATTTAATATTTATGCAAAAATAACCAAATAACCACAGCCATGCGTTGTACAAATGTACAATATCTTTCTTGAAGTATTACAAACGGTTCCTTGGCCACTGGTTTGCAAAGGAAACTTTGTAAAAGTACAGTACTGCGCAGGTGTCACGCTTACGTGGCGAAGAAAAGGGCAGCATCTCGAGGCTGTACCAGGTGGTTCGGAGACCACTACGATTGATTTCTGTACACCCCTTAAGGCTCGATCTCACACGCCATGTTAATTTTTTTTGTACTTCCGTCACTGCTTTCATTTATGAGCTGTTTATAAAAATTTTAACTCGATACCTCCCTTGCCAAAATGATATTTGGCCTCATGTTGGTACATATCCTGTAAAAGCTGATCCATTTAGATTTGATATTATACTCGCTTGATTCAATCGTCCAGGTGTTCCATCAATTCTAACTCGTTTTGATGCCACGAAATCTTCTCAGAAGGTTGTTCACCGAATGCTGCGGCCACACTGTCGCACGAACTTCCGTGCTGGGCTGTCGCGATGAGAACTCTGTGTTCGGTCATCGACGGTGCTACTGCGCACACAGGCGTCGAACCAAACCGCAATCCGCTCTTGTGGTCTGCGCGATGATTCGCGCGTAGCATAAGGGCGTATGTCCCGTTCCAGGCCATTATTTCTATATTCACGTTCCACGCGGTTACACGTGCCGACTTTTTTGAGTGGCCGAACTTCCACAGAATGTAAAAATATAAGTACATAGGTATATGAATAAATGGCGGACAAAAGAAAAAAAAATCATAATGGTATATGAGTCCGAGCCTTAAGGTGTGTCTGTCCATACGATATTAAATACTACATTTACCTCTCTCCATTCTCCATATCCGATACGCCACAGATAACTAATAAATATTAGATTTTTTAAATGGTGTATAGTTGGAAGTGTAAATTTTTGGGGGAGGGGGAGGGGTAAGGAAACGAAGCTCTTAGAGTAGATCTACGTAAGAATTTTTAATGGAGAGCACCGTTTTTTTTACTTAAAAGTTATACCTAATTAGTAAAAAAATCGCGTAACATATTTCAAGACTTGAAATCAAGATGCCATGATCGAGGATTGAACCCCGAGTTTTCTGTAATCGTGTGGAAGTTAAACCAAAGCGTCAATAGGCAGTGTTGTAGTAAACAGGCAACGTTGTAACAAAACTAAAAACGTTGGTTGAAACCATCGGGTAATTTGCGGTAGTAAAACTCCGTGGTCGTGTAAACGCAGCTTTAAAAAGAAAGAAAAAAGTCCACGTAGACAGATAAGCCCTGTTATCTGTTATCTGGCGGCGCGCCTCCCGAGTGGGACTACCAACAGAAGACTGGACTCTTATCTCTGATAAAACGCCAACGCCTTCAGAAAGTGTACAGAACATAAAGGGGCCCGCCTAGTCACGTCTGTATTTGTGTTAAGTGAGGCGGGATGTTAGTGCGACGCTCGATGGTGCTTTTAGCGCGATATCGCCTTTAAGCGCAAGGCTCTGAACTGGTGCGCTGTCTTCTCGTCGCGCATAGGGCAACCATGTGATTTTTGTGGGGACCACAACATATAGTGGAGAAACGGAGATGAAGCTGTTTTCAAACAAATAAATGTCTCAAGTTTAAAATGAGCGTAACTCAGTTGCTGGTAGGTGGGCAATCCTCAACACTCTTACGTCATGCGCTTACGTCATGCGGGCGTGGCTCCTGGTAGGTGGCAACCCTTATCGCTTCGATGCCCTGACACGACCGCCCGAGATGTCCGACCACAGCTGACTGCGATGCATCTGGTTCGCGTGTTAATTCACAGAGAGCAGCACGGTATACGTCTGTGGATGTTTTGTCTAGGCTTCCCCCGTTCTTACCTACTTATATTTGGAAACGTACATTTTTTCAGGTACTTCATGTTCCGTTTCAAAGCAACGTAGTGGAAAACAAAAGCAAATTCAAGAACATGGTGCCCAATAAAATTTAAAAATGTTTGTCGGTAAACATTTTTTGCGCGATTCTTACCTACTCATCACACTTCTCATTGGCGATTATTGTTAATGACGTCAGATGCACACGTCTGACCTCTAAAGTTCAAATTTGCCAGCTCTGTTCAGACAGATCAGCACCTAACGTCATAGGGCACGTGTAGGTACACTATACCGGTTTGAAATTATCGATACTGTACTCATGAGTAGTTTAATTTTAAATCATCGTACTCATAAAAGTATCGAATGAAAAGTTTTATACATTGAGGTTAATGATACTTTTCCTTAAATACTTAGCGTTGTTTTTTAAAATTAAATAATCCTCAACAGACAACCATTCTCTTAACTTATTACTTCCATGAGTCAAACCTACTATAGTTTGTTTGAAATTTTGATTAAACAAAAGAATGCTTAAATTACTACGTTGAATCAAACTAACAAGAAATGAACAAGACAAGCAAACGAAACGAATGCGAGGGAACGAAACTCACTAACTCGCTCAATTTTAAATAAATAAAAAAAGGCAATGGAACATTGTGTTACTGTCCCGTAAAGCCAGATTTAAGATAAATTCGATCTCGTTTTACAAAAAAAAAGTTGATTAGTCATTATTCGATGAGATACGTGTCGTAAAGGGCTTACATGGGTGGAAATATAAATTGAAACAAATTATCAGAACAAAAGTATTGATATTGAAAGAAAACTACTCGTTACCAAAGGTATCAATACTTTTCCCTAAGTACAGGCGCTGCACACGAAGATGTGATTACGATCAGCATCTTTGACGCAGCGACAATTACTTGAAGCCAGTCACAGAACATTTATGCTCGTACTCCGCGATCTTTGCCTTCAGGAATCGCGTGTTTTCAAGTGTCATAGACACGGAAGAAGCGCTCAGAGCTTCCGTGCAGGAACTGTTTGGTATCCTTCCTACTGAAGTTCTTGTGTATAAATACAAATATTACACACGATAGGTGTGTGTGTGTGTATGTGTATATATGTATATACATACACACACAATCCACGCAGAATTGGACCGGCAAACACGAAAAAATAAGTTAAAATCATAACGACTTATAGTCTAAAGTGCTTTGCTATACGCCTTTGAATTCGGAGCTGAAGAAGATATTTTATATTGCAAATTTAAGAGAAAATATTTAAAATGGAACGCTCACCCCAGCAAAACTTTGTCACTGACGTAAAATTATTTATTTGAAATAATTGAGGGTAGTTTACACGTCAAAAAATGTCTGGAAAATAATAGTGTTATCACAATTATGAAAAAAAAATTCAAAATAAAAAAAGAAGTTAATAATATTTTGCTTCGAAACGTACCTTAAGTTATGTCAAGTCCAAATAAAAAGCAAAAAGCCCAGAAAAATCCACATGCTGTGTTCCCAGACTTCTCTGAGAGTTCTCCGGGTCTTTCATAATTTTTCGCCGACAAATATTGAATATGTCTTAAAAACAGCTACTATTAATTTTTGCTCAACTTATTAACACTGCCAAAGTCGTCAATTACGGAATATTCAATTTCGCAACAAAAATGTTGAAAGAGGTACAAGAAGCCTGAGAATTATGCAGTGATGATGTTTCTTTCCTCACAGAGGCGCCATAACAGATGGAGTTATGTATCACATGCAATGAAACACGAATGAGCTCAGAAATACTTAGCACAACAGCATTGAAACATATCAAAGTCTGAACTCTAACACTCTATGCATGAGTGCATGACATGATGTAGTTAGTGGGTAAGCGACACAGGATGAGCCTCTTTCTGAACATTTAATTGAAGCATATAATTTAAATCCCTTACTATTGCAGATTTTCTCTATTTTCACCGATGCTGGGTATCCCTGCAAAAATCACCCCATCCCCATCCGATTGCTTTAATATTTAAATATTCACACATAGGCTAACATAATTATGTAGCATGCTACTACGTCAATGAAAATGTTCGCTGTTACATACATTATTCTCATTTTATGATGTGATAAATAAATCAAAAATGTATTCAAGTTGAACAACGTATAATTGTGTTACTTTAAAAGCAACGACCAATTATTGTATATGCCTGTATTAAAAGGTGTGATGAAGGGGGGGGGGGGGGATTTTCTGCTAACATCATATGACTACATTCAGGAGACAGCGATTTATAACTACACTACACACAGAATACCTTAAAGACTGGCGACAGATAAATTTCTTCTTGAACAAGGACAGCAAAAAGGAGTCAAAGTTTGTATTTCGTTCACATCAGTTATGAAACTCCAATCATATAAAAAAAAAAGTGTTTGTAAACTAAAAGCTAAAACAGTGTCCTTGTTAAAATGACTGTTTCATCGTTCGACAAAGCTTTCAGAGATCCTGCGCCTTCTATAAAGATCCTGAAACGAAAATACGTGGGACTGCCTACGCACGTAAATAACAAAGGGCAGGATTTCCGACACTCCAAACAAACCGAGTTGTGCATCAGCACTGATAGACTCACCGTTCTCGTCACGAAAGGCATGCTGGGAACAAGCTGTCAAGTCGAGGAGAGGAAGCGGTGACGTCACCCGCAGAAGAACCGAAGCCGTATCAGAGTAAGTAAAAACCTTGCCAGCCCGTGTCCACGCTACTACGACACTACACGAGCGGAGAGCAGAGACTAGGCACGCGCGCACCTCCTCTTCTGAATTAAATAACCGACGGAGGCTCGGCCGGTTGGCGGGCTGCTATTGGTCGGAGTGAGGGGGCTCGCCGTGCCTTCCCCTCCACACCCCCATTCCCCCCTGGGACCCCCACCGTAGAGACGCCTTTCGCTCCCCCTCGCTCGTGCGAGCCCGCCACCCGCGAGGGAACAGGGCAAGAAGGGCCCAAAGCGCCCGTCCCTTCCGCCATCGATCTATTTATTGCTGGCTTCCTGACGCTTCGGAACTTTCAGCCGTCACGCTGGTATCACAAAGCCGCGACGGACGCGATTTTTCTGACCGATCACGTTCGCCGCATCTGTGAAGTCAGCGCAACAGACTTTCCAATCAGATCTCAATTTGGAGGGAGTAATTTCTTGAATGGAATGGAAGTCGCATGGAACGGAAAATGTGTAACCACGGTGCTGCCATTTAAAAAACAAAGGGAAACTTTATAGTATTAACTGTTTAGCGAATTTTAACAAAGTGAGCAATATTTTTTTTAGGTGCCTTTTTCGCTTTTATCGGAGCCGTTTCGTTATGCAGTTTGAAATGTCGGTCCGCTGATCAAATGATTCAGTAGTTGACGTAACTGTTCCGGCCAAGAATTCTAGCGGTGGGTGCGGAAACTACGGGTGATTAGCGTCAAGAAATGTAGTTGAAAACACAAATTGCTTATTTATATTTACAACGCACGGCGTTATTACATTTCAGGTCCCAGTTTTGTATTAGTGTATTTGCAGCATGAAAACTCGTGAATTTGCTCTTTACCGAGATTAGATGTTACACATACGTAGCAAGTACTAAAATACAAGTTTTTTTTTTTATTTCCGTCACACCGCGGGCGCGGGTGATCTATAAAACATGTAAATTTAAAAAAAGTTTAAAAAAAAACTATCTTATGTTTGGTGACTGCAAAAATAATTATCTACATAAAATCTTTTTTTTTTTCACGCGGGCGCTAGTAATCACAGCATGTTCAAAATGACGCTATATTTTTCTGTCACCACGTGTACCTCACGTCGCTGTTTTGATTCCAGTCCGACAGTGCGAACAGTACCGCCCTGCTAAAAACGTAGCGAATGGTCTTTTGAGAGCTTGGAATGGAATAATTGGGTTTCTACGGGCTTTACATGGAATTAATGGTGTAATAAGTACAATTACAATTAAAAAGGAATGAATGTGCTTTTAAGGACTTTAAATGAATGAATGGGCTTGTCAGAGCTTGGAAAAGAACGAATTGGGTTTTTAGGCTTGAAATGGAATTAATTGGGCTTGTAAGGGGTTGAAATGGTATTAATGGTCTTGTAAGTGCTTGAAATGGAATTAATGAGTTTGCAGGTTTTTTATTTTGAACAAATGTGCTTGTAAGCGCTTAAAATGGAATTAATTGGAATGAATAGGCTTGTAAGGGTTTGAAATTGAATGAATGTTGTTGTAAAGGATTTAAATGGGGAAAAAAAAAAGGTTTGAAAAGGAATGAGTGGGCTTGTAAGGAATTTTAAATGGTTATTTAGGATTTGTAAATCAAATGGAAGCAATAACTTGAATATCTCGCCGACATCGACGTCATTAAAGACGACCAAAAGTTATTAGGTCCTAATGTGGTCAGCGGGAACGACCCGAGATCACCCGCCGGCTCACGGCAACGTTCGCCACGGTTCCCACCCGCGGGAACATTCCGTGGCTTGACTCCGTCGGGAGTCGACCCGGGACCTGCTCGGCGGGGGGAGGGGGGGGGGGAGCTATCTGCCCACTCGAGGGCTCGAAGGCGCTCAGTTCATCCCCTGTCGGGGTGCGTTCCAAGACGTCACCCTGCGAGCGAACTTCCTCGAAACAGCGCGACTGTGATATATACCTCTAAGCATCTTCCGGCGAGCGAAATATTTACCGTCGTGATTTTGATTGATGACACAGAGCAACCAGCTACCTAATAATTCTCGTCATGGCCACAAATCACAAAACCATAAAACTGAGAGATGTTATAAAGGTTTTCGACACAAAGTGTACAAATTCATGAATGCACGAACATTATGTCTGTTAATGGGAAGGTAATGGTGCGCATTTAATCACATTTTTATTTTAGTGAAATTTCTTGTATTAGAAATGCTCGCAATTTATAAATGTATCATGTCACATTAATAGGCCTACGCATAAGCCAAGCTAACTACTACTATTATTATTAATTTTTTATTTTTACATTATATTTACACAATTACACTAAGTTTTTCAGGAAATTTAGCACTCACAAAAATATATATTGTGCGCGCTACTTGTCTCTTTATGCTACGTGAGTTATTTTAACTATTATATTATCCATACAATGAAATCTTATGGGTTCTGGTTTGTAACCGTGGCAGCCTTCCAAACAAGCGAAGAATAACGGGCATGCCACATTCACGCAGTACCTTTCCCGACAACACATCATATCGCCACCAAATATTAATTCCAGTATTCAAAAATTTTAAGATTCAACTTAGATGGTAAATAAGTACGTAGCTTTATTTGCAGTCGTTTCACTTTTAATACATCCCAAGTTGGACAGTACGCGAAAAATTACCAATTTTTAGGTATTTGACGATATAAGTCTCTCTATATGCACATTTCAATACATATAATTCAGTTCATCTACTCTCAAACATTTTTTTTTTGGTGTTTAAAATTACGATATTCAAGTAAATATCTATAGTAAAAATTACTCTGCCAGTTTAGCAGCGCCCCAATTGGAGGCCTCGTCTCTCCCCCCCCCCCTTTTTCTAATTACGTCCATGCGTCGGGGCTGATGGTGCGGATGTGAATACAGCATTCGTTCGAATCACGAGACCTGTGACGTCAGCTGCTGATGGTACAGTCGCGCGGAGCGGTCTGACCATAGCTGGCGAACTTGAACTCCCGTCACCAGACAGGTCAGAGCAGCACCATCTGCATCTGACATGAACAATGATCACCAACTGTAAAATCGCGCGAAAATAATTATTTAAAAATAAACTTTTCATTGTACGTTTTTTGTCATTTTTTTTCCTTGCAGGCCTAGTTGTTTGTGTTAAGTTGCTTTGAAGCTGAAAACGAAGTACCCAAAATAGTAGATAAAATCATAAAAAGTGTGTAGGCGTGAATATAACATGTTTGGCCCAAATATGTATTAAACTCTTGGTTAAATTTAAAAATTGGTTGTCTGTAAAGTCGGTTTACGGACGATAGTTTAACGTGGCAACGTCATAACAAAACATTGATGAAATGATTGCATACTTTTATGAATAAAATTTAATCATTTTTATTGAATTATCACTATTTTGTATGGATACAAAGAAGGAGTGAAATGAAATCTTCAATTTAATTGATAAATTTACTTTTATTTGCACTTATTAATTCAAATATGTTAATACTTTAACGAACAGATTATTTTAACTATAACTTTTATACATGTTTGCTATTTAACTTCTTCCAATCTGTGTTATTCTGTTAAAGATAGGACGATGATAGGAAAAGTAGCAAACGAATGGGAGTGTTTCAAGTTTAATGTGCGTCGAAAAAGTCACATCGATGGTTGTTCCAATCGAGTGGAAAAGAGGTGCGGCGCAATCGTACAATGAGCGTAACGGGACAATATGCGTACCGGGACAATGAGTAATCCTTTTTTCGTGCGTGCAGCCGGCGTTCATCGATTTATTAGACGTTGTCACGTCAATAAAAGTATCTGAATTCAATTAATACTTCCATTAGTCTCTAGTTTGTATAAAGCTATCGGGTGACGCCAAGATGAATACCTATCCGTGCATCGGACAAGTGAACGTGGCACGCTGCTACAGCATCGTCGGACAACACTGTCGGACAACACTGTCGGACAGGTCGGACAGATGCGACTGCGCGGATGTGTGCAGGGCCTCGCCAGAATAACAATTGAACGTCGCGAACCGCGCGCCGTAACCGTAACGAGGACACGCGTCACTCCGCGGCGCACCTATGACGAGTGTGAATAGAGGAGTTGGGAGGGAAGTGGAAAGAGGGGGAGAGGGGAGAAAAGGGAGGCAAGCGCGCGGTCGCGCACTTGTGCAGGTGACTTTGACGTCACGGAATGTTACTCCCGAGTCTCAAGACACAATACGGGTGGGTGTAAGCTCCTGCGGCGTTGGACAAGTCATTGTCCGCGGGCAAAGCACACACACACACACACATACACCGAACACGACCTGGTCACAGGCTACAATATAGTCCGTTACACGTAACTGATATGGGTAGAGACCTGCAAAATTCGCGGATTCATTCGGTGATAGGCTAGAATTCAAACACATATATACCTCTTAGATAATTTTGCTATTGGCTTACTGTTCATCTGGACTAATCTCAACCAGTTATAAACCCTCAACCAAAGAAGGATCGGATCACAGACAAACCAGCTGAGACGACTTACAAGTCGGCAGCCAATGAACTTGCGTTATTTGCCCGAGTGTACAGGTGTATGTGCAGTCTATCCTGAAGGCCATCGAAATCGCGAATTTTGCAGGTCTCTACTAATAAGTTGACAACTAGAGCCACGATCATTTTGCTGATCCATTTCTTTCAAGGGCCGAACTCAACTTTCGTGTGACATTCTAGAGCGCTGACTGGTCGATGACACGGTTAAATAGTTTTTGGTGGGTTACGCGAGATTGGGTAACCACTTCTTATCCTTGATTATAATTGGCTAAGGGTCGTCAACGGCGTGCCAAGAGCACTGCAGTCCAATCATCGACGTGAAGCAATGATGTATATGCGCTTCAAGCCTTCGTGGTCATAAGGAGGTAGTATTATTAGAGACCGGAAAAATTCGCGCTTTCGATGACCTCTATAGGATAGACTCCGCAACCACCTACAAACTCAGGCAAATGCCACCTGCTCATTGGTTATTGACCCGTGACACCTGTCGACTGGGACGCTTGCAATTCGTTACTTTTTTGGTTGAAGGTTTTCCATTGCCTCAAAGTCCTTCAGATAAACTTTAAGCCAATCACAGAAGCAATATAAAGGTACAGTTGTTTGGATTCTAGCATATCGTGAAATGAATCCGCGAATTTTTCCGGTCTCTAAGTATTATTAATTATTTTGTTTCCAATATTTCATATGTTTGAGCACGATTTTAAATAAATTCATAATATAAACATATTTGATTGATTTAAAAAGTTTTTTTTCTGTTGAATAAGTCCTTATTTATTTTTTTATTTTAAAAGGAACATTTGTATGTCAGTCCTAGCATGTACTGACAGCTTGAAAGTCATGAGGTATACAGTTTTGGATTAACCTTTCGTATGCAGCCTTCGTCTTAAAACTCTTCAATTTGTTCGTATATCATTCATAATTCAATTAAAATCAAGTTTTCTCAAAACCCTGAGAAACTTGGGTTCCGGTAGTTTACAGCTATTGCGATAATCACACCAGTTCACAAGTGCTAACTTCATCAAGTAGCCAAAGCTAAGTCCCATACCATGCGAAACCAAAATACTTAGCACAGAAGCTTACGTAACTGTAAGCGGTATCAACACATTTGAAATTGCAATATGGCGGGGCCTTATCACCCTTGAAGTCGACAGTTCTTGAAAGCAGTGCCAGTGGAACCAATTTCCCAACTGTCATTTGCAAAGTAACGCATAATGGAATAACAATATATAGACCATTGGTAAGCACCAATTCCGAGAACTGTCAAAGTGAAATGTTACATAAAAGACTGCCAATGGGGCTCGGGATAATAGGCACACACTTACTCCCAGTGTTACAGTGTCTTACCTTATTGCGGTATTAACATGAACAAATCTATTTGCTGTGCAGGACCTGATATGGTATGTAGGACTCTTTTACATGTACTCAAGATGTAAGTTTCAAAATCGTCTAGTGTTAAAAGGTCTATCTGAGTTGACCCGGATACAAGCCCGGAAATGATAAAACGTCTGTGGTGTAGTTACTTCGTGCAGGAAGCGACCGATAGCATTTTTCAATTAATTACTTGATGTGTAACCACACCCCTTTCCCACACCCAAGCACCTAAGGGTTTGCCATTGGCTCGAGATATTTTATTTAGGGCGTGTCAAAATAAATATGGTCCAAAAAATAACCAAACACTGAAAAAATAATTACTGATTCAGTTATCTCTAGGAATTACTCCATAGTCCTGTACTTGGCTGGAAAATGCCACCTTTTCATTGACTACTTATTTGCGAGACGTTTCAACTGGGTAGCTTGAGATTTGATACATTGATTCAAATAGTCCTCCAGTTAGACCATAGGTAGGGGTAAGCATTTTTCGCGAATAAATCTGAACGCCTCTTAGACTGCAACTAGGTTTACCCGCACCAGTGGTTTCTTCCTTGTGATTGGCGGCCGTCTGCGAGAGAAGTCGTTACCTTATTTGACCGGGCCACTCAGGACGCATTTGCTTCCGAAATGAAATACTGTGATTGGGGTTGTATCAATCGACGTGGAACTGAAATAAACTCACCCAACCACGAAACACAGATGATGCTACAGTGTTTTAACTTTCAGCTAGTCGCGGAATCTCTTCGCGAAATGTGCGTGCCCCTAACCATAGGCTGCAGCAGGTTATGTGTCTATAATTGCAGTGTCATTAATATGTGTCTATAAAAGCAGCAGAAGCAGCGAAAAAACGTATAAGTTTTTAAATTCTAGACTATCGTGAGGTGAATACGCGAATTTTTTTTTCTTTTTTTTTTTTTCAAATCACCAGGTATTTCTTCTGTAACTGGCTTGCCATTGGCTTTAAGAACAGCGAGGCGTGTCAGACACCTCCGTGGTCCAATGGCGGTCGTGTTCAATGTTGACAGGTGTTCGGAGTTTAAATTATGTCCGCAGAATTCCGAGAAATTTCCCTACAGTGTAAAAAAAAAATCATTGTTTTAAGAACCGAAATTGTGTTAATTTAAGGACACTTGGATAAAGGTGAAGCAATGGCAAGACACTGGATTAGCATTGCAGAAGTCCTGGGTTCGACTTACGATCCAACCGTCTTGATTTCGGTTTCCCATGATTTTCCTAAAATTATTCCAGTCAAAAATTTCGCGGATCTATGAAGTGAAATCTTCAGAAAATTTTTAAAGACGGTGACGTTACCTGCATAGGAGGCCACGATGTTTCTTTTAACATACAAATCACTTTTTGTTTACTTTGTTACACGCTTGCACAGTAAAAGTAACTGATCAATAGTAATAGTAACAGCACTATCAATAATTATAGGAGCAAAACCAGCAGAATTATTCTTATATTGCTATAAGGCAAACATAACTATTATATATTTTGCTTAATTTCTACATAATATATAACATTATCGAAACCACATGAGATAAAATACTAAATTACCTAATAACATTATAGAAACATATAGATTTTGAAAACATAAACATTTATAACTTCTGTTAGTTTATAATAAAATTAATTGAGTATATAAATATTAAAATAATTAAAAGTTTAAAATCCATAAATAAATAATTTAATGATAAAGTTAATTAATATTTCCAAGACAAATATATGAGCTGATTGTGTGTATATATAAATAATATATATATATATACGCTGAGCTGATTACCATTCCTATTGACACTGAAACGGTTCCTTACCATAGGCAAAGGCTGAGTATAGAGATATCTCCATAGAAGAGACGTTCAGAGCAAACCAATAAAAATTATAAAAGTAACAATAAAATCGGTTGGAAATACCAAACAAGTCGTCCTGCAATAACCGGATCACTTAAAATTACCATTTAGAGAATGTGTTATATATATAGTTAGGTTACTGCCAGTGGCGCATTCAAACGGGGTGAGGGAAGGTGACCTTCAAGGACTGATTCTCTTTCCCCCTCCTCACCCTAAATGAGACCGTAACTTAAAACTATATAAATGACGTTTTCAGGGAAAAGGAACCACAATTAACCACAATTAACGCCTTATCAAGTTTATGAAATCGCAATTGGTATACTGCTGTTTTGTCAGGGCCAACGAGGTAAAACTGACACAGGAGAAACTAATCCTACTATCATATATATATATATATATATATATATATATATATATATATAAACATAAACTCGTAAACTTTACCGTGTCTATAACTGTAAATGTAATTTTCGCGTATCGCATTACTTGTAAGCTTTCCTATGAACCTATTAACAATAACTTTAACATTTCGCCCTATCAGGGTAAACTCAAGCATTAGAAATAAGCTCGAAACTCAAGCTTTCCCTCTGGAGCTCGGACCAGGATAATTTAAACACAACCTCCCTCCCCTCCCCCCCCCCCCCCATCTGGTGGTTAAAATCTATTAAAGAACATTTATGTTGTCTTTTCCTCAGCTTGCTTCTTTCTCTGTGTGCCTTTGGCGATTGCACAACTTCAGGAACTCTGAGCGTGTTCGTGACAGGTGCGTCGACACCTGGGTCCTGTTTCATAAACCTACAAGTCTACAAGTTATTCTGAAACTAAACTGTTTCATAAAGAATATTATTTCACTTGTAAAAGTTTGCACACTAATAAAACTGAATTATTAGTCTACGAGTTAGCTGGGATTGCTTATAATTGGAGGCAACATTGTATTGAGATCACAAATTTCATGTTAAAATATAGATATTAGTTTAAAGAATTCGAAAATGCAAAGTAAATTATATTTTTTTCTGCAAATTAATAATCACTATAGTGGTTCATTTTCTAGATTGGCAACATTTCCGAGAAAAAATATATCGGAAATGGAATTTTAATAGTTCTGATTTTTTCGAGGTATCTGTAAACATTATTTGATCCACTAAACTGTTAAGTTTATAAAGTTTTTTTTTTTTTAAATAGACATCAACGCTACGAGAGTCAAGTATTGATAAGGTTGTGTTAACAACATTTAAAAACGGTAAAATCATGCGAAAGGTTGTTTAGGTTAAGTAAGCGACATTAAAAATACTATAAACACGTATTTAATGTTATTTAGGTTAAGTCAGCAACATTCAAGCATTTCGGAATGTGTTTTTTTTTCTTCCAAGATTGCAAAGGTACATTAGTAGGTTTAAACATTTTAATTTCAGGATATTTTATTTTTCTCATAAAACTCATACCTCTTGAAAATCAGCCTATAGTTTGTGGCATAATTATTTCCTTAAAATGAATGCTTAATATGTATCTTTATTAAGGTGAAAATAAATGTACTTTATATGTATAAACTACTCATGTATTTTTTTAAAATATGATAACCCAAGAGTCACTGGACAAAGATTATTCACGCTGTGTCGAATGTTCCAGTTCGTGTCCCATATCATCACAAAGTCTGTCAAATGCAAATAATTTCATTCGGTACCTCTCTCTGTACAGTAAAATATTATCACTTAGTACACATTAATCTTGGGCCTAAATATACAGGCTGTCCTAACCTCAATATCATCTCCGTAAGCGTAAGTGAATATTATAATAAGTTAACTTATAAATTAAGAATAAAAATTACACTTGCAAAATGTTTTTATTTAGTTTTAAGACTAGTAGAAATTGTTACAAGCCCATATAAATAACATGTAACTTTATTGAACATGAGGGTAACTTTGTTGGTTGAAATAGTAAATCTGCACTTGTAATTATAAACCTGTACTTGAAGATATAAGCTTATGAAACAACTTCCTAGCTTTTTCCTTAGCTAAACAAGATAATTATCTATTGATTTTTTTTAGAATTGTTGTTTGATGATATAGGGTACTGGGGCCCATTTCACAATTGTACAAGTTTGTAACTAACAAGTTTTTTTTTTAATTTTGAAAAAATGTACATTTACAAATGTTTCACTAGAGCACTCTTGTAAACTTTTAATGAGTACTGAATTTTCACAAGTTTGAGAGTGGTTTACATGTAGGCTACCAAAAAATCGCGGCTTTATGAAAATTGTATCTGACACTTGGTGCTTAACTACTTCTAATTTTCCACCAAAAATTAGGTAGGTTACAACTACAAGTTTACTTCTAATTCTCCTAGAAAGATGGTGTGGTCTAGTTCTTCCCGTACTGAGTTAAAATAAAAATGAACACTGATGAATTAAAATCATAAACAAATTATGCTGCAACATAACACTAAAAACAATTACCAGTACATTATTTGAATGAGGTTATTTTGCCAAAAATTGTTAGTTACAAGAGTACCAACTACTTACTACACTTGATTACGCACAATTGAAACTCGTACCTGTCTGTGACAATTTTTTAGCAAATCTCTGTAAAACGAACGTTGGTAACGAGTTGTGAGTACAAGAGCTTAGTAACAAGAACTGTGCTCTCGGGAAAATGGGCCTCTTGGATGCCTGCGCGCTGCGCAGTTGGCACCGCCGGGCCGCACGACAGGCGACGACGTGTTGACAGTGCAAACAGCTGCGCGTGAGGCGGCGGCGAACACAGCTGTCAGGTAAGTGTGCTTCGTGTCACGTGACCCGTCTAGGACATTTTTAAAGTTCTCAAAAAAAAACCAGTGCCGGCGGTCCCCATTTCCCAAAACGTCACTCGCAAACCATCACGTGTTGTTTGGTTACCGGCACTGACACACACATGCAACGTGCACACAAACAAACACACTCACGTGCACACACGCATACACACGTGCACGTACACATGCTCGCACACGCCAATGCCCTTGCACATCCATGCATGCACTATTGCACACGCACACACGTTCACACATGCATGTACGCTCACAACCAAACATACATACACACACACACGTACACACACATGCACGTACACACACATGCACGTACACACACATGCAAGCACATGCACTACCACTGAGAGCTATCAACATTTAAGACAATCTGCATGACACTTAACCACTCACGCTGGTATCGTGGCTTCCCGGCAGCACATATGTCGTTGTAGAGTAACTCTGCATGAATTTAAGTAAAATATATTATTTTCGTGCGAATAACATGATTTCCACATAGTCTGGGCGTAAATTAACGGAAATCCTAATAGTGCAGGCCCCCATTTTTGAAAAACTTTGGCGTATACTTTGTAAGAAGTGTAGGCCTTCAGCTTGAATCCACAAATTTTGTCGTTCATCTTCAGTTTTCCATTTGGGAATGTATAAAAAACACTTTTTGATTATGTGATTCTTTAAGCAATGTCTGCACCAGTTTATAATCGTAATTTTGTACATTTTGCTGTAATTGTTGACTCACGTTTCATTAAATCAACCAAAATTAAGCCCTTTTAATCTAAAAAAAAAAAAGCTGTAGCCATCATTTTTGACTCGAGTGCGGAGATTGCTTAAAATTTTCCGGAGATGTTTGCTAAGCGCTTGTACTTAGGCTACACGCATTGCGTATTCAAGTCCATTATGCATATGGCCGAGGCGTCCGTTCCATTCCCAGGCGGCGAACTTTCGAACTTTACGGTTAAATGAACTGGTAGTGCTTTGCGAAAAGTGCTTGGAACTGAATGGCGACTATGTGAAAAGGTAATGTATATATAAAGTCAACTAAATCTTTCAATAAAACCTTTTTTTCATGAGTTTATATTTTTAATGACCAAACGGTACTTACTTTCTGGACATTCGTAGATACCACATTCGCCTCCAAAGTAGCGCGCAAGGTGCCTACACTGTAAAAAAAATTGTAATTTTACAAGGGAAAATCCTTGTAAACTCAGTTGCCAACGATATCTCTAGTTAAACTGCAAGGTCTACTGATACTAACCTGCAAATGTCGCGTTGAGTTCGGGTACCGGGATGATCTGAACTCACTTGTGTACGAGAAAAGCGTGTGCATCTTGTACGTGTTAGCTTCCGGCCTGAACGAATACGATTGGATAATTTTAAAATTTGTTACTTTGTTATTGTTGTTTTTTTGTCCTGCGAGGAGTGTCGAAACTACCTACGGTCCAATGACGTGTATAATTGCATGAATTCAAGCGTCTCTCCAGTAAACAACGCAAATCTCCCGAGTCGCTACCTATTGATCTGCAAAAGCGCAAACATACATTATTATAGCTTTAGAGAATTTAAGAACACAGCATATAAACATGATAATTATTATACTTAAAAAAAAGACCGAGCAATAGGTCAGTCCAATTTCCAGAAGATGAAATTACATATTCAAACATTTATATGACTGTTGAGAATAGTCTGTTCGAGTAACTTGAGCTATCTGAAACTTTTCAATTCAAACCACATTTTAAAATTAAAATAATGCTACCTATGCTGGGTGTAATTTTTGAAGTTGTTTTGCTATTTGTGCATTTTTAAATTTTTTTAAAAACGTATAAATTTAATTCGTAATATTATTCGTTTCAAAATGAAATAAATCTTCAGAAATTTTTTTTTGGATTAAAAAAATCATAATCAAATTTTTGGACATTAATTTTTTTTGCATACGACATTTATATTTAACAGTATTTTAGTTATTTCACTTTTATAACCTCTTTAATCGCTCATATGTTCGCCATTTTAACGATTCGTTGCGACGTAAACGGATATCATTTCCGTTTTCGATAGGTACGATTTTGATTGGCTGAGTGCATCCAACATCCAACATATTTTTGAACCCGTCCTATATGGAATATATTTTATGAAAACTCAAGTCATCCAACTTTTCAAAAAAAACATGGCTCCGCTGGTGACATTTTCGGTGACGTCACAACCCTCCAACTTTAATGGAAGGTTTTGGAAGAGAATGTTTGACAGTATGGCAGGGCCTTAAGGGGCCCGCCTACCTGGTCACACAGACGGTGTGCAGAGCTTCAGGAAAAACAACGCGATTTCAAAACTACTCAAGATATCCGAGTGGGGCCTATTTACGAATAGCATTTAAGAGTTCGCTGAGGACCGAAAAGTACTTTTAATTTCGAATTAAGTTTTTAAACTGTATTTTTAGAAGCGTTAAAATACCTAAAACGCGTGTTTTCAGAGTAATTTTTAGGCATAAAACAAATCAGTACAGATTCTTGAAAGCACTTAAGGGGCTTGCATAACACCTTTATCTTCATTTTTCCGCCATATAATGTTACGATCACCGCTCTAATTTCACAGTTATTTTGTGACGACGAGACGAATGCGCGCCAGTTCAGATACTTGCGCTTAGAGGCTATGCCGCGCTGGAAGCACCAGCGAGCGTCGCGCTTATCATCCCGCCTCACTAACACACATACACCCCTGACGAGGCGGGCCCCTTAACTCCATGCACGCTCTTCTTATCGCCCGTCGTGCTTGCCGCTGGCGACGGCGTACTCGCCAGGTAAGAGTTTGTTCACCGTGACCTTGAGCCGGGCTGTGACGTCACGAGTCACGCCTCCCCTGCGTGTCACGTGGAGACGCTGCTTTTTTTTTTTATCGCCGGTACGTGACTGCCGGGCGCGTGACGCAGAGCTGATTTTGAGAAAGTGCATTATGTCCCCGAGAAAACGTCACACGGACGCG
Organism: Bacillus rossius redtenbacheri; assembly: GCF_032445375.1. Lineage (NCBI taxonomy): Eukaryota > Metazoa > Arthropoda > Insecta > Phasmatodea > Bacillidae > Bacillus > Bacillus rossius. The sequence goes on from NC_086333.1 coordinate 58,077,682, forward strand.
AAAGCACTGATGTACGCACAAGAGAAAGTCGTTCTGTTACTAAACTTATATTAGTAAACTAATATATGTGCGTGATAAGAAACTAGGAATGGTGGAGATCTCTTCCGTGTATCCATGGTGTCTCTCCTACATTCACCATATTTCTATCGTAAATTTAGAATTACAACGTTTAAGTTAAGAACTTCTGTTATTATGTTTTAAAACGTCACCAAAAGTATTTTACTACCGTAATATTCAAGTACGATCACTTAAGATGTTCTGGTAAAACCTAACGCTTGAAAAAATAAAATGTTTCGGTTACATTAACACGCAGTTGAATTTTAAGCATGTTTTATTCAATAAAAACTGTATGTTGCATAAAATAAAATGACAAATTATATTTACATCGTGAATTAAAATTCACGTAAGTACCTTAACTGGACAATTATTTTTAGATAAATTAGTTGGTTAAAATTGTCCGAAATCTCGCAAAAGATATATTTGTTCCAATTTTTTTCGTTTTAACTCGCTCTTGTGAGTATATAACCTAGAGCTGCTTATGTAATATCTGCACTTTATTTCGCAACACTGTAGGGAAAATGTGCAGTAATTCCTTTAGAATAGCAGCATACGTGTAATGCAGAAAGCTTAGTAAGTGCTTTAGGGTAGATGGGCAGGGCTTGAAAAAGTTTCGGGAAGTAGCATCACGTCTGTGAACCATCCTTTTCAAACACCTTCATTTAATAAGTGAATTTTTTTTTGAAGTCTCCATTTTGTCGAAGACGATGTTAACTTTTGGCAGTTTTATGCACAATAGTGAGCTAGATGCAATTGATGTCAAGGGGCAGTGCACAGAAGAAAACGAGAATCAGTTACTTAAATCAGTGAAATATTACTCACTGAAAATTATGTTAATTCTGATAAATAAGTAGGATTCATTGGGAATCTGAGCTTAAAGCAGAGTAATTTACAGTGAAATCAGTACACATTTCTGATACATCTACGAGCTTACGTCACGGAAATAAATAATAGAAATAAAAATGAAATAAATCTGATGATCAAAGCTGCAATGACTGCCGAAACGTTGCAAGACAATTACCTGACAAGGCTTAAACCCAGAAGCCAAGAAAATGCAAATAATAGAAACTTAACTGGAAATAAGTACTTAAATTAGTTTAATCCACAGCCAATTCTGTGGCAACCCATTGATGAATATGTGACTTTTAGTGTAGCTGAACTGAATGGTAGAAACTTACTCACTCAAGTGGAACAGTTTTAACAGATTTGCTATCACATCAAGATGATTTGGATCAGCTTGCGCTATTTCAAATTCATATTTGGAGTGACAACGCAGTAGTTGAAAGCGACCGAAAGCGCCACCAGGCTCTGTAGGGGTCTTCCAGCGTACAGTCCCTCCCTGTGCGCTCTGTGATTCACTAGGTTTCCCCGACCTGGGCGCCATCGATTTTTAAACTCATGCGACATCCACGCCATAGAGTAAGCACAGCACTACTACAGAGTGGACACTCAATGCTATCGAATGTTCAAATTTTTTTCCCTTCGTAGCCAACATAAAAAATTCGCAATCTTGTCAAAGGTGCAAACTGTAGGAAACAGAAATTAGGACGGGTTTCGAACCTGGGACCTCTGGAATGCGAGTCCAGTACCTTACGCTTGAGCTTATATCAGAGTTTATATCTAAATTCATATTTTTTGTCCGTTATTAAGGTTTCTTATGACATGCAGTGTAACCAGATATGACTCATGTAACAAAAAAAAACCAGGTTAAATCACTCTTCACCATTGCAATAACTCTTAAAGAAACCGTATCTGACGACCTTATCTCTCCATACCAACACCTATTCTTGAAGCACTTCGCACACGAAAAGTATTGCATCATACTTCACATGCGACATTAACACGTCCTTTTTTTCTGGAATTTCGTTTTTTTTTTTGCCTTAATAACTAACGATAAAGTGATTACTCAGCAAAAACGAGCAAGATGGGCTCCAGTGGAAAAGGTGTGTGTGTGTGTGTGGGGGGGGGGGGGGGGGGTAATTCAGGGGGCGATAGCCCCATCCCGACCCCAAAATTTAATTTTAAATTTAATTTTATAGGTTACATTATGTTATATTAATAACTTTAATTCATGTTTAAACCTTTATTACCCTTCAAAAGTTGTTTGAAACTATTAAATAACGTATTTGAGATCATACATTTGTAAATATTCCAAGCCTATCTCTGACTTATTTAGAAGGGGGCCTAAATGTCATGTTTTGCAACTGAGCCTTTATTAATACGATAGTGCCTCCCGAGAAGTCTTTCTGGAGCCGCCCCTGAAAATGAAATGATTTCGATATCCCACCAACCGCCAGATCAATTGTCAAGGTAGCCAACATTATCTGATCGATTCCGTCGACATTGAATAAAAATACATTATCATCGTGATGAGTGTGCTATTCCATAATTGTAACCATGGAGATAAAAAGTTAGGGAGTTATGCGTACATTGTGTGCCATGTTAACAATTTAAGTAGAAATGAAGAAAGAAAGAAAACAGGAACCCAGTTCTGGATAGCAGAACATTTGTTGTTATGATAGAGATAAAAGCTAATCCCTTGCTATGTTCAACAGTGCACACCTCATGATGACGTTTTTTTACGATTATTCCTAGCGAGATACTTTCAAGCTATTAAACATACTTATATCATTGGCCGTTATACAGCTACGGTTTGTTTTGCCAACCAGTGCTAACCAGAGTCGGGGGCGCGAATCTGTAGGATTCACAAAAGGAAGGGGGGCCTAAGTGTTTTGCGCTTGGTTTTAACCGACACGAGTAATCTCTGAACAGGATGATTGTTTGTTGTATACTGCCAATATTTTTGGCCTATACGCATACAATAAACATGAAACTTTAAAATACACAGAAAGTTTTCCATAAAACATACATAGTTTTGACGTTTACGTTTTACAGTCACGATTTTGCAAACGCAGAGGACCCCTTCAGCGAGGGGCTTCTAATTCCACCCCCCCCCCTTCACGGGTCTTCGCCAATGACCAGAGTGACTTGTGACTTCAGCTTCAGAACAAACATCCCCTTCATGGACACCTTCACGCATCAACCTAGCTTATTGTCCCTATATAAACAGTCTGGAAGTTTTGCGGGTAAATACATTTTGGTTCCTACAACAGCATGATTATCTCGGTGGATGGAGATTTTTAACTGAGCTACCAGAGTGTTAACGAATCTCTACGGTATTCTGTTTTGGAAATTAAAGAGAGCCTAAAACCAAAGCTTTAGCAGAGCCAGACAAACATGAGTTCAGTTGCAATGTTATGGACCTTTAGTTATTCGAAAAAAATTCCCCATTTGAAAGATTTTAATCATGGGTTTCTTCTTGTCAGCCACACGCATGTGGAGTTGATGGAAAACACGGTATCATTGAAAGAGTAGTTTTTTACTCTCCAGTAAAGTTGCCCAACGCTCTTTTGGTTCTGAGGTTCAGAAACATGCATTATCTTCACACCCGAGGAATGAAGCAAATGATGCTTTGTGAAATCGGTTGCTCTTAACCATTAACACATTTGTGAATCGCGACTACCTTGGATAAAATCGTGAGTTGAGGTGAGAGATACATTTTCTTTGAATGTTTCTTGCAACGGGGAAGATTGATTAAAATTATTTTTGGGCATACGCCATTGGTAGTTAGACTGTATGTCATAGATAAACATCTATAACAGGTAAAAAAAAAAATAAAAAAGGATGAATACCCACATAAAAACCAGCCAAAATCAGCCGGTGTCAAAATTTGATGTGACTAAAAAGATATTATCCACCCTCTCCCCTTGCGCGGCCAATGACAGACGAGCAGTCCTCTGATTGGCCGTGCACCTGAGAGTTGAAGTTATTGGCTGGTGTTTTGTTGCAAGGTTCGTTGGTTGGCTAGGCTGTTGTTTTTGTTGTTGTTGTTGTTGTGGTTGTTGTTGACTAAGCTGCGTCTTTCACAAGGGGTTCGGATGCACGACAATTTTCAGTGTGAGGAGTTCTGGGTTCGAGTCCCGGGTAATGCATGGGTGTGAACGTTTACTTGTTTATTCCAGTAAAAATAACATTGAATGTGTAAAAAAAAGTGTATTTCAGTACTCACCAGAGATGGTAAAATCTAATCTCATTAAGAAGAGCAAATTCATGTATTCTCATGTTGCAAATACACTCATACTGCGAAACTCGGAGATGATGTTTAAAGTATAATTCTTTAAAATAATGCCGAGCGTGATAAATAGAGACCCGGAAATTTCGCGGATTCCTCTGGCCTCAGGATAGAATTCAAAGTTATAGGTGTGCTCGACCCATGTTTACTTTCCCATTGGTTGATTTCTTAGCGAGAACATTGTTATCCTTGTTATTTGGCACTACCTGATACGCTTACTTCTCTCCTAGCTGGGCATCATTGGTTCACGGTCGTAGAGGGGCGTGTCCAAACAACTGCGGTCCAATCATGAACACAGTGCGAGAGTGTGAAGGTTTACATTCTAGCTTGCGACTAAATGAATCCGCGAAATTTCCGGGTCTCTAGTGATAAATGTACGTAAACTGTGTTTTCCTTGACGCGAATCATACGCAGTTTTCGCACCCGCCGCTAGGATTTGTTGCTGGAGCAGCTACATCGACTATTGAATCATTTTATTAGCATACTGAAATTTTAAACTGTTTCGTTAAGCGGCTCCGATTAAAGCGAAAAAAAAGATTTTAAAATACTAAACCTCGTATCTGAATCTGATTTTCGACAAGGAATTTCACTAAAATACAGCCCATTTTATTAAATTTCATTAAACACTTAATACTAGGTATAAAGTTTCCCTCTGGCTTTGTGATTTTTGGTTCGCGCCATTCGCCACAGATGGCAGCACCATGGTTACACATTTCCGTTCCATGCGTACTTCCGTTCCATTCACGAAATTACTGTTACCAAATGCCGTAAACCGAGAGCTAAGATGTTAAATTTAAAAAAAAAATGTTATCGAAGTAAATAATGGTTCTTTAAATGGGAAAATGTTTGTTCATCAACGAGCTAAACATTAAAAAGGGGATCCCTCACCATTACTCAATAGGGCAATTCGATTCCAGGCAGGGTCAAAACACGGAATCAAATGTAAAATTATTTGTGTTTCACGCAATAATTGCGACCTCGCAAGACAAACCACGCAATACTTCGGGTCGGCGCACGACAGCCGGACTAAACCGATGTTGTTAGATTTGTGGTCGCTATGTAACAAACATGCGCGCGGCTTTCGCTGATAGATCTTCTCTAGACGTACTTTGCATCCGCCGAGATGGGCGAACTTGACATGCTCAGCCCGAGATCAGTCTGCCATTTGCCCCGGTTGACATGTTTGTTATCTGTCGTGCGTCCCCTGGCAGAGGACTCTGACCTGACCCCGACCAAACTGTTGGTTTTTTTTTATTTACTTCGCTAAGTCACCAGCTGGGCGGTTATCGAAAACTTCGATTTAAAAAAACAAATGGCGCAGAAACTGTTTACGAATAATAATCAGTATCTGCAGGTATTGCCCGTAAAAAAAATATCTGAACGCTCATTAGACTGCAATAATTTGCGCCCGCCCCAGCGTTTTGCTTCTTGTAATTATTGACGGCCGTTTGCAAGAAAAGCCAACGCCTTATTTGGACAGGCCAGTCAGGACACGTCTGCTCCCGCTCTGATTGGCTGTGGATCGTGTTCCGACGGTAGTCACGTGTGTACGAGAACCTCAACCAATCCCGAGATAACATGGTCGTAGATCTCGGGGGGGGGGGGGGGGGGGGCTGGAATTAAGACGGGTCCGCTGGCATACTTGCGCTTTGCAAAATTGATGATATCACATTTATATTTGGTGGAAAACTTTCGGTATAATTTAAATTCTGTTGTGCTCATTGCATGCTAAATATGTTAAAATATGTGCAGTATACAACGTACAAGCACCGTATCCAGAAATGACTTATGTTGGTTAACCACACGTACTAAACTCTTGAGTCGCGCGGGCCCCACTTTTGAATCCTACATATTTGCGCCCCTGTTCGATATTGTAGTGTTTTGAAACACCGTTTAGTCACGAAATCTTTTCGAAAAATAGGTACACGGGCCTAAATATCAGTTAAGAATCTTCTCACCTCCGTTGATTTATTTTCAGTTACACTTAATTTCAATATTTGATAGCACATTTGCATTCGTAGCCATTATGGCAATCGATATTGGTGAAATTAAAATTTTTAAATCTTCTTTACTCATTTTTAGCGTGAAATTACTAATGTAGAAGCAACACTGCAACCCATAATTATTTTTTACGAAAAAAATTCCTTACCCAATATTTAAAAAAAGTATCTATTGCGTGAAACGTGTATATATATATATATATATATATATATATATATATATATATATATATATATATATCTGTGTGTGTGTGTGTCAAGAGATAGCCATTGAGAGAGAAAGAGAGAGCATGTACATCGCATGATCACATGCTCGACAAGGTGAGAATCGCAGCCGAAATAGTTTTCTATGTTGGTAATATCGTGGATATTCTCCGGCAACGAATATGCGAGGAAAATGTTCCAGGTACAACTTTATATTGTGCGATGCTTGCCACGCATAATGTGTGCTAACACAAGCAAGACGTGAGTTACATAAGCCTACGAAGCTCAGGAAATGTGTTCTTTTTTTAAATTGAACTGGTATAATTCTGTGACACGTAGTATACGTTCGGTATAGCTTCACTCACAGAAGTTTGAAGGCAATTAAGAAAATGTGTTACATCTTTCTTTGTAGATATACGTTTCTTTGATACAAAGTGGCGCTTATAATTTTCAGAAATCTGGGCATAATAAAATAAAACAAGAAAATGTTAACTGCTAAGCAACAATGCCGTAAAAAATTAATGTGAAATATGGAATGACGCAGTCTATGAAGGAGTGAAAATGAAATGTTTTCAACGTCATCTAGTTCAAAGTTTGTCTTTAACAAAGTGAAGGTCAAGTGAAAGATATCCCAAATCATATATTTCGACGTATTCGGACTCATTGCGGTATTAGTCTTATGTAGTAGTGGGTGTCTAATCTAAAATTTAAGTCACTCTTGTTAACCGGTGGTTATCAAAACAAAACTTCAGACAGTTTTTAAGATTCAATATGAAAAGATAATTTCAAGCGAATAGTTTAAATCATTATCTGGTTGAGAATTTAATTTTTACGCCTCATCATCGGTTTTATTAGGCCCTGCTGATGAAATAAGTTTGCACACGTGACATTAAATGTCAATTTATTAGATCTATACTTTCGTGACAAATTTTAAAGTGGTTGCTCGTGTTGTGAAATATCTGAGCCTATGTAAATCTGCCGAACACATCACTGAAAAACTTAGTACTCCTCTACGGGTCGTTACCACAACGCCGAAATACCATAACGCCTAATGTCAAAATTGACCACAACGCCGACAGCTAGAAAACATCTGTGTACCACAACGCCGAAATAACAACTGAATGAATTTGTGTGTGTTTCTTAAATGTACCTTAACGCCGAAATACCACAATCAAACCTAACCTAGCGTAATATAACCTAACCTAACAACCTAGCCTATCCTAGCCTAACCTAGTCTAACCTAACCTAGTCTAACTTAACCTAACCTTTGTGGCAGTCATGCAATGACATGTTTCGGCGTTAGTGTATTTCGGCGTTGTGGTAATTCGGCGTTGTGGTACACAGCAGTTTTCTAGCTGTCGGCGTTGTGGTCAATTTATCATTTCGGCGTTGTGGTCAATTTGTCATTTCGTCGTTGTGGTATTTCGGCGTTGTGGTGCGTCCCCTTCCTCTTCAACCTAGGATGTAATAGACATTGTCGTAGGTTGGTGAACCTGCAAAGATCGACTGCAATGATCAACTGAAGCACAAGACGAAAAACATCAACTGCGAACTTTGATCTTCCAGAAAGTTTATTATTGTTGTTGTTGTTCGACAGCAGGGTACAAAGTATTCTTCGAAGCGTAACCTTTATCTGGGAGACGTGACCGCGACTATTTGTGGAAGATAGCCGATAGTCGAGGCGCTTATTGACGAACTCCGGCGACCTGGGCGGTCGTGTCACGCGACACGCCGAGGAAAAGAAAATGTCAGCGAGTCCATCAGCACTCCCCAGTGATGTGTGAATTATATCCTGGGTAACGAACAAATTCATGTGTTCTCATGTTTGCATACACACTTCTCGAACACGAACTTTAACGCAGAATTCTTTAAAATATACGCCGAGCGTGATAAATATACGCGAATTGTTTTTTTCAACTACATTTATTGACGCGAATCACACCCGCCTCTGAAATTCGTTGCCGGAGCAGCTACGACGACATTCGAATCATTTTATTAGTTCATAGAATTTTAAAACTACATAATGAAACGACTCCGAGGAAAGCGAAAAAGACTTTAAGAAAATACTAAACCCTGAATTTGGACTTGATTTTCGACAAGGTATTTTATTAAAATACTGCCCTTCTTAAAATTACCTACCAAAAATAATATTATGTTTACCTTTGGCTTTGTGAACTTTGGTTCGCGCCATCCGCCACAGATGGCAGCACCGTGGTTGGTAAACATTTCCTTTCATTGACTTCCATGGTCCTAACAAATGCCGTATACTGTGAGCTGGGATGTTACACATCAAACAAATATTTATAAAGACTTAAAAGTTACCGTTTCCATAACTGTAAACGTAATTTAGGAAAATTTGCAGAACTTATAAGGTTTCCATTTAATTTTATTAGCAACAAAATTGTATTTTTTTCTACTATCAGGGTAAACGCAAACTCAAAAAATATTTTGGAATTTCAAACATCACCCCCCCCCAATCACATTTGTGCTTGGGCCCCAAACATTTTGATTGATTCCTTACACCCCCCCCCCCCCCTCCTTGTCATCCCTTCCTCAACGGCTCTGGCCGGCACTATGTGATAAATGCTAAAACAACATTTTTTTCATAGTAACAGATATATTTTTTTCGTTGTATTTGAAAATAGCCCTCCCAACATTCTTGTTAACGGTTTTCACGCTATCGTTCGTGACACGGAGACCTCGACAACGCATGTTTTTGATGATGAAGTGGTTGTAGCACGTAATCAGTGACATGAGCCGTGATTGGTTGTCGTGTTTTGTCAACACGTCCAACCAGAGAGCAATAATGTGGGAAGGCCCTACAAAGGCTGAACTTCGGGGCAGAATATATATGTATATATATATATATATACATATATACATATATATATGTATATATATATGTGTATATGTGTGTATATATATACACATATACATACACACACACATATATTATAGTCCATTCCGTCATATTGTTTTTATATGTGCATTGTTAAAATTAATATATATATATTATTGTTTAAGTTGTGTTAATTAAATATTTTAAAAATGTATATACTAAACAATATTTGTTGTACAAACGAATAATTTTCTTTCGCGCAAAAATTTTATCACCTAAAAATATTTTACATGCCAGAAAAAAAATCATCTTTGCCATTCATTTAAATTTCGTAATTTAAAATAATATTTTACCTTTGTTAGCACCATCCGCCACAGATGACTGCACCGTGGACACACTTTTCCGTTTCATGCGACTTCCGTTCCATTCACGACATTACTCCTACCAAGTGCCGTATACCGAGAGATAAGCTGTTACACATCAAAAAGTGTCTTCGAACCTAGAACCCCTCGAATTTAAAGCCGGCGCGATTGACTACGCTACGTATGTAGGTCGACTCCACGTTGCTAGCTTTCTCCGTAGGTGTGCTAATACACGATGAAAAGTTTTTGACTGAGACATAATTTATCTTGCAGGGGCAAGTGTGCGCGCATTAGTAATAAATACTGTTTCAGAACCGGTATGCTTTCATAAAATAAATTGAAATGGTAGTTCTTTGCCGTAAGATTCAACGATAATTAAATGTGAGTATCAAATGAAAACATACTTTTCGGTGCATTATAATGTACTGAGATCGAAAATGTAAAAATGATTACCTACAGACTCATAATTAACATGACCCTCTCACCCATAACGATTTGGAGAGGGGGGGGGGGGTTGGCATGGGATAACTAACGTTTATCGTTCCCATTTCACAGTTACAATTTTGCAAGTGCAAGTGGACCCCCTCAGAGAGGGGCTTTACGATTTCAAGAGGGCCAACCCCCCTCTGAAATATATACTCATGCCAACAACAATAATCGTTCACTCAAACTTGATTCAGATGCATTCATAGGCACCCGCAGCGCATGACCAAGTATTTGGAAACCTAACTGTAAGCAGTGAAGGGATATGTACAATTTTTAAGACCCGGTGATTATGGGTTTTATGTGCACACAAAAAATGGTTTTCTTCTCTGCGTGCTTAAATTGTGCAAAACGGCACGTTAAAACGTCAAGTAATAATTTCAAAACATAAGTGGCGCAGAAGCTGTTTAATTAAGCAAGTCGGTATGGTCATGTTTACGTAAAAACAAGGACCGTTTCAATATGTATTCTTCCACAACGTGTAAATTGGCATGTAGGTAAGAAGTTAGGGATTATTACTTGAAGTCGAAATGAGAACAACTTTCCCCTTCCCTCTTTCCATCACCCCCCAATACCACAAATTCCCCGTCTGCACAGCATAACTTTTCTGGTTATAAAGAAGTTTAACGCTAATTACGTATAGATTTTTTTGTCTAAATCTTTGTTTAGCAATACTCACTTCAAGATGGCAATTTCACGATTCTTTCGAGCGAGTGCCTTTCAAGCTATTGAAACATCTTTTAGCACTAGCCTTTAGGCAGCTCCGGTTTGTTTTCTTACCAATTGTCAACCATAGTTACTGGAACTTGGGATCCATAGATTATACCTACATGTTAATTACTAAAGTCAACATGACACATGGGTGGACACAGCATATATGTTCTCTCCCCCCTCATTCGGCCAATCGGCATACTATCTGTATAGTCGCTTCAAAGGAACTACAGACACGCAGTAGCTGTATCACAAGTGGAAACATTTCAAGTGCCTGGTGCGGCAGGCGTTGACCTTGGACAGTCTACACCCTTTCCCCTCCCCCCCCCTTCTCGAAGCATGAGCGCAGTTCCATTGCTTGGCGACAAATCGTTAGCGGTTCCCCGATAAATGCTGTCCGCTAATTCAAGAAAATTGTTCGGGTCGTTTTGTAAAACCATATGGTGATCCACTAATAGCCACGAGAGAAGCAATTCGGACGGCTCGCATCCGGGTCAGAATAGTTCGGCGAGAAACTGATTAATTTCAGGATTAATTAATAAAGTGTAACCGCACATGCTTGAATTTCAATTGTTCTGCTTACAAGATGGAGTAACATTATTGCTTTGAGAATTGTGGCATGGCAACAAAATTACTGTTTTAATGCCGCCTGTACTAACTGTAGTAATTTTCTTTGTAACAGTAAAAAAAAAATAACATTTCAGCAGAGACATGTAAAATTAGTTTTGTTTTCTGTTAGGCTGAACTTCACAAATTCTCGCCTAACCAAGACGATGCCATGTGTTCATTGGCTGCTGCCAGAGTAGTACATGATTCGTAGGAGAAAGCATACTTCACGGAAAGATGCCGCGAACTAAATGAGAGTTAAAAACACTGCAGCATCGTCTTTGTTCCGTGATTGGGTGAGCATCTTTCAGGTAAATGTCTACTGTTAGAACACCAACCACAGTAGTTCAGCGCGGAAGCAGACGGGCCCTGAGTGGCTCGGTCAAATAAGGCAACGACTTCTCTCGCAGACGGCCGCCAATCAGAAGGCAGCAACCGCTGGTGTGGATACACCTTGTTGCAGTCTAATGGGCGTTTAGATATTTTCACGAAAAAAAAAACAACCTTTTTGTGTGCTTAAAACATCCAGTTACTTAGAATTATCTATATATTTAAGAAGGTTAACTTTTCTGACTTTTTTTGCACAGTTTAAATAATTGTCCTTTTTTTAAGTCTAAATGCTTTGCATGTAAGACAAAGTTATAAAAGAACATTAAGGAACAGGATTTTAATTTTTTTTTTTTTTACTTTGGTCACTTTGGGAATTTGGTTTCTTTGAAGAATAGTATAAAATTGAATTGAATACTTGAATTTAATGATGACTGGCTAATACAAATATTTGGGCATGTGAAGTCATTGGCATTTAACTATTCAATTAATTTTTGGGACTTATTACAATTTAAATAAACCTTCCAATATACACTATGTTATGGCCTTTGAAACCCCTAAATGTATGATCTGTGCTTTTATACGAAAGCAAATTAGATATCAAATATTTAAAAAAAATTATGGTATCTTTGTTGAAACAGTGTGAAGTCTCTCCCCCTATAGCCATAATTGTTTAAAAATTTAATTTTTAATTTTCATAATCAACTGCCACTTAACTGGCTATGTCACGTTTTTCGCACCTCTGTATTCGACTCCTATGGTTGGTTGTTAGTGTTACGATTAACAGTTTTTCGTCTGGAAACAAATTTTCTGAAGACACCTACATAGTTACTTCACCTTATGTTAGCTCACCCCCGCGCCTGGTGGGTAGGCAGTTAGGACGCACAATAAGGTTACTATTTGCCCTCCTCTCAGGGGTAAAGTTTATCGACAAACTCTGAGAAGTGCGAGTTAATAATTTTGCTCCTTTGCATATGCTTTACCTTTGGGCTTTAAATTACTTTCAGCACTTAGCGCATGTTCTTACAGTACCACAGTATGAAGGTTACCAGTCTGATAGCAACCTTTTCAATTTCAGTGCAGAGACTTTGTTTGTAGCTACGTTGTTTCATGGAATACACGGAGTTTATTAGTCTGCATTGCACTAATTTAATCATCGTATTGTAAAAAAGTAACAAATATATCGGTTTTTACGATTTACTGAGGTTGCTTCTAGATACGACACAATTATTGAAGCTTCAGAAAAATGTAATGTATAAGGATGCAAATATATTTTATCAATAAGAAAAAAAATATATTTTTCAACTACCAAGAACAAATAAAAGTAATTCAGCAAATTTGCGTATTACTAAATTATTTATTTTCGCAAAATCTATAATAATTACGGTTATTTTGTTCCCCGACGTCACACGGACATTCACAAGAAGTTACCACCATTCATTGGGCTAATTACTTTCATCATTTGGAATATAATCTATACTAATATTATAAAGCTGAAGAGTTAGTTAGTTAGTTAGTTTGTTTGTTTGAACGCGCTAATCACTGGTCCGATTTGAAAAATTCTTTCAGTGTTGGATAGTACATTTATCGAGGAAGGCTATAGGCTATATAATATTATCAATAACATTAGAATCAAATGCGTTGTAGGGGGTTAGATACAACATGCAGTACACGTACGAAGTGTGTGTTGACAATGCCGCAGGCGCTAGAAGTTTATTTTCTATTGCCTATTAACATTGTTGCCACGCACTAGATGCCTTATCATTCTTAATTTTCCCATACAAGTAAAAAACACCTGTGTGATATTAACAACGAAGCAATCAGTACCCTCATAAGAGTTCAATTAGTATTTAAATACTTTTTATCACTTTAAATCGCAAACCTAAACTATTGTTTTTTTCCTCTCTCTGTGTTTAATTGGTTTTTTATTGCCCTTTTTTTTCAAGTATATATATTTTACAGACTTGAAACTTCACAGTAATGTTCCTTATGTTACGCAGGATGACATTTTCCAAAAATAAGATCCCATGGGTGGTTAAAACCAGGCAACAGTGGGTACTTTGTCTGCATGAGAACAGGATTTTGCATTGTTCATGCCTTCTGCGTCTCCATGGCAACGGGCATCGCGCGGAAGTGGCGTACCCACAAGGAGGGGCATGTATAATGAGTGGCGCAAGAGTGATCTGCCTGTAGACTGCCGTAACGAAGTACGGGTACATCAGTTGTACGTTGCGTGCACGAGTCGGGAAACCATAGGTGCTATTTATTTTCTCTCCGGTACATTATACAGCATTGTAATAAATTTTCACTGATTTTTTTTATTTACCATTACTGTGAATGGGAGATGTGGCTTAATTTTTTTCCATTAGTATAGCCGTGCGAAGCCGGGTCGGGCAGTTAGTGTTTTTTATAATTGGAGGTACTTTCCCCAGTATTTACAGAGTAATTAGGAAGATTATAAAAATTAAGAATTCGATAATAACGCATTCAGAGGTAAATGCAGTGTTGCATTTTCAGACCACGTTTTTTTTTACTGATAAGCAAAACACAGTTGCTTGTGACAGGCTTAGAAAAGACATTCATGAATGTTTCCGTCCGTTACCACGCGCTTGGCCGTAAGACCCTTGTCGCTCTGCGTGGCGGGTCACGGCTATCTGATGACTGCAGCGGCTACGTGTACGCGTGTGTGTGGCGCTCGGGAGAACAACGTACTACATCCACCCCCAGGCGCTACAACCCGTCCATCGCAAAGCAGCTGGCAGATACTGGGGAATAGGACCCACATTTATGTGACAAACTCTGCACCAACGGATGTAAGGAATAACCACCGTGAGTGGTGATAACTCTTCGACATACATATCATTTATTTATTCATACGTTTATTAAGCGCCGGCCAACATACATAGTCGAAAATAGGCTGTCACTACATATACAAGTATAAAACAAATACAAATAAACATAGATATAGAAAAGAAATAAGGGGGGAAAATCAAATGTGAAGTGTAGACGCAATATTACACAATTCTTTGAAAAGTAAATACATTCAAACTAAAATATCAAATAAAAATACTACCACTAAAAAAATAAAAATAAAGGAATTCACTATTAAATTCACATTGAAAATACAAATATTCATAAGATATCATCTATGGAAATTAATGATTGTTATTACTAAGTGTGAATTGCAATTTGGATTGTTATTATAAATAAGCAACTAAGGGCTGACAGAGCAGGGCTCGGCTGGGACGTCAGAGCGATCCCCCTTTACGCCCTTTGTCAAGAGACCACCAGCTCCTTCCCCGAGTCACCCCCAGGCCGTCTTAATTGATTATATCGTCGGCTTACTATCAAAACCTCGTTAAATCTAAATGTTGAGACTTTGGTGGTTTGGATGACTTTGGTTAATAAATTACCAACCCACAGGCCTGAAAAACCTCCGAAGTGGAATTATGATGCAAAGACATCTATCGTACTTTATTGAAACTTTCATGTCTTACTTTTTTCCTTCATTTTATTGTTCATTACCTTCCATGACTTAAACAATAAAAAAAAACATTTACGCAATGTATTTTCTTTATATATAATTAAATATCACTTAATTTTTATATTTTTATTTATTACGGCATATCTGTATTTTCCATTAGATTTCAAACAAAATGTTTTTGCCTCTTCTGTAAAAACTTGTGTGTTAGGCTTATGAGCTTTTGATAGCAATATAACTATTGGTTAAAATACCTAACATACGAACATGAGTCCGATATGCTAACAGGTATTTTAACCTGGTTGAACACGCATTGTGTTTCCTCACGATGATACGCCATGATTTCACGCTAAGCGCAGAGAGACATACTACTAATAATTATTACGGAGCAGTTTTTTTTTTTTTTTTTTTTTGCTGAAAGAGCCTGAAGGCTTAGTGTAGCATGACCCTGTGTGCACACAGAAAATATTTTTATTAACTTTACAAAAGATTCCTCTGAAAATCAGTTGTCAATAAATAATACAAGAAAGATATTGTAATCCTCTACAACAAATGGCTATGGTTATTTTTGCATACGTATACGAAATAAGTTTTTTCAAGAAAATACTGAATATTTCTTACGAAAATAGGATAATAATATTATATTTTAATTGTTGTTTCATTTAAGCATATATTTTTTAAACCGTAAAAAAGATAATCCAATATTCAACAATTTGACTCTATTTCGTTTTATCAAGCTTATTATGTGCGCTGTTAATACTGGAAAGCTATTAAGCGAACGGTTTACCAATAATTTTAACTACTGGAGGTACTGGGACAACACAAAACATAAATGCCCGGGATCAGAATCCGAACCCAGCATTACTGCGATCACTATTTTGCAATGATACAGTTGATTTTATGTAAATGTACAAATTTACAAATATCTGTAATTTTACATGACTATTTCCGTTCCATTTACAAAAAAAAAACATTTACAGTGCTCGCCAGTGGAGGGGACTGCGATACGAAATTTCCCTAGGCAGGGCCTGAAGTGTGTTCCAGCCGATGATCTGGATTTGTGTGTGTGTGTTGGGGGAGAGAGGGATAGAGAGTGATAGAGAGAGAGAGAGAAAGAGAGAGAAATATTTATGTGGTAGAAATGGACTAAACGTTTCCTTCAGAGGCAGGCATACCTGGTGGTGATGACATTAACTTGGAAACATATACATATTTTGTAAGCTTTAAGTTTGGCCAGTTCTAAAAATTATGGTTCTAACTTTTTATGTATATAAGTTTTGTATTTCTAGCTTTTGTTAGTTCTAAGGTGTAATTTATATGTTATAAAGGTTATAATTCTGGAATTTTAAATTTTAATAGTCTTAACTCATGATTTTATAAATTACGGAATTTACAAGCTGTGCGAACCGGCATTATGTTTCTAAGTTTTAATTTTGTAATTTATGACGTTTCTGAGTAGCATGGTTCGGTGTTGTTTGTTTGTAAGTTTTGATAGTTCTAAGTAATAAATTTATTAGTTACGTTTTTTAAGTGACGTTGTTCACCATCTCGTGTTTATAAGTTACTTATTTTTAAAAGTTTGAAGTTGTGTGTATCTAAGCTGTGATAGTTATGTCATAATTTCCTAAGTTGTGACATATCTGGTTTGGCTTTATGTGTTTCTAACATGAGTTTTAAGTTATAGTTCTAATTTTTTAAGCATTGATTTTTTTAAGTTGTATTTTTCTGATTGATGATGGTTCTAACTTGTGTATTTCTAAGTTATGATAGTTTTACGTTATGTGTGGATTTCTTCTAAAATCTCCCAAACTACTTAAAATACAGCGTACCACATTATTTTTAAAGACTCTATGCAGTCCTTTGACCCGTAACAAAAACCATTTAACATCGAACCTAAAAAACATTAATCATTTATGGGGCCCTAATAGTTCTTAAAAGTTTTTTCGGAAACAAATAACACTCATGTCTTATGTTGAGTGTGTAGTAGATAGGCAATATGCAGCTATGGCGCGTATTGCGGACTGCCGCGCTGTCAGGCGTGAAGGAATTCACAGATAACGACGTGTAGTGTTGTAATCAGCATCTCATGAGACCGGTTTCCTGCCCAGAGATACTTGTCACGACACGAAATGCTGTCATTAAAAATTAACTACCGCCATTATAAATATGACGCAATGCTCCGGAAACGCTCAGGAAAATTGGTAAATTTGTAATAACGTAAAATTGCAATAACGAGGAATCAGTTATTTTTCATAAGTTTACATTAGCGCAATATGCAGGATGATTCTCGAGGAGCTACCGGATTTATTACGTAATTACGTCATTACGTCATTTGGAGCATCATATTGCAGGGACAATTGGTCAGAGAAAGTCAAGGAATTCATTTGAAATCCTGTAATTGCCGTGGAAATTGGCCAGTGATAGGAATTTGAGAGAAAATGCCATGCTCCAGTCTGCCATCAAATAGATTTTTTTTTTACAGATGGTGTTTTGATGCGCAGTTATTCACACATTAAATGGTGTATGAAATTTTCTGTTTGAACTACATAGACCAAGATGGGAGTGGTGGAAGATTTATTTGGTTTTATTTCTTTCAGAAAATGGCAAAATAGGTAAGTTATTAAAAAAAATTAGGGATATTTGAAATTTTTTTTAAAGAAAGTCAGGGGAAATTGAAGGAAATTTTATCAGAGAACTGTGTGGACAACTTGCATAATGGAGTTGCTTGGATCCTGGGTTGAAGTCGCGTCTAAGACGAAAATATCACCGACGTGTCGGTCGACGTTGCAGTCGCCATCATCAGGGAGGAGTTACCGGTTGTTACAAGTTCTCCTGCCTTTTAATACTCTTGCCTGCGAGGGGAGTGATTCCCGATTGGCTGCAGTTGTGAGCCAATCAGAGTTTTCCTTTCTCCGGGTTGGCTTCTGTGATTGGCTTTATTTTTATGCTTTGTGTTGTCCCAGTCAGTACCTCCAATAGTTAAAGTAATTTGTGAACCGTTCCCTGAATAGTTTTCCAGAATTAACTGCGCACTGTAACACAAAATAATGTCAAACTGTAGAATATTCGTTTATCTTTTCCATGGTTTAAAATAAAAAATTAAACTTGAATTAAATATTAATTAAAATATAAAAATATGCATCAATTTTCGTAATAAATACTCAGTATTATATCGAAAAAATTATTTCATACTAGCTGACCCGACAGACGTTATCCTGTCATTCGATTCAAACTGGAATACTATACTAATAATAATATTTCTATTGTTGTATATTTTGATATAGTATATGTTTGTAAATGTTTATTATCTCTATAACGTATTGTTTATTGTAATGCTTGTTGATACACAACATTGTTAGTTTTATTTCCTGGCGCGTAAATAAATAATGCTAATGGTTTTCCGACACGGGAACAAGCGACATACAGTTGGCCATGTGAAAAACATGTATTTTCATAATTAATGCCACAAACACTTAACGACTGCCCTTGCGATTTAATAATTGATATTGCAAATGCAAGTCACACTGGAAATTGTAACCGTTATGCCTCCAAAGACTTTTTGTGTGCCATCGTGCATTCATCCCAAACGATTAATCGGCTTTGCTGCAACTATTTGGCCATCCCAGAATTCCTCGAAAGGTTGCAAGTTGGAGTTTCATTAACTTGCATGTTCAACGGCAATTTGAGTGCTGAATGAGCTGTTCGACCGCCTTCCAAAGAGCAAAGAGTATATAACGCTGGGGCTAAGGTTACATTAAACAAGTTTATAATAAAGGTAGTCGTTAAGTTTTCTTAAATTTCTAAGTTTCTGCGCAATTTTCTTAATTTTTTTAATGTAAGAACCTTCTACGAAGTATTAAAAAACATAAAAAAAAGATGAATGAAATCGGTAAAGCCGTTCTCAAGTTATAGCATGACCAGGAGAAATAGAAATAGGGGTTCATTTATATATATATATATATATATATATATATATATACACGCAAAAATAACAATAGTGATGTGTTGTATGAAGTTACTACATTTTTCTTGTATAATTATAAATAGGGCCATGCATATTTCGCGAAAAGATTCCGAGATCAGTTATAAGTTAAAACATTGTAGCATCGACTGTGTTTCGTGATTGGGTGAATTTCTTTCAGGCGCATGCCGATTGTTACAACACCAATCACAGTAATTCAGTGCGGAAGCTAACGGGTCCTGAGTGGCACGGTCAAATAGGGCAACGACTTCTCTCGCAGACGGCCGCCAATCACAAGGCAGAAACCACTGTTGCGGGTGTACCTTGTTGTAGTCTAATAGGCGTTAAGATTTATTCGCGAAAAATGCCTGCTCCTAATTATAAATTATTTCATGGCAACTGGTTTCCAAAGGAATCTTTTGTAAAAAAAAATACAGATTTTTTTTTTTATGTGCGGCGACTAGGCGAAACATCTTTTCGCTGCTCGTTCATTCTCTGGGTCGTCAACTGCTGGACTGAGACGTGTTACATTTACTTGCAACGCAGGCCTGCCCACGTGACGCGACAAGGCGGACAGCCGTAACTGTATCCGAACGCACCGGGCGGCCTTGAGAGACGGCGTCGCGACAGGTTCTTGGCCAATACCGTCGCGGAGGGGCTCGCCTGCAGACAGCCAATGGCATCGCGCCAGACCGCGCCACATAGCTTTCACCTTCTTCCCCGCCTGCAGGTCCGAAAATACTCGCGCTGTCCCGTCGCTGGCTGCCACGGCCGCCTGCCGGTCGACGAAGTAGTAGGTTGTTTCCTCGCCTACGGACTAGAGCCTGTTAGTAAACACGTGGTTGCAACAAGGCGTAGAAGTTATGGAAGATATTATTTATGCCCTGACATGACAAAAAAATTGGATAAATATTTCAAAATTAGAATTGTAGCAAAAAGATGGAAAATCCAAGAGGGCAAGGCCTATTAGTAGAGACTTGCAAAATTCGCGTATTCGTTTCGTGATATGCTACAATTCAAATAATTATACCTTAGCGCTGCTTCTACCACTGGTTCACTGTTAATCTGGATTAATGATGGCTAATTAGAGACCCTCGCTCAAAGAAGTGTCGCATCGCAGACACTCGGTCGAGACGACTCACAAGTCAGCAGCCAATGAACAGGTGGCATTTTCCCGAGTGTGTAGAGTGTAGTAGAGTCTATCCTGGAGGTCATTGAACCCGCGAATTTTGCAGGTCTCTACATTACACCTAAACGTCCCGTCATCAACTAAGTCGTTAGAGATGGGCAAACAAAATAACACAATCCATGTGTGATGGGGAAGTGATTTAGGGGAACCATGGATAAGTGAAATCAGGTTGAATGTACGAACAAAAGACGAACGAAACATTACAATTCGATTCATCACTCAATGTTTTTTTTGTTGCTGAATCCACATTTTTATTAAGAAATTTTAGAAATTTGGGGTTGAAGACGTAACGTTTTATGCAGTATGCGTTGCACAGCTGTGGGAAAACACAGGAAATTATCTGATTCACTGTTATAACACTGGTTACAAATGATCCTGAAATCTAAATTTTATTACGGATATCTAACCTTCAAAAATTTGTTAAACACACAAAAAAAAACTCGTCTTTCTTCTTGGTTCTGTGTAACGTGTTTACATCGGAGCACATAACTCGCAATTAAAGAATCCGGCATAGTTTATAAGAATACTCAGTTATATGGAACTACAAAGAACGTTTCGGTCATTTTAGACGCATTCGTTGATAAAGTCAGTAAATTTACTGACATGTAGCGAGTGTACATGATGTAACTAGGCAAAATATTTTTTCACTAAGAATATTTGCGTGACTGTTTAAGTATGGCAGGTAACGTGTGGAAATATAAAGAAACAAAAGATTTTGCAATACTTGTATAATGAAACACCCGTAAAAATTGCAATAAGATAAAATATAATGTCGTGAAAATGCCATGACCCAACTTATATGGTCAAGTTGAACCTGGCTGTAATAACGAGCTCTAGCAGCGTGAGGTACCTTAGGGGCGACTCTTGTCTCTCATCACACGTCTCTTCGCCTCTATGTGCCAGGCACTGAACTGGTATGCAGTCTTTGCGTCGGTGAAGATTCTTTATGAGACTGGTGGCCAAATAATTCAAAGGGAAAAGTAAAAAAAAAAAAGGCTCCATACACGTACATATCCTGCTTACAAACTGTGTACCGAAATCTTTATACCTAAAAACTCTTTCGTGAAACACAAAAACAAAGATTAATAAAACTTGTAAATTTGAAATACTAATTCTGGATTTTACATACGTTGGAACTGTCAAACACAATAACCCGCAAAGATGATAAATATTATATCATCACCAAATATCTAAAATTTCAGATATGTAAGTATAATATAAACTTTTAATTTTTTTTTTAAATCAAAGATATTAATTGACAAAGTGGAAAATCAAGTTTACTTCCTACACAGTCATTTATTTTTGTAAATGAACATATATATATTCATGGAAAATTACAGACATTTGTACTTTTGTACAGTTACATAAAAACAACTGTTTCATTATGAAATAGTGTTCGCAGTAATACTGAGTTCGGATTATTACCGGGGTATTTATACTTTGTGTTGTCCCAGTAGGCCCACCTCCAATAGTTAAAAGTTATTTGTTTAACCGTTCCCTGAATAGCTTTCCAGTATTAACTGCGCACAAACTAAGCATGACACAACAAAATCAAGTCAAAATTTTCAATATTCGATTATCTTTTCCATGGTTTAAAAACATTTTGCTTCAATGAAACACCAACTATATTATAAAAATACGCGCCAATTTTCGATAAGAAATACTCAGTATCATATCGAAACACTTATTTCATATGTGCAATAATAACCATTTCCTTGTGTTGTAGAAAGTTACAGTATATTTCTTGTAGTATTACAGACTACTTCTTGGCAAATTTGTTTTCCAAAGGACTCTTTTGCAAAAGTACACACAGAGAAAGGTTTGATTGCCTCAACAAAATATTTGTTTTTATATGGCAAAATAAATATATTTTGTTGATTGCAACAAATATTTTGTAGTAGGAAAGATTTTGTTGAACCAACCAAATGCTTTTTTTTTTTTTTTTTTTTTAACATAACTGTATATTTGGTTAGGTGTAACAAATCAATTTTGATACTCAAAAAATTTGGTTACGCAAACAAAATGTTTTGTTACGGCAAGTAAATCTTTGTTTCGCCATATATAAACAAATATATTTGTTTGATTCAAACAAACCTTTTTCTCTGTGTACAGAATACGTTTTTTTTTCTGCTGGCGGGAGCTGCAGAAGAAAATATTCAAATAAATAAATAATGCTGCGTCGCCTTGTGGCCTGGTGCGACGACCTGACGTTTCGTCTTCGACCATTTCGTTGAACCAACAACTGCGGCCTGCTTCTGGGCGCGGCAGACCGGTTTCGGGCGCGACGCGGTCTTTTCGGGGAGCTCATGCATGTATTCACGATCTCCGTCCTCCGGGAGATGGGATCTGAGGCTTCCTGCATTCCTCCGAGTCGAGACTCGGCCGCGAAACTTTCGACAGCCACCGCAGCGGCAGACGAGAGCTGCATTCCTTCCGGTGAAGAGTGCCCTCGCGGCGGTTTTAACAGTCATCACTAGGGACCGGAAAAATTCGCGGATTCAATGACCTCTAGGAAAGCCTCCATTATCCTCTGCATTTCTCAAGTAAACACGCATGTTCATTGGGTACTAAATTGTGAGGCGTCTCCACTGGGTAGCTTGTGATTCGACGCTTCTTTGGTCGATGGTCTCTCATTGGCCCAGAGAGCTCCAGTTAAACTGCGAGCCAATAGCAGAACCAGCAGAATTGTACACATGTTTGAATTTCAGCCTATCACGAAATGAATCCGCGAATATTTCCAGTCTCTAGTCATTAGCGAGAGACCTGTAAAATTCGCGGATTCATTTCGCGATAGGATGGAGTCCAAATACTTTTGACATTATTTTGCTTCAGTGATTGGGTACACAGTTTATCTGAAGGACTCTGGGCCAATGAAAAATCTTTAATAGAAGAATTAGCGAATCGCGATCATTCCAGTCAACAGGTGTTACGAGTCGGTAACCAATCAGCAGATGTAATTTGCACGAGTGCGTAGAGGATCATGGAGTCTATCCTTTAGGGAATTGAAATCGCGAATTTTACAGGTCTCAAGTCATAACTGACCCGACCGAATAGTTTTGTTTTTTGACGACAAAACAATGTTTTCTTCTTTTTTGTGATCATGGAGTGGTTTATTAGTAGGGGCGTATATATATATATATATTTTTTTTTTCGCAAAATAATTTCGTGACTATCTGAGAAGTTAAAAAACACTGTTTGCATCGTCTGTGCTTCATAATTGGTTGATTTTATGTCAGGTACACGTTCAATGTTAGTACACGAATCACAGCCATCCAGTGCGGAAGCAAACGCGTCCTGAATCGCCCGGCCGAATAAGGCAGCGGCTTCCCTCGCATACGGCCGCCAATCACAAGGCAGGAACAGCTGGCGCGGGCATACCTTGTTGCAGTCTAATTGGCTTTCAGGAATTTTTTTCACGAAAACTACTTGCCCTTTTTAAATATAGGATATTAAAACAAAAACCGTTTCCATTTTAGTCAGTTGCCAAATAAATAACGCGAATTGTTCCGGTGTTTGCTGTCACTAATGAATGGCTTTGTTAAGACTTCGGGATTATTTGGTTGTCACCACAACATACTTGGAATGATATATACTGGCTAACATATTTGTTGCGGCCAAGAAAACATTTTTTGTGTGTTGAGACTGCCTGAGGGTCACCAAATGATAAAATAAAGCAAGGTATCCATATGTAGGTACCTTGTGCAGAATTGTGCTGAAGAATTTTAAAAAAATCCACATTAATGAATAAACTACTAAACTTATTAGCCAACTGTTTTCGTACGAAAATAAAAAATGGCAAACTAAACCACAGGCGAATAAAGGAACAACAAGGAGTTTAGACTGTTGCATTATAAATCTCAACATGAGCCACTTCCTGTGTTGTGATAGCTACCCCTCCGTCACCAGAAATAACACACCGTCTTCACTGAAATACAGAAATAATTTTCATAACTTTGAGGGAACTGAGGTATAACCCCCCCCCCCCCCCATCACCCAGTTCCCTCCTTTCTTTTCTTGAACCGCCACTGGAATAAAGCAATGCGAAGTCTTGCAAAGCGTGGAGTGGCCAATGAAACACACAGCGGTTGACGTAGCCAATAAATGATCGCGGAACACCGACTTCAAAGGACCTTCCACAACTGTGTCACCTCTGTGGGATAATGCATTCTGTGGCCTAGCCGACACCATATTTGGTTAACTGAGTGTCTTTGGAAGCCCTGCCTGATTTCTTTATTTGCCCATTACTAATGCTTAGTCGTGAGTGGCAAGTGGAACGAGAAATTTGCATTGATTTTTAGTCCTCCGCGAGCCGACTTGGGCAAACACGGAACGCAACGTCTGTGCACTTGCTCGCTGAATGGTTAACAAGAGCATTCGAGGCGGAGAGAGAGAACAACACGTAGTCACGCGCATCGACAGTGTTCTATCATGCAAATTTTCACCCTGGGCGTCGTTCCAGTGTGTGCCCGTCGTCGCTCGCTCCTTGAGCCATCGCCTTCTCACTGTGCTCACACACAGCACACACACAGCTCACACACAGCACACACACAGCACACACACAGCACACACACCAGCCCGTCAGCCAAGGAGTGTGACGGTCCAAAACTGCGCGGAATGGTTTCTAGGAACTACTACGTCAGCCGGAACAAACATCTCGTTGCCTAGTCATCCTGAGTAACTTGAAAAGCTAGCGCGCAAAAGAATAAAACACATAAATCACACCTGTCTTCTACTGTTGCACGAAAAGAACACAACAAAGATACGAGCTCGCAAAGGATTAGGTGCAACATGTACGCACACAGGCCTGCTCTGTATTCTCCAACTTTTTTTTAAATATTTACACTATAAATTTTTTTCTGACTTTTTAACTAAGATAATTTTCATGCAATCAACCAAAATAATTATACGGTGATTTATAGTGGAAATATTTCAATAAGTTTTTTTCATCAATTTTTTTTTTTCTATTCTAAAGACTTCGATTAACCAAGATTCAGTTTTATCCGAGCCGACCTAAAGCGTCAATCCCGGCGAAGATCGTTGAAACATAGAAAGTTAATAACCTCAAAGATGTACTTCACTGATAAAGTGAGCCATGAAGTGACGTGAAAGAATCTTGTCTGACGACTCTGTTGACAGTTGAAACCCCTAGCTAGGCACACGCCTGCTATCTTCAATGGGCCAGAGCTGGCAATATCGGATGACCATGTGGTAGTAGTACCCACCCTTCCCTGAGAACAATACCATTGACTCATCCTCTGTCTTTCGCGCTATACTTCACCCGAGCACTACCTAGCAACCTGGAAAACTGTTATCCCGAAAATTGATACCACCGAGCCAAATGTAAAACACGACGGTTTTCGAATTATATCCGTGTTATTCGAAATTTTTGCTTATCCAAGCTTGCCGCTGTCCAAATTGACCCGGTTATTCGGGACTCTACTACATTTACTCTCTTATTGTCTCTTATCAGCGAAGAAGGCTCGTTCCGTATTTACCTCCGCCAATGAGTTAAATGGGTATGTCCCGTTCCCAGTCATTACTTTTATGCATGTCTCATATTTCAGCCGCAAACACAGATGACGGCAGCAACACTCGCTGGCATATTTGCACTATAGCATACTTGCACTGTCGCGCACTTGCATACTTACGAACCTGTATACCTGCGTACTGAGGCACTCGCATACTCGCGCAGTCGCATACTTGCGCACTAACATACTTGCTGCACTGTGCATTTTTTTTTTTTTGTGAGTGGAACATATGTATTCAAATAAAATTATAGATATTTGTAAATGTTTGTACATTTACACGAAACCAACCGTATCATTACAAAATAGTGTTCGCAGTAATACTGGGTTCAGATTCTTACCCGGGCAATTATGCTTTGTGTTGTCCCAGTACCTTCAATATTTCAAGTTATTTGTAAAGCGTTCCCTGAATAGCTTTCCAGGATTAAATGCGCACGTTAATAAAAATAATAAAACAAAATAAAGTCTTATTATTGAATGTTCGATTATCTTTCTTCGTAGTTTAAAAAAATTATAATGCTTGAATGAAACACCAATAATTAAAATATGAAATTTATGCGCCAATTTTCGTAAGAAATTCTCAGAACTATCTCGGCAAACGTATTTCATGTATGCGAAATAACTTTCCTGTGGTATGTATTACAAACTATTTCTTGGCGACTGGTTTACAAAGTAATATTTTGTGAACTTGCGGAACGGCCCGTGCCCTCGTACACTAGCGCACTCGCGCACGTGTTTCAAACATTTGTCGTTGTATGGTTGTGTGTGCGCCAGGGTCAGATTTACTGCCTGTGGGCCCCTAGGCTGAGTCTGTGGTGCGGGCTCTCTCTAAGGGGAAGGAGTATCCCCTTCCAGTGCCTCTTGCCCGGGTCTGGGTGGGTAGTTTATTTTAATTGACCTACAAAACTCATATGATCAATTTTATATTTTGAAAAAAAAAAGTTTATTATTAAACTAGACATTTAGTATTTAGATGTTAAGGTATTAAGTGACACCAAAACCAATGAAAATAATCGAAAATTTCTAAATGCTGACACAACTCATATATCAGCTTTCCACAGAAGAGTTTAGTTCGGCGCATTTAGTCCACACAAAATAACTGGACATACTATGTCGACGCGTATTTTAAGAATATAAGAAGATCCACGTCGCAGTATAATTTTTTTTTTTTTCGCGCCGTGTGGTGCGGGCCCCCATGTGTGGTGCGGGCCCATAGGCTACAGTCTAGATAGCCTGCGCGTAAACACGGCCCTGGTGTGTGCGTGTTCACGCTCGCAACTCGGCCGGGCGCGGTCCACGCTCGGCCGGGCGGAACAGCCACGGCAATTGCCCCGAGTGCCCCCCGCCGGAGCGCGCGGAACCCGAGTAGCCGCGCGGAACTCGACCCACGAGTCAAGGTCGGGGCGAGGCGACGCGACGTCTGTGCTTAGAGTCTGGGCCGGGACCTCCTGGAACCTGTTGTCGGTGTCTTACTGGAGTCTTGCGCGCGTGCAACCCGTCTGGAAGAGCTCGGCGCCGTCGAGAGAGACTAAGAGACCCATCGCAGCTTTTCGACACCCCCCCCCCCCCCCGGCCCTTCGCCGTTAAGGCCCCTGCCTACCCGGGCTCACACACACACACACACACACGGTGTGCAGAGCTTCAGGAAAAAAAACAACGCGATTTCAAAACTACTCAAAATATCCAAGTAGGGTCTGCTTAAGAAAAGCATTTAAAAGTTCGCTGAGGGCCTAAAAGTACTTTTTGTTTCGGATTAAATTTTTAAACTGTATTTTTAGAAGAGTTAAAATTGCTGAAACGCATAGTTTCAGAGTAATTTTGAGGCGTAAAACAACCATTACAGATTCTTGAAAGCACTTAAGGGACTTGCATTACACCTTTATCTTAATTTCTCGGCCATATAATGTCACCGCTACAATTTCACAGTTATCCTCACGCCTGTTCATAGCCTTGCGCTTAGATGCTACACGTGTATCGCTTTAACTTGTAATGTTTCCAATTAATTCCATTGTAATATACGTGTCACCAACGTCCTGCTATCGGGTTGGAATATAAACATAAAATCAATTATCAAATAAACGAAAGAAAAAAAAGGGAATTTCTCTCCCTAGCCCCTTTTTACCCCTCTCTACAAGCCTACTCAAACTTGACAGTTCTCCAAAGTATGTTCGTTTAACAGCAATATTTTGCAAAGAATCAAACGATGATGTTTCTACGAACATTGAAAACCACATACAAAAAACTTTTTCGGTACTTCTACAGAAGATACCTTTGGAAAACCAGTTTCCAAGTAATAGCTTGTAATACCTGCTACAAAAAGGATATTGTAACTTTGTATAACCCATGGCTTTGGTTATTCTTGAATATATGAATTTTGGGATAATATTGAGTATTTCTTACAAAAATTGACGCACAATTTTATATTCATTAGGTAGCAGCGGAATGTAGACACGATCACTTACAATGCCTCAAAGGAAAAAAAGAATATCGCATGGCGTTATGTCAGGTGAACGTGGAGGCCAGCGGAAAGAGCTCTGTTGTCTCTAATTGCGAATACCATCGGCGGATGTTTTTGCCACAAGGGGAATCACAATAAAATTTTAAACGAACGCACGGTCAACTGAAATTACAGATTCACTCTTAACAAATTGTAGAACACAAAACGCTTTACTCTCTGGAGTCGCCATTTTGCGTAGGTGGTGCTGCAAACGATAAAACAAAACAAAAAGTACACGCGCATGGGCTTATCCAAAACTGTTTGAATTACTCTTTAGTTGTGACCTTGAAGCAACACTTTACAACGCTTATTACCTGCGACATTCTCTTATGGACGTACTGTACTTTATATGCAGTTAGTAATAAGATATGTTCTTAGACGTAGCGTAAACAATTATACATAGATATCGCATAAATGTGGCCACAATAGTAGTACATCGATTGTATATAGCTGCATACCAAAATAACATCCTCAAGACACCCTACATGCGGATATCAGGAAGCCAGAGGACGCTTTGTGAAGCACTCGTCAAACATGAAGAATATGCCCGAGGAATATCCCAACATCCCAAGATATTCACGTGCTATGTGGGTTGCTTCTTAAAGCAGAAGTCGATAATAATTTGGTCTCACGGAATTTCTAGGATTGATTAAGCGACAACATAAAACTTGAAAAAATTTCTGTACTTTTACAAAAGATTTCTTTGGAAAACAGTTGCCAAAAAATAGCTCTTAATGCCTACTACAAGAAAGATCTTGTAACTTTGTACAACACATGGCTATGGGAGTGAGAGTGAGAGTGACAGTGAAAGTGACAGTGACAGTGAGAGTGACAGTGACATCTGTGTTCCAATCTATGTTCGGCATCCTTCACCTGTCCTCCCAAATATGCGCCCTTTAGGGTAGATTGGGAGTCAGCTTACAGATCAATTTAACATGCCATAGCAAGTAATATTTAGACAAAGATTTCAAGAGATTACTCCCCCCCTTTGATCAGGAAGGTGTTAGAGCTTCAGCCATGAGTGAGAGTGACAGTGTATGTTGAAATGCTCATGTATATTTTTGTTGGTCTGCTTGACTGGAGAAATAATATTCTAGAATGCGCCAAAACAGTCCCAGCCGGAAACAATTTCGTAGCAAGAGAAGGGTCTGATCACACAGTTACCCGTTAAGAATCAATAGTTTCCTACAAGGAGAACAGCACCCAACGAACAAATTACTTTCACTCGAGCGAACACAGAAATGTGAAAGCCCAAGTTGTTGTCACATCGAGGTCATTAGAAACTGGTACACCGTAGTGCAATAATATTCAAGGATGCTGATGAACGAATTGTTGACAATGGGTTGTTGTAACCAACCAAACCAGAATTTTTGTGGAGTGAATCAGAGAATTTGGCAAACCGAAATAAAGATGGCCGGACCAGGATTCGAATTTGCGTCCTCCGAAACGCGAGTCAAATGTGTTACCACTGCATCAACTTGCTCCGTCCTGGTAAGTTATTCTTGTCGAACGATAACTAAATCTTGAACGGACTTGACACTGTGTCTATTAAGGGAGTTAAGTTGTTTTGTCCTCAACCCATATTTTTTCCACCCCTACAGCAGGCTACATGGTTTCTCTCAGAATTTTTAGTACTATTCTTAAGAGGTATAATACCTTAAACTGGATGCAATATGTATTGTTTATATTAAGGGATTATTAATCATATTTTCTATTTTAAAAATATCCATTTATACCCCGTTGGTGTAACTCGACGGAGATTTTCCATGCTTATACTTTATGTATCAGTCTGAAAGCGATTTGTGCAAAATTATGGCAGTGTTTATGAAAGTAATATATATATATATACATATATATACACACACACACACATAAGTAGACTTTTGAGCTGACGATTGTTTGGAGTCTCGTAGCTATGAAACGAAAGATTTCATGGAAATTTTCTGAAATTGCTGTATAGATACCGTAAAACGAGGCGAGCCGTAATAGCGGGATATAAAGAAACAGTTCGCTCAAGGAATCTTTAAGTACAAATTCTCAAATGGAATCCACTTTAAATTATAATGGTAAATAACTTACAAAATATATAAATATAAGCTAAAGCTATAATTCATAACTATTCTTTGGGAAAACTGTATCTATTATTTCCGACTGCGATAAGTGGTGTTTCTTTGAAATCGACTTAAAAAAAAATAAAAAAGAGTAGAGAGGTAGTAAATAGATAGAGACCCGGAATTTTCGCGAATTAGTTTGGCGTCAGGCTAAAATTCAAATTCTTATGTTTGCTCTACCAACGGTTGCTTTCACACTGGCTGACAGAGAGAACATTTTTGTTCTTGTTAGTCGGCGCTACCTGATTCGCTTACTTCTCTCCTGTCTGGGCATCGTTGGCTCTCGGTCGAAGAGGCGAGTGTACAAATAACTGCGCTCTGACCATGAACAGAGAGCAAAGAGTATGCAGGTTTGCATTCTAGCTTGCGAGCAAATGAATCCGCGACATTCCCTTAACTTTTAACGATGGTACCGAAACGGCCGATGTGTCGCTGTAACCACTCCTCTCTCGCCAACACCCGCTGACTCACAAAGCAAGGATAGTAGAGAGTCGCAACTCAGTGCCGTAACAATCGATCTTATTTTCTGTCGATAAATGGAAACCATGCGTTTTTTGAGAAAAAAAAACAATATTTACGAATAAAGACAGTTTAAATAAGTTAGTGATTGTTTTTGTTTAGGCCGTATTCGCACTATAATGATGTTTTATAATTTAAGCATTAAAATGTGTAATATTACCACTTAGTGACGGGAAAAAACCCTGGCAAAACGTGCATTTTTTCCCTTGATGATTTAATGTATTATTTTAGAATATTAATAATTATTTGTTATGAAAATTCATGCACGTTAACCGTAATACTACAAAACTACTAAATTTTTTAATGGATGTTATAAATTTAATTAACAACAGCTTCACTAGTATACATTTGGGTACCCATAAACTCACTTAACGGCTTTTAACACCGAGGTACCTAATACTACATCAGCGAGAGTACGGCGTGGTGGCTACGTGCGTGTACCGCGTCACCCCCCCCCCCCCCCTTCACATCACGCCGTCACGACCTGTTTCCCCTCTTACACAACGTCCGGGCTGTTAGCCGTTCCCGAATGCAAATGCCGGCACGACCCCCAAACCCACGCCAACAATGACCATTATCGTTCTTCGTCGCAACCTTGCTTCACCCATCGGCCGTAGGGATTTCGGTCGACTGGCGTTTCGTGCCGCAAGTACTTCGTGACGGAACAATACCCCCTGGACCACCGATATGAGACTCGTGGATGGCCGATATAATACCCTTGGATGGCTGATTTCAAACCAGCTGGAAGGCAGTAGTATATAATAGCCGGTACTGCTACTGGAGTCGGAGTGTGGTGTTTGTGTCTGTGTCCGCCATATTGAATTGTGACGTGGAGGCTGCCATATTGGATGGCCTTGACTTTTGACCTTTAACTTCAAAATTATAACAAATTCGCCCAAATTTATTCAAATTTCACGTTTTAATGAAAATATTTTCACAAAAAATCTATATATATATATATAAAACAGAATTCAAAATTTTCCCATTTCGAGGGAAAATTTTTGTTCAATAATTCCAGTTATCTTCTGGGAACCTTTGACCTTGACCTACAAAATTCACCAAAATTGGCTAAAATTCACTTAAAATTTGCAAAAATGTACTCAAAACTCTTCAATATTACTCATAATTTTCAGTTTTATGAAAATATCATTACCAAAATATCACAGAATATCTTAACATTCAAAAATTCCCATTTTCGAGGGACAATTTCCCATCAAAAATTCCAAAAATTCTAAGTTCTAAATTCTTAAAAAGGGTTTTTTTTCTTTAAAAGAACTAAATATCCCCTAAGCTTCGTAATTTCTTTATCTTACAGCCACCAGTAAGCCGCCGGAGACCTTTATTTTTGACATTAACCACGGTCGCATTTTAAATTCCGCAGTTTTGCTTTCTAAAAGTTTTCGCCATTTTGGATTACGTCATTTTAAATTATGACGCCAAGTCTTCGTTATTGTAAACCTAAAAACACTATAAAAATTAAAATTAAAAAATCTTTAATTGAAATTTTAGTAATATTTTAATAAAAACGCTCTTACGATATGGAATTTGGAGTTATTGGTTCGAGTCCCGTTGAGGTAATTTGATTAAATATGGTGACAGGTCCATCCCTCATGGTGGCTAATGGCAGACTGAACCCCCGCCACTAATGCCAAGGTGTATATATATATATATATTACGCCAAAGGTATGACGTCATAGCGGCTTTCTTGGATCCGCCATCTTGTTTTCGTCTGCTAGAGTTCACTGCAGCCATTATTGGTTTCCTTTTTACCCACTAGAGTGCAGTAGTGTCAACTAACAGACCGCCATATTGTTGGCCATTTTGGCCGCCAAATTGAAATTCTGTAATTGTTAACCTAAAAATAAACAAAAATTCTAAAAATAAAATTTAAAAATTAATTATTATTACATTTATTAATTATATCCATTGGTTCTTGGTTCATCCTTGGTTTATTAAAAATGATAATGTAGGCTTTAAAATAATTATTAAAAATTAATCATTCACTTTGCAAACAAGACCTCAATACATGATAAATACCAGGCTGAATAAGTTTTGTTATTATACAAAGAGAAACCAGAGGAGACTACTAAGGCGAAAAAAATAACACGCGCATAAATGTTAGGATGGAACTTGAAAACAAGCCATAACCAATGCAGTTAGATTTATTCCCTGTGATTTTCATGTATTCAATTTCTGTTTAAACAAACTATTAGCAGAGTCCACTACATGCATGCCTGAGATTAAGGAATTTTTATCTGTTTTCAAAATTAGGTATAATAATTATCTCTGTCAAAGATAAGGCAAAAATTGTACTTGCCAACAATTTTTGTATCAGATACTTTATGTATCAGTCTGAAAGCAATTTGTGCACAAATACGGCAGTGTTTATAGAAGTAATATGTATATATATAATATATAGATACATAACTATACTTTGGCCTGACGATGGTTTGTGTCTCCGAGCTATGAAACGAAAGACTTCAAAGAAATTTTCCTGAAATCGCAATATAGATACCGTAAAACGAGGCGTGTAGAAACAGCTTCTCACTTCCTGACTTATTCTGGACAGGTATGTCGTGTTTTCTTCGCCTTGGTTATTGAATAACACCAGATTTCAGAAACTGGAATCACTATTTTATTCCAATAACCCCACGTCATATTATATATATATGTGTGTATGTGTGTGTGTGTGTGTTAAGTGTGGATGAGGTATTGCGCTCTTATGGATCTTAAGTCGATAACACAGTTCTAGTCCAACCTCTAGACTGGTGCAATATTATGAGCAACTTATCCCCATATTCCAGCAACTTGATTTTTAGCCCTCTGGGATTTTATCCATACCTCTTTAGTGTTTCTACAAGGAACAATTCAAACTGCAAAAAATTAGTTAAAATGATTTCTTTTTCAGGCATAAAACATTACTGGCTGTACTCTATGTCATAGAAACCCCTTAATAATGGACAAAAAAAAGCATTTTAAACTAATCTTGCCAATTACAAGAATCATTCATAGAATGTACAGTAATTTAACAATGGTTTCCGTAAATGTGATTGTATGCTGCCAATAAACCAGATATATATTTTTTACTTTAACTTATAAGGAGAGAAAATCTTGAGGTGGAAATGTTTCAATATGTTTCGCGAACTACCTGAATATCACTTGGAGACTAGCAGATTCCGTTGGAGACGAGCGATAGTCTGGTTAATTCCTGCTGCCTATTTTCAAATGTTCAAACCTAAATTCAAATATCAGTGAGTAAATCAGTGTCCGTTACTGACACGACCGCGATGTGATTATCTGCGAAGCAAACTTCGTGACTCACACCCCCCCCCCCCCCCCCTCTATCCGCGCACGCGGTGTCGGAGTGTCTGCTTCAGAAAGAAATACACGCGATAAAAAAAAAAAGGTACGTGCAAACAAAATAGGCAAACATGAATAG
The DNA here is from genome assembly GCF_032445375.1 of Bacillus rossius redtenbacheri. Lineage (NCBI taxonomy): Eukaryota > Metazoa > Arthropoda > Insecta > Phasmatodea > Bacillidae > Bacillus > Bacillus rossius. The sequence goes on from NC_086333.1 coordinate 58,112,125, forward strand.
CGCTGGGTAACGTATGCGCATGAGATTACAGCTCGCCACTTACACTGGTACACTTACTCTGTAAATAGGTACAATATACTACTTGTGACAAAGTAAGATAGTTTGATGTTTCTATCGGATTGTGGTTTATAGCCGCGTCGAAAGTGAAGGGTTCGCCAGCGTTTCGGTCGACACTGCAATCGCCATCATCAGAGGTAACAATCTCCGCAGACCTCTTGCCATTAAACACTTTCGCCCGAGAGGAGATCCTCTGATTGCCCCACGGCTGCAGCCAATCAGGAAACACCCGCCTCTCAGGCGAAAGTATTTAAAGCCGAAACTCTCATTATGGGAGACTGTTAAGTACCTCCGATGGTAGCGACAGCAATGGCGATCAAAACTTTAAGTTAACTGTTTACCTTTGACGAGGCTAAAACTCACAAGCCAAGAAACCTCAGAATATGGCAGCGAAAGCCGGCGATCCTTTTTAAAATAGTTTGGTCCAAAATTCAAACAGCGTTACCTGGAATCGATCTTGGTAACGTTTTAAAAATAAATTTCTACAAGATCTAGCACAGGAACTAAAAAAACGTTTAAGTGTATGCAACACTTCCTCCAATGGCTGAAAGAAAATTTAAATCGAAATGTCATTTTGTTAGGTAAGCTCAATTAAAAACAATCCCGTACAGAAATTTTTAGAAAGCATGCAGTATTTAAAAAAAACTAACGTGCTCAGGACTTAACTAATGGTATGAAATTCTTGAATTTGATTTACACCTCAGTAGGAGATTTATAATATTAAAAAAATATACCTATATTGGGTTAGAAGATTTAAAAAATACCCACCGTGAAAGGCAACTACGGAATAAACTTAAAAAAAAAAAAAAAGAGCTAGTAGTCAGACTTTTAAAATGGTTATCCTTAAAGTTGCACAACTTGTTGGTCCTGCTTCTTCACGCTTATTTGAAGAGAAAGTACTGCCCCGAACCGAAGAGAAATATGGCGAACCCTCTCGACATGCAAGAACTTTAAACCTCAAGACATAACATTCTCACTAATTATTGCGTTGCAGATACGTCAAAGTTTTATGGGAATCTCACACTTCGTATTTTAAATTCCTAGAGACAACAACACAGCCATCAATAGCAGCGGAACATTGCGCAAGTCGTCCTTCAGCTGAGTAGGTTTCGTCACAGCGCACTGAATATTTAATTTTACTCTTCCCTCTGTTGTCAGCGTTTGTTGAAATATTCGCCTCAACTAGCCTCTTCTTTCGCAGCTTATCAACATATTGCCACACGCAAGACCAAGCTATTTATTATCAAAGGAAATATAGAAATTAGGTATATAATTTACGATAGTACCCCCTTAAGGCCATGAAACAGTGCCTATTAATTAATAATAAACATTAATTCAAGTCCAAAAGCAAATGACGTCACAAGGAAAACTATATGTAGCAGGCAGTCATCATCAACTTCAGGCATGAAAATAAATTATATGCCAGGCTACAACGAAGCTGAATTTTCAAAATTAAACGATATGGATCATTTATGACCTGTAAACTGATAGAACCAAGATGGCGTATTAAGGTTCCTATATCTTTCCCTTATACCCGGAAGTCTGTGTCAGTGGCAGAGAGAGGATTTCCGAGTAAGGAATTGGGTCTCGTTGGTGCCCGAGAAGCGTGAGGGCAGTGAGAGAGAGAGAGAGAGAGAGAGAGAGAGAGAGAGAGAGCTTGTTACGCGGAGTTATCTGGTCATCATCTCATCTCGGGATTGGACACTTCCTCATCGCGGGCTCACCCCATGCGACGAACTAATTGCTTCCCTCGTTGCACTTTGACTTGCGACGAGCTCGCACGGTGACTTGGGGTGACCTGGGTACATTAAGGGGGGTAGCATACTACGTTGTTTTGCTTCTAATAGTGCTTTATTTTTTGCGCGTGATTTTTATTTATTTATTTATGCATTTACTAAGCGCCGGCCAACAGACGTAGTCCAAAACAGGCTGGCGTTATACAAATATAAAAAATTAAAAAAAAAACAACATAAATGTAGAAAAGAAATAAGAAAAAATTAAATGCAAAGTGCAGACGCGGATTTCCAAGCAATCATTGGAAAATACTACTACCAAAAAAAATTAACACTAAGGAACTCACTATTAAATCCTAATTCAAAATACGTGTACCCATAAAATATCATCATTAATAATAATATAACACTTATTAATTGTTTATAGAAGATTTTTCTACTAAAAAAAGTTCTTATTTAATGGTTTTTATGAGCTTAAAGACAATTTTTATGTCATAGTATCATGTGCTGAAAGCTTGAAATCATGTGTTATAAAGTTTTGGATTGACCGTTCGTATGTAGCCTTCGTCGTAGAACAATTGAATTTTAAAAATATCATTCATTATAAATAAATAAAAATTAGTTTTTCCCAAACCCCTGAAAAACTCAGGTTTCTTTGATTTTGGGAAAACCCAATTTTTCTTATTAATTAAATATGTACTAATAATAAATCTCGGCATTATTTGAAAGAATTCTACGTTGAATTTCATGTCCGAGTTTCGTATTATAAGTGTATTTGCAATATGAGAACACATGAATTTGTTCGTTACCAAGGTTAGATGTCATACATCTCCGGCGAGCACTGAAAGACACGATCACATTTTTTTGTTATTCAGAAGGCGAAGTTGCACGAGCGAGCGAACGGAAAACTTCGGATATGTTCGGGAACTGATCGGGGGTGAGTGAGTCGTAGGCCTGGCCACTATCCGGAAGGTTGTGGCCGAGATGCCAATCCAGGCCACGGTCGCGTCCGACGCGACCCCCAGACTCGAAGCACGCGACCCGCGTCGACTGTCGCATAGCTGCTGGAACGGGCGCGTTGCGACTTGGGCCTGGCAAGTTGATCATTTTCAATTGTAGGGGCCTATGTCATTTTCATTCTCATGCGGCTATTTACGTGAATTGTCACACGATACCTTTCTTGAAAATGGTGGTTCTGTCACAAACAGTTTAATCTGCTGTTCAAAAATTTTAATATAATGGATGTTGCAAGTCACGAAAGTGTTTGTAACTATTATCACGACCGCGATTTTTTTTCCCCATTTACATTACACTTAGTGAATAACTGTATTGTAAATATTAGTCACACAACAACAAATGTTAGAGAGGTATCGTGTTTGAATTTACATAAATATTCCTTTAGAGTACAGTAATGCCATAACAATAAAATTATCAACTTTCGTGTCAGCCTGAGCCTTTAAGTACCGTCGACGTTGTGCACGAAGCGAACTCACCACAACCGACAACCAGCAACCTCGGCAAACACAGTACATTCCAGGTAATACGAGGACTTTAATGTCCTCTCCAAGATTCCTTTTTTTTTTAAACTAGTCTTGTTTACAGACGGTAGTGTAAGTCTAGGTGAGACTCGTCGGAGCGTAACTAAAAGTGCAAACTCGGGAGTGGGGCGCTAGATGGCCGGAGAGGGGTGGAGGACACGGAATATTTGGCTCACTCTCTCTTTTCAAACGAGACTTGTTTACAGAAAGGTAGTGTAAGTCTAGGTGAGACTCGTCGGAGCGTAACGAAAAGTCCAAAGCTCGTGAGTGAGGCGCTAGATAGCCCTGAACGGGTTGAGGGGGGAATATTTAGCTCACTATCTCCTCACTTTCGGGTAAGCGTAAGTGATGCGACGTAACAGCGCTGCATCCCCCCCCTCCCCTCACGGTTGCGCTACCTGTCACACTGCGACGCACTCGTCCTGTTGATCACCGCTCCTGGCTGGAAACACGGGGACGTAACACAGGCAGTCTCCCAGCTGCGCACAGTTCCTAGACATGGTGGTATTTAGATGGTTGTTTTGCGCTTTATGTTTAGACCTATCGTTCAAGTGAATCGTCGAATATTTTGTTCTATCACTGAAAGTGCACAGAAGAAAAAATTACCGTATTTTTACGTTATATTACGTTGGACACAAGTTGCCAAGAAATAGTTCGTAATACTACAAAAAAAAAACATTGTAATTTTGTGCAACACACGGTTATGGTTATTTTCGCATAGATGAAATTTATTTTTCGATATTACACTGAACAATTATCACGAAAATCGGCGCATAATTTTATGTTTTGCCTAATGTTTCATTCAAGCATAATATTTTTTTTAAGCCATGGAAAATATAATCGAATACTCAACTATTTGACTTTATTTTGTTTTTCCGTGCTCATTAATGTGCATAGTCAGTACTGGAAAATTATTCAATGATAGGTTTATAAATACCTAACTTTTAACTATTGGAGGTACTGGGACAACACAAAGCTTAAATGCCCGGCTAAGAATTCGAATCCAGTATTACTGCGAACACTAGTGATACATTTTTTTTATAATGTAAATGCACAAATTTACAAATATTTGTAATTTTACTTGAATTTTCTGTTTCATTTACAAAAAAAAAGTTTACGGTGTAGATTACTGTAGTGTGAATATGTTTTCTCTTCTAACTACGCATGACGGCCACAGACACATTTCCCCTCCCTCGGAAGTCATTACTATTAGTCAGTGTGGCTTCTTGTCTAATTTTATATATCGCAGGCTTTCGTCACCAGAGTCTCTGATTACTTCTTGGCTTCTAGGGCAAGACGATGCTGTCGCCTAGTTTCCTCGAGGTGGTTCAAGGTCGTACGTCCCGGTCCAGGTATTTACGTCATTTTTACGTTTAACATGGTTACACTTCTAGACGTTTATAGCGGCCGAACTTCAACAAAAAAAAAAAAATAATGATATGTAGTGCATACTTTTGCATAATTAGCTGGCAAATTTGAATTTTTAACATTTTTGTGCAGTATGGATACAGATAACCAAATGGAAAAAATTTAAAAAAAATTGGTTTTAAAGGCAACGCTGTGGCTACTGCGTGGTATTTTTAAAATTTACTTAATTTTATTCAAAATATTTATTCAATATATTTTATTTCTGTTACGGACACGTAGCACAACAACTAGTGATAGTCGAGTAGGAAGCCATTCTGGAGGGATTAGAGAAATGTTTATATTTATTAATCATATTATGAAAAAAATTGTCGAGCTATAACAATGCTCGGGTGTAATTCCTGCTTTAAAAATTAATTAATGCTATTACTTATAAGTCATTAGCAAAAATTGTAAAATAATTGTGCCGTGGTTAGATTGGTTAACTGCAAATTTTATATAACCCTTATTTATTTATATGTTAAAAAAACTATGCTCTCAAATTGTTGATCAGATGTTACTGACTAATCGTTTGATAGTTAATATAGTTACTTAAAAATACTGCCAACATATGTGGGACACATCGCGAAATTTCTTTGGCTAAAATCAACAGTAAGATTTCAATTGTGAACCTACTTTGCAAAGGCCGTGTGCGCAGTCTTGCACATGGCCTGCCATGCACTCGCTTATGTTTTTTTTTTTTAATTGGGAACCCAGCCTTAGACTATACAAAACCGACACAGCAACAAAATGCAGCGCGCCCATCACGTGGTTGTAATATTAGCATACAAATTATTTTTTTACATTCTTTGTCAGAATTGAATCAGTACAGAAAATAAAACGTAATTTATTTAATGATCAATTGTCACCATTAATTAAATTTTTACATTTTTCAAAATACCGCACGTATATTAAAGTGATTAGATGCACTCAACCATAAGCTTGATTTTATGATTGCTAACTTTCCTGTTTAATTAAGTGAATTATTATTACTAAAGAAATAAAAGAGGAAAATAAATTTTAAAAATAGAATATTTCCCTTTAGTTCTTTCGGAAAACGACATTACATCCAGAGCAAGTTTCGATCAGAAAAGAACGGCTTGAGACTCCATATCCCCTATGGGCGTGGCGAAGCGGTGGATGTGAAGATATGTGCCCTCTTGGGATTTCCGTGGAATAAAAGTACGTTTCCATTGGTATTCTGTATTCGCACCAAAAGTTGTTTTATTCTGTGTTTCATGTTGTTTGTCTTGGATTATGCGTAAGTAAAATCGCATTTATGAGGCTGCTAAAGTAAAAAAAAAAAATTGTGTAAAAAAATAATTTTATGATCTACTCTAAAGATCTGGGAAACCTAACAAAAACAAAAATAAAACAGTACTTTCCTCCTACTTGTCTAAGCATTAACCCCCCCCCCCCCCCCCCATTTTTTTCCACTACCGCCATATCACAGGAAAGTACTGGTTATATTCGGGAAAATGCCAGAATGTATATTGTTGTATATTTTAACAGCTTTCTCTTTGGATCATGGGTGATTTTACAAACGTCCCATTACCCAATCACAGGGCCAACGAGAGACTAGGGCAGGGGCTGGGAGAGGGGGGCAAAATACCCATGCACCAGGGGGGCCCGGTTGAGTTTAGACTTTTTTTTTTAGTTTTGATGCTTGGGTTTACTTTGATAGGACAAAAATAAGAAGTCCATTTTCATTATAATTCATAGGAAACCTTACAAATAATGCGATACGCACAGATCACGTTGACAGCTATGACCACAGCAATGTTTACAGGCTTTGTATTTTTATTTTCAACTGTATGGTTTGAAATTTTGTACGTATAACAACGGGGAGGAGGCCCGACAAAATTATTTGCTGCCGGACCCTTGGTTTCTCTCGATGGCCCTGCGATAGCCAATGCTATCCGGCCGGAAGGTGAAGATTGTGCAAGCAGTCAATGAAGACAACTACAGACACCGACTTATTCGTGAAGGAGTGGGCGTACAGTTCATCCAGGAACAGGAAAATAACGCTACATTCGCAGGTGTATGCTGACTGCATGCGGGCGACATGGCGCGGTATGAGGTGAAACTGCGGATAGCGGTGACGGCATGGGGGGAGGGGAGAGAGAGGAGGCGGGATGACGACCTCGCCTGGAGAACCGGCGGGTGCGGGCGACAGTTGCGCAACTCTGCCGGCGGCGGTATCTGCAGCGAGGAGAAATAAAGCGCGGGGGAGACTACACTACACTACAATGCACTACAATGCACTACTATACACTGCACTACTCTGCATTGGACTACACTGTACTACACTACCCCGCAATACACTGCACTGCACCACACTATCCTTCATTACACTGCGCTGTACTACACTCCACTGTGATATACTAAACTCACTGCGCTACACTACACTGCACTACACTGTATTACACTGTACTACACAACCCTGCACTAAACTACACTACATTGCACTACCCTGCACTACACTACACTACCCTGCACTACACTACCCTGCACTACACTACCCTGCACTACACTACCCTGCACTACACTACCCTGCACTACACTACACTGCACTGCAAGTCACAGCTGCTGAAGGGCGGGTCGTGGAGCCGCAAAGAGCCAGGAGCGGCTCTAGGAAGACTTTTCGGAAGGGACTGTCGTTCAAAGAATGCTGCAGTTGCAAAACATGACATTAAATAATTCCGATATGGTCCTTGGCATTATGTACATCTAAGGCATAACACACTTTGTCACAAAAATATAATTTTTTCATGAGAGCAGTTTACAGTTTTTTAAATGGTGCCTCACTTATTTACTCAACTATTTTCTGCCAAAAAATATTTTAATTTTTGTCGTATCGTAGATATTAGTGTGGCACTCCACTAGAAATAACGTCGTACGGTAGTCAAGTTTATGGTTAGAGGAGCATTCTGCCCAAAAGTGGACATAGTGTCTTATGCTTCCGAGGTACAGATATATATCTATATGAAAGAAAAGTTCAACACAAATTAGTTATTCAAGTATACGTAATGATACACTCCAAAAATAACTCAGACTATCGCCCTACCGCTTCTCTGTGGAGCCGCAACCGGTGCCAACTCGCGGTTACTCTATCGAATACAGCTTCATTTGACACAGCTAAAGCGACATTATTACGCAGATTCAACGGGTAGCAAAGTAGACTTGAAGCACGTATACATCTGCTTCACGTTGATGATTGATAGGGGTCGTAAAAATCCCCGGAATCATTCCGCGATAGGATAAAATTCAAATTTTTGAAGTGAAACTTCTTTGCTGAGGGGAGCTACAATTTTCGAGCGTTACGAAAATTCCGATCGCATGAGGGGAATAGTTAGGTACGTGGTGGGGGAACCGGTAGAGAAGGAGAGTGCGTTAAGCTGTGACGCCACTCCAACGCATGCGCTAGCGATATAACGGGAAGACGGCAGGGGAGAGGTTTAAATGAAGCATTAGTGATGCTGCGGAATTCTCGGAACGCTGCCTGTGTTTGTCTACTCCTCAGTTTTTTTTCTAATATGAGATCATACCCTCATCCTTACTATTCTCAATTATTTTCTCGTTTTCAATAAAAAAATACTAATTTTTTTTTTCTATGTATGCCTAATAAGCAAGAAGTTTCACATCGGTCGCGAGTGGAATCCACGCACACACTTTTTTTATACGTCTGAGATGCCTCTGCTATTGGCACACAGTTTATTGTAAATACTCTCGGCCAATGAGTAACCCTCAACTAAATAATTGTCGAATCACATGCTACCCAGGTGAGACGTCTCACCAGTCGACAGCCAATGAACAGGTGGCATTTGCCCGAGTGTACAGGGGACTGTGAAGTCTATCGTAGGGGGTAATTTATTGAAAACGCGAATTTTTTAACGGATTTTATAGTGTCTCTACTAAGAGAGTTATGATTTTTTTTTATTTACGACCGTGAGCTGAAATCAACAGTAAGATTTCAATTGCCAACCTATTTCACACAGGTCGTGTGCACAGTCGCGCGCTTGGCCCGCTATGCACTCACTTGTGTTTTCCACCCCTCATTTTTATAGAGAGAAACTTTTGAGTTGATGGTGGTTTTTGGGTCTATAGACAATGGAACGAAAAGCTGTATGAAAATTTTCCCGAAGTTGACGGCTACAACAGGTAGTATTTATTTGAAATGTACCTAAAAACAAGAACAAATAAACCAAGTGATAGAGAAAGAAAATAAGGAATATAGCCACTAATCCCTTTCAAGGTTTTGAATAAAATTGTGTAAATGTTGCATGTTCAGATACGTAGTTACACTACATAATAGAGAGTTCAATAATATTTCTATATGTAACTACGCAAAAACTTACAGATTTTCATATCATTCTAAGCCACCTCTGAGACTTAACACACTTTTTTTCAAGCTTGCCTCAAACCCCTTCCCTCCTCGCGCTCATATTATAAATCTACTAACCTACAGTAAGGAAACATCCCATAATTTTATTGGCGTTCTAACAAGAAATCATTTAAAACAGAAGTCAAGATGGTTTTCTGTTTCGTTACCAATGTCTTGTTTCATTTTTTGTCTTTATTTTCCCCTCGGGCTGAGAAACAAGAAGCCCACGCTGAAAGCAAATGAGCTAAGCAAAAAAAAATATACAAAAAAATTTTTAGTCTTCTAATCACGTGGAAAATACCTTTAGAAAATTACCCATACTTGCCGTGGTATGCTTGGAATCTCGCTCGTGGAAAGCCGGTCAGCTAAAGACTGAACGACACACGAGCATAAAATAAAATTGGTGCGATGTAACAGGCAACATTCTATAAATAATGCAAACGCTGTTAGCGGTAAGAGTAAATTGCGTCGGAATTATTAGTTCCAGTTACAGGAGCACAAATAGCTACCGCTGCCCAAGGCGGTGAAACAAAGCTTCGGAAAACCAGTGTGTGAGAGAGGGGGGGGGGGGGGGGTGGTAAAAGGGGGGGGGGAGAGAAATAACTGTTTTAATTAGAAAGTTACCAAGTATGGCTGCAACACAGGCGCACATATTTGCTATCCCAAGGCCTTATGTGTCTACGCCGTTATAAACCACAGTGCATTCACGGAATAATTTTCAAAGAATAATGTACTGCAGATAAACTAAGATTTCTACGTATCTCCAAGTAACTACATCTTCATAGAAAAAAATTCCCAGTATAATGTTCCGCTATAAAAAGGGCAAACACCGCCATAAAAAATGTGGAACTTACACAAAATGTTTGGGGCAGCAGTTTCTCAACTGATATTAGTGTAAATTTACACACACACGAATGCAGATGTAAAGTGGTGTATCACAAAGTAAAAATACACCAACAGCTATGGAATATTTACCCAAACATAGCAATTTTAATTTTTACCACTTTTGATAGTATTTTTTACTTTAGCACAACACACATAAACATATATGTGTGTGTGTGTGTTGGTATGTGCGTTTGTTGTGCTCAAGTAAAAATACTATCAAAAGTGTAAAAGTACAATTGTTATGTTTAGGTAAATATTTCATAGAAATTGGTGTATTTTTACTTTCTGATACATAAATTTACATCTGCATGCATGTGTATACATACCACAAATGTCATCACCTTTAGGTAAATTTACAATAACAGTGAACATGCTAATTTGTATTACTGCCAAAAAAGATTATTTTTTGTAGCTTGAAGCTATTAATGAACAACATGGACTTAAAATACATTTTTAATGAACTACCACTTTTAACAATCTAAGTGACTTACTTACCAGAGTATCGAACTCACGATATTATGGTTATAAATCTATCGTTTTAACCTACCGTCCATCGTGCACATTATATATAATTATACATCATTACATTATATATCATTATATACCACTATCGAAACTAATGTAAATGAAATTGGGTTTTAGAAGAATAAATGTAATTTTTTTTCAGCTCCTCGGTAGTTGTAAATTTACTCTGAACATATTATGCACTTTTACAATTACATGTATGTGAGCCTACAATTACAGCTGAATGACAAAAGAAAAGGGTTCTGATTAATGAATTGTAATGAAAGGCTTACATTCGTGTATTTTTTTACAATCCTATAGCATTATTTGCTTTTGTTTTTTAACATTTGTGTATAATTACAACTGCACTAGTTTTTTTTTTTAAAAAAACTACATCACAAAAATTACTAAATTTTGTATAGGTAATTTTTTACGATTTTTTTTACAGCTTGCATATGCTCCCGTTAATTTACGAAAGTCCCTACTTTCACTACAGAGCGAAAGCGTGCGCAATGGAAAATATATAAATAAATATAATATCTCGGACTGGCATTCAAAACAGCTGTATCACTACAAAACAGTGTTCGGGGTAATACTGGGTTAGGATTCTTACCCAGGCATTTATGCTTTGTGTTGTCCTAGTACTTACAATAGTTATAATAGTTAAATATATATATTTAATTATATTATAGTTAAAATTATTTTTAAACTGCTATTCACTGAAAATATTCTAGTATTAGCAGTGAACATATAAGCACAATTAAACAAAATAAAGTCAAATTATTGATTTCCTATTCGATTATTTTTCCATGGGTTATAGTAATAAATAATGAAACATCAATTAAAATATAAAATTTTGCGCCGATTTGAGTGATAAATACTCAGTAATATCTCAAAGCACGTATTTCAGATATGCAAAAATAAATGTAGCCATGTGTTGTGTACAGATTTACGATATCTTTCTTGTAGAATTACGAACTCTTGGCAACTGGTTTTTAAAGGAACCTTTTGTAAACCTTCAGAACTTTTCTCTCTGTATATAGTTTCCGGAGATAGTATGTTAGGACACTTCCTTAAAATAGGCGATCGTCGAATCTTTCCCCAGTTTCTCTCACGTGTCCTACTCGGGTACTCATACGAGGTGCAGAGCTTCAGAAGAACCCAAACGATATGAAAACTTCTCGAGTTATCCAGTAGCGTCTGTTTATAAAAAAAAATTAAGAATACGCTGAAGGCGAACGGGTATTTCTGTTACCGTACTTCGTTTTAAAACTGTATTTTTTTGGAGAGTGAAAATGACTAAAACACGTGTTTTCAGAATAACTTTTAGGCATGAAACGCCCGTAGAGATTCTTGAAAGCACCCGAGAGCCTTGCATTACACCATTATCCTTCATTTCTCCGCCTTCTAATGTCACAGTAATCTCTCAAATAGTATAGTTGTCCAACGCACGACGAGAAGACTGAGCGCCAATTCAGAGACTTGAGCTTAGAGGCGATACTGCGCTAGAATCACCAGCGATCTTCGCACTTATCATCTCGCCTCAGTAAAAAATATACACCCCGGGCTAAGTGGGCCCCTTAAAGATTTCTCGACGAAACGTAAAAAAAAAAAAAACCTGTACATTTATCATAAAACTTTGAAGAATCTGATTTTCCTCTGTATGCTTATTTAAAAAAAAAGCCATTTATTACATTCATTAAAGAATAAATATTTACAACTATTTTAAAATTGTTTTTTATTTATGCTACTTATAAAATTAACCAATATTGTTAACCTACTGTATTTTATCCTAGTGGTACGTTATATTTAATTGTCAATTTAAAAAAATTATTTCGAACTTTAAAGATAATGAAAAACATCCTTTTTAATCTACAAACTCCCCATATGATACTAGATACATTTTCTCAAATGCTTCTCGTGAACAGAGACACCGATCTGATATCTCCTAAAGCTGCGCACCACTGGCATGCTAGGAGTTTTGAACCAGTTGCATGTCGACACGGTGTTCGTAAATTACCAACGCGGTCGGCGGTGGGTACAGTAATGACAAACATGTTTTAACCCCCACATTTTTACCCTTCTAGCTTCTACGAGAGGTAACTTACGTTTACTAGGTAATTTACCTTGATTTAATTATAAATTTTTTCCAGTCCATAAATCGTTTAACCAGGACAGTGGATACTCAATAGTGCAGAATGTCTTTCCCCTGTAATTTTACAAAATATGTCTTTAGAAACCAGTTACCAAGACATAGTTTTAAATACTACAATAAATTTATTCTAACTTTTTACAAACACATGGCTATGGTTAATTTTGCATAAATGAAATACCTTTTTTTTCTTCGAAATAATTCTGAGTATTTATTACGAAAATTGACGCATAATTTTATGTTCTAATTGATATTTCATTCAGGCATAATTTTTTGTAATGTTTGGAAAATATAATCGAACATTAAGTAATTTGACTTTATAGCTATTGTTGTATCATTAGGTGCGCGGTTAATACTGGGAAGCTACATATTCAGGGAACTGTTTACAAATAACTTTAACTATTGGAGGTACTGGGACAACGCAAAGCATAAATGCCCGGGTAAAGAATCCAAACCCTTATCACTGCGAATATTAAGTTCTAATGATACAGTTGTTCTTATGTAAATGTACAAATATCTGTAATTTTCTATTTCATTTACAAAAAAAAATTACAGTGTAGCTAATTTCTCAGTAGTAGGGATAATGGTCCACGTATCTTTCTGCCGCTGTTGTGCTGTCTTGTCGGAATTCGCAAACAGCTCCGCGTGGTGGTCAGTGTTTATATAAACAAGGGACGTTTCGGGAAATGGGCATTTTACCGGTACTATTTTTGAAAAGCTTCGACTTGGAGAAGAGCGACGTGTCCGTACCTTCAAGCCGGGCCTCTTCTTCTCCGACATGGTTGGGTCGTGGTGGGGGGTACGTGCACAAGCGCGCGACGGGGCGGGCAGCTGACGGCCGAGCGACTGGCGAATAACGGCCGCGACGCGCCGCGCCATACTCGACAGAACCGCCGGCTTCCCCCTCCCCCTGACCATACCCCCTTCCGCTGCACCACGTGGGCAGCCAGCTGACACTTGCCCCACTTCACTTACTCCCTCCGTCCTCGAACCGGCAAATAGAGGGGGGGGGGGGGGGGGGGGGAAGAAAAAAAAAGACGGTTACGCGGGGAAAAAAAAACTCTATTCATCGGCCTCGAGTTCTGATGCCCGAATAATTCGCGTTCGTGAATCTTTAATATTTTTGAAGTGAAACGTCTATGGGCGCGACGGGAGTTTCAAGGCCGAATCTTAATTTTTTTCCCCCTAACCTAGGGTCGAAGCCCATACGCTCTATTCATGCAGGGGTTTAAGCCATGCAGGAGAGGTAGCATGCATATTGTGCTAGGAAGGGATTGCCATGGCTACGATTGGCGCCATGACAAACTCCCCTCACTTCTTAACTCTATACTAAAACTAGATAGGTTGGGCCCAGGTAAAACCTGCATAGACTCAGGGAAAATCCTGGGCACTTACATGCGGGATGCAAAAATTCAGGCATTAATTACAAGCAGGTTGGTTACGGAAGACAGAGGAATGGTTCAGGAAGAAGAGTTGGACAGAAGAAATAGTCTACCATGCAGGGGTTGGGTGCTTGGACATTATGTCCGCATTCTAACGCAAAAAGAACGGATAATAGGTTGCAGACGCCTTCCAGGACTCCCCAGCGCGGCTGGGGCCAGTCGTGTCATTCCGCGCCGACCCGACGGCAGAAATCTCTCGAAACACGTGTCGGCGGCTCGCGTAACTCCGCAGCTGTCAGGTTTCAGTTACATTCAAAGGCAGGGCGCCGCGCGGGGAGTGGTGGAAAGGAGGGAGGGGAAGCGGCGACCCAGATGCGCGCGGAACGTCTCATGTTACACGGCTACATTATGTCAGCCAGCTGTGCACCTGCACGTGTCGCGGCCTTGCTCACGTTCGTAACAATATGTATAAATATTTAATATTGTTACGAACTTAATGTGGGGGGGGGGGGGGGGACTGGGTTCGTAAGGGATAGTCCAATTAAGTTTTGTTAGAGTTTTATTAATTACTAATATTTGCATTTCTAATAAATATTTGTATTTAAAAATGTCTGATCACCAATCACTTACACTTAAAACTGTTTATTCTCAAGTCACTCAATGTCTGTCAACTTCCACAGTTCTCACTCCTCACTGGAGCCAGTTTCAACAGTGGTTCGCCCATTACCTCGCGCCTGTCCACACACACACCCTCGCGCCACTCAGTCGCCGCACTCTCGCGGTCCCGTCGCTCCTCTTCGCGCCGCTCTCGAGGGGGTCTCTCAACCTCCTCGCCGATGTCGCACTTCCCTTCGCTCGCGGAACTCTCCGAACTCTCGGAACTCCCGCGGAGGCTGGCGTCCTTCTCGAAGGGACGAGAGCGGCTGTGAAGTGTCGCGTCATCCCTGGCCGACCCGACGCCCGAAACACCCAGAACAGCGACGCTTATTCACGCCACTCATCGCGGCGGCCTCTGTAAGCCTGGAATTTTCAGGCCGCTAAAAGTGACAATAGCTCGAGGTAGCGAGGACCCTTGTGATCCTGGCCAGGTACGCGTGGCATGCCTTACGTCAATGGACGGCGCGTGACGTCAGTGGCCGTGCGGGGCCGCCAGTCAGCTCCGAGTCTGGCGCGCTTCGTGGTCCTGCCTGCGTTCATAACAATATATAAACTATATTAAATTTGTATGCTTAGCCTATATGCTTGCTGTCGACACTGCAGTAGTCGTAAAGTGCGTCGAATACGATCTCATAGGTAGGTGTAATGACAGTGCCATATTTATTCCGTCGGTTAGCTGCCTCGTATAGAGTCTTTGTTAGTAGCGGAAATGATTAGCATGTTCGTCGAAAGGTAATTGGAAAAAATTCATTTAAATAATTATTTATAAACTTCAATTACTTTTAGCACTGGCCAAAAATCTAACCGAAGACGTTAATTTTTCATATTAATAATTTATATTTGTATGAAATTTTAATTGATAGTTAAAGATTTTCAAGATGGAGCACAATATAGCCAACAAGATGCTATGACAGCTCACGATTTGGTGATTGACACCAGTACGCTCTAGCGTGTAAATAAATAAACCATTATGGCAGACGCAAAGCGAATCCAACATGGTGGATCTAATATGGCTTCAATGACGTCACAATGGTAGGAGTAATGCACGGCTTGACAGTGGTAATGGAGGTAAGTCTGCTGGTAGTTCCCATAGATCAAGGATATGTTGACATAGTTTACTGGAACATTCGCCGGGAATCGATCCGAGGGCTTCGGACTTGATAACGTAAGTGTTTTTATTAAAATACTTTATATCATTTTAATAACTTTTCTGAATTTTTAATTGTTTTTAAAATTAAATTGACTTCATAAACTAATCGGGTTCGAACCTAAGACTCTGGAGTTCATGATGTAAGTCATTTTTTATTTAAACATTATTTTATAAATTGTTTATATTTTAAAAATAAAATACCTATATATAGTTTGAGATTATAGGTAAAAATGTTATACATGATTCATATTTATTCTGATGTGTAAAATTACATCTGAGTTCAAGGCCATGACCTCAGAGGCTTCAGCTGAAATTTTTAAGTAAACTTTAGCTTCTTTAAGGAAAATGCTTTCTTTCCCCCCCCCCCCTCCCCTCCACGGATTTTCTTGAGGAACTTATATATATATCCTTCAAAATGGGAATATCTTCCTCAAATTTAGAAAATTTGATAATTTTAAGATTTTTAAATATTTTTGTTTTGGGACATTTTTTTCGAAACTGTTTTTTTTTCCAGAAAAAATACGGATGTTGTAAGACTTTTTTTTTTTTTTTTTTTTTTGGGAATTTAAATCATTCGAGGATTTTAAAGGTCAGGGACACCCAGGCGGCAGCGATATCACAAGACTAGTTGCCGGTCGGCAACAGGCACCGGCCAATACATACCTACTACTC
Source organism: Bacillus rossius redtenbacheri (assembly GCF_032445375.1). NCBI lineage: Eukaryota > Metazoa > Arthropoda > Insecta > Phasmatodea > Bacillidae > Bacillus > Bacillus rossius. The sequence continues at coordinate 58,128,643 of NC_086333.1, forward strand.
AGAAGACAACTATTACTTTATTCTGTGATTGCTACAAAGGTGTTTGTAAGCTCTTCAGGCAATGTTATTTTTATTGTTGCAATACAATTAATAGCTTCTCAGTGTATATATAAGATATGACTATAAAATTATAAGAGGGCTATATTCAGGAGGAAAACAGTTTAAAACAAATGCTATAGTTGTCAATTGAAAATAATGGATTTTATAATGTTTACTGGAAAAAGAACTTGAAATTTTAATTTGGCATTGCCATAGGAGTATATATCACTAAACTTTACATTTTTTCGGTATCTGTGTACGAACGAGACAGCTTCACATAAATTTGTTTTTGTAACTTTACAAACACTTTTACTTTAACAAAAAATACTTTAATTCTAATCACAATTTTTTTTACTGAGTAATGGTATTCACTACGATAATATTTACACGTGTGTTTTTTTTGCTTACAACAAAAATTTAGACGCAGTTTCATGCACGTACAGCATGTTAATTTGCAACATGATGTTGCAAATACAGCACTAGCCAAGTCAACAGCTTATCTAGAAACACTAAACTGTTTGACTGATGACGTAAAGAAGAATTTGTCATGTTTTAAAATAGTCAGCTTTGCTTGACGGTTAAGCAGAGTAGGGGTCAAAAGGCATTTATCTTAAATGGAAAAATACTGGTAAATAAGCCAGTTCGATAGGTTTAACCAATAAAAAATAACAAAAAGAAAAAAAAACATGGATGCGACTAGACTTTTCACAGATAAGAAAATATCGGAAAAATTCGCAGAATTATTTCGCGGTAGGCTAAAAGAAAATTAATCTTCTTTATGCCTCTGTGCTGCTTCTGCTATTGGTTCACAGTTTATCTGGAGGACCTTAGGACAGTTATAAACTCTGAACCAAAGAAATGTCAAATTACGGGCCACCCAGTTGAGACGTCCCAAAAGTCAGCAGCTAATGAACAGGGGACTTTTGCCCGGGTAGGCAGAGGACTGTGAAGTCTCTATCATAGAGGTATTTTAACCGCCGTTTATTTTATCGGTCGCTTTTAATAAGAAACAATTTCATAAAAAGCCATGAAAAAATTTTACCTTAGGAACCATGCACCAAAGGGTGGCTGGAATTCTGTGGTTCGTAAGTTACACAACGTCCTTCTAGAAGACGTAAGGAATATGTGATAACAGCCGGTGAAGTGTTTGCCGAGTGATAACGTCGGCACGTGACAACACGTCAGGCACTTGAAAGGTTCGCGCGTCATCATCGCTCTGTTTGAACTGCTAAGACACGCCTCTGGAACTGATTTATGTGGTCGCCATCGACCAACAAATATTCTAGTTTTGAAAACTTTGTGAAACACTTTCTACACCGTAAAATTTGAAGCGGAATACCACCGAGAAAAAAAACTGTCAATGCTGCTTTAAACAGATTTAAAATGGAGGACTTTCTTCCACTGATTCACGGCAGTTTTAACGGCTTCATGATCATAGTGTGCACCTTTAAAAACCACGCTTATCAGAATAGTTATGATTCATACCAACCAGTGATCCTACTTAAAAATAAATATATCTAAGCTTCATTTCTTGGAACTGAAAAAAAAAATTCGCAGGTTCAATGACTTCTAGAATACATTGCACAATCTTCTGCATACTCTGGCAAATGCCACCTGTTCATTGGCTAATCACTTGCGATGCTAAGCCTGATGATTCGACAGTCCTTAGGTTGTGGTTTTATGACTGATTCAGAGTCCTTCGCATAAACTGTGAATCAATAGCAGACGCATTAGTAAGGTGTAAGAATTTGATTTGTAGCCAAAACGGAATGAATCTAAGAATTTTCCCGGTCTTAGTTCATTATCTTGTCTTCTTTTTCCCTCTGTTTCGCTCTCCTCCCTCTTCTCTCTCTATCTCTCTTCTCTCTCTACTCTCTTATATCTTATATCTAATTTTCTCTCTCATTTCTTCTCTCTTCTCTATTTTCTCTAACTTCTCACTTCTCTCTATTCTCTCTCTATTTTTGTTATCCCTATTCTCTCGATTTTCATTCGTGATCTTCACTCTCTTCTCTACCAGGTTAAAATACTGGTCTGGGCCATTCTTTATTTTTTAATTGTTTCCCAAAATCTTTCCAGTAAAACGGTTCATTTATATATGAACTACATACAAACATTAAGGATAGTATTACTTAAAACATAATGTTTCACACTGTACTAGTTAACTTTTATATGTGTCTAAAGTTGTTCAGAAATATGATTTTAATTCTGTTATAACTTTTGGTATTAAAAAATAATAATAAAATTAAATCGCCTACATAATTAACAGACATTAAATATACAAGTGGTGGAGCACATCTGAATCGTATTCCTGGCTAAATCCCGGCTATATACATACACAAACGGACAACCCGAATACTTTTTTAATCGTTGTCACTCGAACAATTGGACACACAAAAAAAAAAAGAACATTCAAACAATGGTACATTGGACAATCGAACAGTTGGATACTCTGACAGTAGTACCTACGTTCAAACATCTGGATAATCGAACAGTATGATAGCAGCAGAACAATAGAACATTCAAAACGTTGGACACTCGAACAGAAAGACATTTAAAAAGCTGGACTTCAGTGAACAACCGTGTATTTATGACTTCGATATGTTTAGGAATGTTACCAAAGTTTTAATCGCAGTGATAAATTTTAAGGTATGTAAAACTTTACTATGAAAGCAGTATGAAAAGGGCGTGGGAGAGATGTGTGGGGGTATCAAGGGGGGGGGGGGGAGGAGGAGAAGCTGTTGTAGTCCCTGAATCCCTGAAGACGCAATTTCAGAAATACTGCCTACCTGCGCCCCTCGTTCCCAGTGTTTTCAATGGTGCCTTTAAGATTCGGTCTCACACGCTAAGTTGATAATTTAATTTTTATGGAATTTATTTGCTATAAGGGCTATTTCTGTAAATATAACACGATACGTGATAACTCTATTCGTTGTTTTATCACAAATATTTTCAACATTTATTCACTTAGTTATAACCACATAGGTTTAAAAAGCAGCGCAAATGTTTGTGATTATTATCACTTACGCGAAATTTCACACACATTGAATCACACTTTGTGAATATCTGTTGATAATATTTGTGACAGAACAACAAATGTAAGAGCGATAAAATGTATTAGATTTACAGAAATAAATCTTAGAGCAAAGTGATAACATAAAAATTAAATCAACTTTCCGTGTGATACTGAGCCTTAAGAGGTCCGGCTAGTCAGGGGTGTATTTTGTATGAGTGAGGAGGGGTGATAAGTGCGACGCTTGCTGGTGCTTCTAGCGAGGCATCACCTCTAAGCGCAAGGTTCTGAAATGGCACGCAGTATTATCGTCGTGCGTAGGGCAACTGTGAGTAACGCCAAGATCTGTTCCTGGTGTTTTATGCCTAAAGCATTATTCTGAAATCACGCACTTTAGCCATCTTAACTCTCCTAAAGATACGGTTTTAAAAAAAAGAAATATGGAAACAGACTACTCATCCACCCTTAGCGTATTCTGGAATGCCGTTCGTAAACAGACACCGTTCGTATATCTCGAGCAGTTTTTCAATCGCGTGTTTTGTTTCTGAAGCTCTCCACGCCGTTTTTGCGGGAGTCTTGGTAGCCGGCAGATGTCCCCGCAGGTCAGGCCTGTGACCTTGTCCAGTGGCGTAGCCAGGATTTGTGAATTGGGGGTGTTAAGAAGCATGGCCCACCCCGTATTAAAGCCGGGGGGGGGGGGGGTCTTCCCCCGGGAAAATTAGGATTTTAAGGTGTAAACTAGTGCTATTTTAGCAGTTTTCGGTTCTTAAATTTAAATATTGTAATGATAAAATTTTTATTAATTTTAATATGAAAATTTGTTTGAGTAATGAATAAGAAATTAATTAAAGATTTGGTGCTAAGGGGGAGGGGTTTGAACCCCTAAACCCCCCCCCCCCTGGCTTAGCCCTTGACCTTGTCACGTGCCACTGTTCTCGCAGGTTTCCCGCCGGCCACTCCGCCAAAGTCGCGCAATCACGAACGGACCGGCGTCAGCCGCAGCCGCGCCTGCGCAAAGCGTCGGTGACGTCACTCCAACTAAGGTGGCGTCGCCCACGCAACTGTTTTTTTTTTTTACTCTACGACGCTGAAGCGCGCGCGCGCATGCGTCTAGCGTGAGAACCGCACCGCGCCGCGCCAATGTAGCGGCGTGCGTGAATCGTGACGCAAGAAGACTGGCCGCCGGTTCAGTGACCTTCAAAGGACTTCAGGGGAGTAACGCCCCCCCCCCCCCCCATGTTTTATCCCTTCCCTCGCTGAAACCCTAAACAATCTACAAGGGCGTCTATTTTTCGCTAAAAGATTTCCAGACCAGCTGTGTGTTAAAACTGTTTAGCATTGTCTGTGTTTCGCGGTTGGCTGTGTTTATTTCAGGCACATATATGTCTACTGCCAGCACACCAATCACAGCCATCCAAGTGCGGAATGGCCCGGAGATACAGGGCAACGGCTTCTCTCGCAGACGGTCACCAATCACAAGAAAACAATATCTAGCGCAGGCATACCTTATTGCAATATAAACAACAGGCCAACCAGAGTATTAGGTAGGCTCTGATTGGCCCACAGCTTCAGCCAGTCCGGAAGCACTCCCCTCTCAGGCAACAGTTAAAAGGCAGGAGAACTTGCAATAACCTCAGTAGGTAACTGCTACCCTGATGATGGAGACTGCAACGTCGGCCGAAACGTCGGTGATATCTTCGCCTCCGACGCGACAACAACCCGGGAACAAGGCAACTTCAGACTATGGCTGCGAAAGCGATACTTTCCTCAAGTGATCTTGGGAAGAACATAGAAAACCGAAATCAGGATGAGACGTACTACGCGAAATTTATGTTGGACAGATAGATTTGTGTGAGGGAAAATTAACTTGAATAGTTCACCCTCGCAACGAACCATCTGTAATCAATCTTGCTATGTGATTGACAACTAAAACATTTTCTTATTCACTATATATATATATATATATATATATATATATATATATATATATATAGAGAGAGAGAGAGAGAGAGAGAGAGCTACGCAAGATCGGGTGAAATTTCCTGTAAAGCATAGAAAGTTTCGAATATCAATTAGGTCATAAAAAACCTTAATTTCAGTTTATATTTATAAATCACCATAACGTAACTTACATAATCTACAATATTAACATATTTCTGGAAGACATTCTTAGTAATAATAGGTGGGAAAAACTTTTTATCAAATTCGTATCTCGAATTATATTCTTAAGTGAGTGATTCGAATCCGAAATCTAGATCTAAAAATTAAGGAATAAAATATTACATACGAAAAAACACAGAAATTCAAGTTTTAAAGAAACTACCCATCGAATTTGTTATTTATGTAATAAAAAAACTTGTATTAATGTTTAAGGTACAAACCATATTTTGTGTAAAAAAATGTTAACCGAAGTGCGAAACCAATTTTTTCCAGAGTATCGTTGCTGGTGGAAAGTACAAACTTTTCTTTTGTAGTTTTTGTAGAGATAAATAATGTTGTCCTTGTAAATTACACGGGTCCTCGTGTTTAAAATTTTGAATTTCTCTTCATCAAATATTTTTCTTCAAATCTTGCACCTCTTTAATTCAAATGTTTCTAATACCAAAGATTTAATGAGGATTTGGTTGGCCATTACTTCATTTTAGAGCCAGCTTAAACACAATTTAATTTATGAAATAGTACTGCCACAAAGACGAAACAAATTTGGCCTCGAGAAACTCGCATGCGCAGATGAGTAATGGGAAGTCTGCTTAACAGCTGTGACCTTGGACGCAGCTGCCATGGTGCGAATTAATTCGTAAGCTCTGTTTTGCTGGAGTAAGCTATTTTTTTCTTATTGTGGGAGGTGGCAGTATATCCTGTAGCAAGTGACAATTTACATAACACCCGTCCAATGAATGATTCAAGACATATACTTATATGTCAACGTGAACTATAAAAATAAATACCTTCCAGATTATGAGCCTAGATAACATGAAGTTTTCTCGAAAACGACGTGTTATTTTATGTTTCCAATATTCATTTTTATTTCAATGGCAAAATGCTTTATAACTTTAAAAAAAGGATTCTGAAAAAAGTTAACTTTTTCTAAAGTGTGAGGTATGTTTTATTCCAAGTGGAAATGCTTTTATCAGCGTCTATTTCAGAAGTACTCGTAACTGTAACAAACTATTCTTGCATTTACGAAATGTATGATGCGCCAATCAACATTTATACACCCAAGGCGCAGGTGGAAGTTAATGAAGTTGGTGCTATGTACCATAAACGGAAAATTATGTGAAAAATTCTTGAAATAAAAATTGGTGATGCGTTGTTAGTCGTGAGAAAGGTTTTTTCCTAATTCGTGTGGCCGAGTGGCCCAAAGCATTACTATTAAAAGTTCTAACGATTAACTACGTTAGAACAAACGACTGCAAAACTACTTTTTTCACGATAAAAGACTAAGGTAGGGTGTTTTAAACAACAACGTTTAAGTTAAATTAAGTCAGCTTAGGGTAGCCTAGCTTGCAATCGCTGTTTGTCATTACGCAAAGATATTGTTGTAACGTTGTTCGTTATATTTTAATTTGCCTGAAAGTAGTTAATTCTACCGTCGTTTATTATAATTAATGTCTTCAAGTCGATTATATGGGTTGCAACAACTTCATTCCTGGAAACATCAGTTTGTCCTGATTTTAGAAGAAACTATGTCAGTACGAGCTATTATAGGACACACGAAAGAAATGCACTATTTTACTAACTACTTATTGTGTTTTGGATCGAGGCCACGTTCATTCACATCATGTTTGTCCGACGCGAAGTTTCGGCATGCCTTGTTGCAGCCATCTTCAAGGGTGATTAACAACTGAAGGCGTTTTGTTCTGGCACAATATTTATTGAAGACCATTAACAGCTGAGCTGTGTTTCATCCCCGCAGGCGACCATGATTGGAGGAAGGTCTGGCCAATCAGGACGCGTATGCTTATTAGGTGCTAATTTACATCCAGCTGCCTGGTACCAGCAACTATCTTCTCCCCATAAGGAGACTTAAATCTTGATCGTGGGCTTTCGAGCCAGTGCTCCAGGGTTTGGTTGTTAATCGCCCTTTGAAGATGGCTGCGAGAAGGCATGCCATGGACGTCAGGCAAATCTTAATGTTACCACGAACGCGAACTCAACCCAGAAGCAAAAAAAAAAAAATAATACTGGTCAAATGATTAAGGAAACCGACAAAATATATGAGCGAGTCTTTTAGTATTCGATAGGGATATGTAACATCTAACCAACCTTGATAACAAACACGTTTATGTGTTTCCATGTTGAAAATACACTTATAATACGAGTATCGGACACGAAATGTAACCTAAAATTCTTTCAAATAATTCCAAGCGAGATAAATATACGCAAACTGATTTTCAACTACATTTTTTCTTGACGCGAATCACATGTAGTTTCCACACCGGCCGCTATAATAAGGCTACTTAATATTTTTTATCTGTTCACTAATATTTTTGTCTGATTACCTAATAATTGTCCGTTTCCTAATATTTTTTTTAATATCCTAATGATTTTTTGATTGATCCCGGAATTATTTTTGTTTGATCCCTAACAATTTCTGTCTGATCTCGTAATTATTTTGACCACTTTTGTTTGTTGTTTGTTACTCTGGCCTCGAAGGCCCACGATCAGAAGCCGTGTGGGTACTCGCAGTCAAGCGACTGTGTCCGTGAATTGACGCCTGGGGTTGTCACTCCGCCGCGTGCGGGTGACAGATGCCGACCTCGAGTGGCAGGACGGGTTCACGAGGACGAGGGCTGCCGGGCACGCAGTGAACTGTGCCAAGTGCAGGTCACTTCGCGACCCGCCAACCGCTTCATCTGATCCTCTCAGTCCGGGCGCGATCGCGTTAGGAGGCGTTTACCACTTGAGATGCGATGAAGCCTGTAGTTCGGTATTCTTCACCGAGCTTCATCAGTGATTTTCCATCTACTTAACCTGAAGTTACAGATGATCTAGCTCATTCCAATGTTGTGTCACCTCTAATGAGTCCAATTTTCTTTGTTTTCCTTTGTTTGTTGACCATATTCCTGTTATGTAATATTATGTGGTGTATATATTCTGTTGACAACAGCAATTTTTTGCTTAATTTGTTTGTTATTTTGTCTTTTGGTTTTTTGTAGTTTTCTTCTACAGACATACGTGTGTTTAGCAATGGCGTATGTCCAAAAGCTTACATCAAGTCATGCACTACCATGGCACAAATCTTCCAAAGATAATATCAAATATTTATCTCCATATTCGTTTGTTATCTATATCTATTGAAAACTAAACTATCTGCTTACAGAAATTCAACATCATATCGACAAGATAAAAAGTAATTGGCAAGATATTTATGCCACTGGCCAGATAAATAAAACATTTTGAAAAGAGGTGTGATGATGAATTGTTCCTCGCGCATTTGTACCCCAAAAGAGTTTTAGGCCTATAACAGGAATTTTTTCATAGTTTCTGAATAATTGTACCTATGTATGTTCACGAACACGCAATTCAATTTTTTTAAAGGTTTTACGTCATGATATGACGTGTAAGAAAAAGTTCTTAGGCGACAGAGATTCGATTCAGTACACAGAAAAAAATTCTGTACTTTTACAAAATATTCCTTTGCAATTCAATTGCAAAGAAATAGTTTCTAATGCTACAAGAAATATACTGTAACGTTTTACAATACATGGCTATGGTTATTTTTATATATATGAAATTTGTATTTCGAGATAATACTGAGTATTCCTTACGATATTTAGCACATAATTTTAAATTTCAATTGATGTTTTATTCAAGCATTATTTTTTTAAACCATGGAAAAGATGATCAGACATTCATTAATTACATTTTATTTTATTATGCTTATTAATGTGCGCATTTAATAGTGAAAATCTAATCGGGGAACGGTTTACAAATAACTTTAACTACTGTGATAACACAAAGCATAAATGACTAGGTAAGAATTTGGACCAAAAATTACTGCGAACACGTTTTTGCAATGATACAGTTTTTTTATGTAAACGTACACATTTACAAATATCTGTAGTTTTACATATATTTATGTTCCATTTACAATAAAAAAATTACAGTGTAGGGTAACCTTGAAGTGTCTGGCAGTATGTCAAGGTCACTGCAACGCGGCCAGATACACGATCTGCAAGTGTATACATTAAGTATGCATAACGTGGACGTGGTGACGTCACGACACCGCGTCGGTGGAGGACGTACCGTGTGCGTTGTTCGTGAGTGACCCGCCTGGAGCCAACTTGGTGATTCACAACACTTTCGATTGAGGATGGGCCAATCGAAACCTCGAAGTCTCAAGCCCCAACCAATTATTTAGTGTGCGAAATATTTCATATTCGAGGCGAAGTATTTGAAGAAACGCACTTTGAGGAAAGGAATGTCTGAAATTAACGCATTAGCAATTAATGTAGTTCGTAAGAACTTCGTAATTAATCTCTACAGATAGTGGCCAAGAAAGATTTGTACCTGCCACCAGCTGCGATGGTCTCGGGATGTTTACTTAGCACTTCAGGGAAAACTTTAGAATCAATAAGATATTGTTAATATAATTTACATTTAAATATGTTTTCATACCAATTAAATAGATTGAATATTTCTTTACAACTTAATTTTATGTGTTTTTGCTCAAATATTATATATTTCTGACTACTGAGATCTAGATTTGAATTCAAGCCATTACCTTATGAACCGAATGCGAGATTTGGATTTGAGAAAAAGTGGACTTTGGCTTATGATTGTTTTCGACAAATCTACTTAGTTTCTTGCATTCAAAATATGCACATAACAAATAGTTCATCTTTTAATGTTTTTAATATTTAGTGTTTAATATTCTGGAACCCAACCGTGTCCGACATATTGCCAGTGGATGGTATTCCTGCTGGGGGATCAGAAGTTCCCTGTTGTATTTCCGAGAGGGGGGGGGGGGGGGGATGTTCACCAGTGGAAAATTTCCTTTCCAAGTTCAGGACTGGTTGCTGTGTTGTCACCTAACCTTCACACTGCAGGAAGAAATGACAAACCCCTGTGGCACTACAATGAAAAAAAATTTGTACTTCTACAAAAGATTCCTTTGCAAACCAGTTTCCAAGAAATAGTTTGTAATACTACAAGAAATATATTGTTACTTTGTGCAACACACTGCTATATTTATTAATGCCTATATGAAATACGTTTTTCGAAATAATACTGATATTTCTTACGAAAATTGGCGCATAATTTTATATTTTAATTTATATTTCATTCAAGCATTAATATTTTGAGAACACGTAAAAGACCGAATATTCAACAATTTGGCTTTGACACAATTTTATATCGTAATTGACATTTATTATAATAATTGTGAAACATTGTATTTTGTTAAGATGATTTGGCATTAGAATTTTGTAAATACATTTTCTTGAATTTCATCAAACGCTTCGTATTATTGAATTAAATTTTTACTTCTTAAGGGGATTGGTGCAGGACAAAAAACAGTCATTCGTCAGAATTTGTTGGAAATGATCTTAAGTGTTTAATAAATGCTTGTTTATTACTACTGTAAGGCCAGCCAGCACGTATATAAGCTAGCGGGTGAGATTTGGCAAGTTAGTGGCGAGAGAGCTTCCGTGAGGGGAGGTTGTCGAATATTGCAGCTCTGAGGCCTGCCATCTAGCGGGAATCTTTCGAAGGTCTTCCACAATATCGCCTTTCTCTCTCTCTCTCTCTCTCCAACACGGACGGAAAGCGAACCGCGATAACCAGCTATTATCTTCGCTTCCCATCTCGCCCTTTCCTTCATTCTCGGATCAGGTAGCCGTCCTTCCCCGCGTAGACTTTCGTGTTACCAAGAAACCAAGACTTAAAAAGGCACAAACCTGTGAAAAATTTGTCCAAAGCTGAATTTTTGTACTGTAGTAGAGTTGACTATGCTTAATAACATACCGAAAGTTTACCGCTGTAGACCTTGTGCGTTATCACCGAAAATTTGCATTTAAGTCCTAGGTGACAGCAACTCACATCAGTCCATTAAAATGCTACCCATTTATACAGTTTTTAATTTTGACTGTCCGTAAACTTACCAAAATAATCTGGAAACTATAATACACCCATTAATGTAAGAAAAAATTAAAATTTTTAATATTTAAGATATGATATAAAGCGATTAATTCACGACATATATTTTTTTTATCTTTGCCACCCAGATAAAAATACGATTTACATCGATTTGAAGAGCCCGATGCGAAAAAATGTCTAATTAAATGTTTATAATTGTACTTTTAGCTTTAAGATAGTATATTTATAGAGAGTGTAGCATAATTAGTTGCCTCATTAAAGCTGCCCGAGCGTTGCAGTGTACTGCGGCCGTACTGATCTTTCACGGCCGGCGTGCTTTGAAACACGCTGCGTACTGCGACACTCAATAAACTTGGTCTTATTTAAGGATTACTTAAAATATATTTAATGCATATGATAAGGTGTATTCATGTTACATCTATTGAGATATACATATTCTTTTTTCTTATATGAATGATTTTTGATACAATAAAATTAACAATAAACAATTTCTGCTTGGAACTTGTAAATCAAAATTCTAGAGGACCTCTGGTTTTATATATGTGTGTTCGTATTTCGTTACAAAAATTTTATTATTAAAAATTATTTTAATACCAAAAAAATATAATTATTTTTTATTTCTAATACATTATATTATTTTCGATCAGAACTATGCAAAATTTTAATGTAGCCTATATTATAAAAATATATATTTTTAATTGTATAAAGTTAGTTTACTACATAACAATTGAAGAAAACGATACACCGTAAATTTACTTATTGAGTTTTGTCACTTTTATAACATAATTCGTATGATAATTTTTTTTTCCAGAAAATAAATAAAACATAAGTTGTGTTGTAAAATGTATTGATAGAATTACATATTTAGTATTTTTTTTTCTAATTTAATTTATTGGAGTGCTGCGCCTAGCTGACTTCGTTGAATTGCTAGTGGCAAAGAGCGGTGGTGGATGTTTTTGCAAGAGTTTGACCGTATTTTATGACTCTAGCTGTGAGAGGGTGTTCGTCCCAGAAATCCTAACGGTCAAGGAAAATAGCCTTTCTCTGTAGTCACGTACGGGTCTGCTACTCACGCAATATCGTCAGTTTATCACAACTTTCTGGGAAGTTCTATTGTTGTTATTTATTTATAATTTAGAAATTAAAGAGTCGATCATACTAACATTTTTACCTAAGGAAATCGCATCCTGGAAGATTTTTATCTACGTTTGCAGCAAAAATCACTTGTAGTTAGGAAACTTTTATTCTTTCAGAGTAAAATTCAGTCTGGAATTACCATACATTAAAAACCGCAGTTTTCTGGAGCAAAAAACGTCCCAGCACGAGCGACTTTAACACTGCCGCACACATACTACGCAGCTTGAAATACATCAGTGGTCAGAATATTGTACCAGACACTCAAAATATACACATTTAAACCTTAAAAAAACAGACAATATTTATGAAGTGATTTTGACGCTACGCTCAACATATTTATGTAACATGTAGTCAAATTTCTATAAAAAATATATTTTTTCTTACTTTTTATGATTAAAATTACCAATTTAATAATAGGACGTTTAAACTTTGAGGTGTTTATCGCAATTACCATGTAGGACATTCTTTTATATTACTTTGGTACCATAATGAGAACCGACTTAAAAAAGTATTAAAGTTATTAAATTTACGAAACATTTTTGTGGATCATTGTAGAAATTATCATTAAGGACTCAACTGCTCATTATTGGTGTGATCACAAGGTTTCATCGGTAAACTTTTGACGTGTTACTAAGAAATGTTCATTCTACTACTGTACAAATTTTCGGCTTTGGGATATTTTCCATGTATTAAAAACCTTTGTTTCTTCACAGCGAAATTCGTCCCGACCCGAGCCTACTTCGGCAACCTCGCAGTAGTATACACTACGCGGCTCGGATCGCTTTAGTGGTCAGACACATTGTACCAGGCTCTCAACAAATAAACTAATTTAAAATTTAAGAACTAAATCGTGATCGTAAAATGGCCGCCATGGTGATTTGCGATTTATGGAGAAATAACAGCAGTTAAAATCTTATGTAGTCTCCAAGAGACATTATTACATCACCAATCATCTAAAGTAACAGGTTTACAAAATTTCAACATATTCAGTAACTAGTCAATTTTTTTCATATGTGTTAGTATTAACAATCTGGACCATATCTAGTCGGTGAGGTCTGTATTGTTACCGACTATCTGTATTCTGGTATTTGGATTTTGAAGCTACTTAATGATTCGCTTTCAATGTCTATTAAAATATACCTAATGCTAATTGCAGGAATATTTATACTCGATTTCAAAATTATAATTCCTGAACATTTGTAGCGGACACATTTCAATGTAACACTTACTGATTTTCGAGTTGTGTTGAGGTTTCACATGCGTGGCCCCTGCTCTGGTAACAATGAGTCATCACAACCGGTGCCGTCTGTACGAGCGTCTACATAAGTTATCCTGAAATATGTTCTTAAATATTAATTCAAGTGAATTCTTAAAATCCTACACACCTTATCTTAAGTGTCGTAAATGAATCGTTATATTTTGTAAATCCATATAATATAGGAGCCACCATGGCGCGAAGCGATGGACGCGATACGAATAATATTTTTTTTACCAACCACTACATCAGTAAATATTTGTGTTTTCCATTCGCTATGAATTCAAGAATGTAACATTTGTACTGCTTCTTCAATTCGGCCACAGTTAAATGGGAGGCTCTGAATCCCTGAAAACTCCTCAACAAAATCAACGATGAATCACAGGCATTATAACAAACAGTTGTCACAAGTCAAGTAGCCAATGAGCAGGTGACATTTTTCGAGTCCGTAGAGGATTGACTATCGTACAGGTCATTGGCAACACGCCCTTACGCGCATGGTTAATACCCGCATGAGTAGAGCAGAGGTGCCCACCTCCCCCCCCCCCCCTAAACTAATGATCCCCCCCACCCCCGGAATTTTTTTATGCCATTTTCTAAATGATTTACTCAATTATTTTATATTATACTTTTTTAGTATTATATTTTATCACATTTTACATTAATTAAAACTGATTTTCTAATAATAATTTTGGTCATATCAGGTAATATTTCCATCCTGAACCGACAGATGCCAAACTGCTTTTGTTGAGGAAAGTGCGGGGTTTCCAATTTGATTTACAAGATCCCTTTCAATTATCAAAGCACCAGAATCGTATTTTCACATTAGAAGCTATAATTATGTAAATAATATATACATTTTTCTCGTCTTTTAACCACCCCACCCCCCCCCCCCCCCAAGAAATTTTAATGACGCAGTCTGCGTCGTTACCCCCCCCCCCCCCCCCTTGTGGGCACCCCTGAGTAGAGTGTAAAGGCGTAAGCGTGATACACATCTGGTCCTCATCTAACCGCGCACACTTAGATTTAACTCAGGATAGGGTGAAAAATGTTTACTAATTTAGCAGTCCTAACAGTCACCAACGAAACGCCAGCAAAATAAATAAATAAGGCCACGAATATTGTTCGTGAATGAAGGCGAAGCTGATACTTTGGAAACGTTACCAGCAGATATTAAATAATGTTTAACTATTATTTACGTAGCTTACTTCTTAAAACTGCATTTATGTAAACTGATTTTGTGTGAGACTATGTTGAGTGTTTTCTGCTACACTTATTTTTCTGAAAAAAAGTATATTGTGGCTTAATAAACTTGTTAACATTGATGCCTGTCATAAAAAAAAATTCAAACGTAATTATACGGATACATGTTGAGTATAGTTTATGAATGGTTCACGCATTGCTGGAAATAAAAGAAGCATGTTTACAATTTTACACATCTTTTTGTTGTCGCATCGCGTCCATCGCGTTGTACATACGCAACTCTGAAAAATAAATGTATGGTAAAAAAGCTATAATGAAATAATCTCTTATCTTTCTTTATTCTTTTTTCTAAGCGCTCTAATGGCTTTCGATAGTTTTGTTCTTTTGTGTACTATGCTTGGTGGAGGTTTCTTCGGCATTTTATTCCTGAATAAATCTCACGCTTACAACAAAAAACATCTAGCTAAATCACTGTGCTAAATAATAACAGAGAATAACCATTCAATTATACGCCGAGCTAGACCAAACACGTTCTCTTATCTACTGAAAATGAGTACGTTGACCTTCATATCAGTTTCGCGCGAAATCCCGTCTCTCCTTCGTAAACAGCAGACAGCTGAGGCAGGGTGGGAACGAGAGAAAACACTGGCTGCAAACAGTTCGGGAAACTGTCGCAAGGTGTCACTACTGTCCAGCGCGCTCCATAATTTCTCGTATCCGAGCTTGCACGCTGCTCAAACTTCTACAGCTACGTTTTTACTTTAGGTCCGACTGCAATAAGCTAAAGACTAAAATAAAGTCAATAATTCAGCCGACAGATATATTGGCGTTTGAATTACAAATGAAAACGCGAATGTTATTAAATTCGCAAATGAATATCACGCAATTTCGTAGCAGCTCATTTATTAAAATTCAAATTGTAAATACGTTAAATTAATAATGATTACAGATAAAATAATGGTCACAGTCATATCTCCCGTGTCTGAAAATTTATCTGCGAAAGTTTTACCACTGAATTCTTTATAGTTTATTAATAAAGCTTGAATTTAAAAAATTCCCGAAAATCAGCAATAACTTAATTAAAATTAAAAAATTAAAAAATTAATTTTACACCAGAATGGTTCAAATCTTCTCTAGTAGCTGAATCATTAACAAATATATTGTTTTTTTTTAATACGATGCTGGTGCACCAATCCCCTTAAGAGACGTAACTGCAAGACACCGCCTTGGTTTAAACCGTTCCTGTCAACAAAGTTTTATATGATTTCATACTATATATTTTGACTCCATTTGAGCATAGCACATTATGTAATAGAATGCCTTGTATAAACATTGACCGATTGCTATAAATAGTTTCTCCATTAAAGAATAATATGTGTTTATATCTGATATATTTCTTTTTAGAATGAAAATTGTTATAATACTGTCAATAGACACTATTTTATTGTCTTACAAAATTAACATACATTAATATTTAAAAATACTTAAAATTATTATAGTTAATGACAGTATAGTATTTGTTATGTTGTAAGACAATTTAGTATTAATCTGACCACAGAAGGTGCCATTTATTCTGTACTACAAACCCAGAGTGTGACAGACTATAAACGCGAGCACGCTAGCGTTCCCGGAGGCGCTCAACTTACGAAAAAAAAAAAAAAACTAAAAAAAGGGGGGAAACCCAGCCATGGGGGAGAAACTCTTAATAACCGAGACTTTGACCTAGTTTTTGAAGTAGTTTTGGGCTGACCCGCTTGATCGTAGCTTTCACAATATTGTTACGAGTATAATGTGGGGGAACTGGGTTCGTAAGTTTAATAAAGTTTTATTAGAGTTATATTGATTATTAATATTTTCATTACTAATAAATAATAATGCTTAAAAATGTCTGATCACCAATCACTGGCACTTGAAAATGTTTATTCGCAAGTCACTCAATGTCTGTCAACTTCCACAGTTCGCACTCCTCACTGGAGCTGGGCTCAACAGTGGTTCGCCCCTTACCTCGCGCCTGTCCACACACACAGCCTCGCGCCACTCAGTCGCACTCTCACGGTCCCGTCGCTCCTCGTCGCGCCACTCTCGAGGGGGTCTCTCTCCCTCTTCTCCGATGTCGCACTTCCCTTCGCCCGCGGAACTCTCGGAACTCCCGCGGAGGCCGGCGTCGTCGTTTATATTTCCATGGCGTCATTCTCGAAAGGACGAGAGCGGCTGTGATGTGTCGCGTCATCCCGGGTTCGACCCAGCGCCCGAAAAGTCCAGAAAGGCTGTGTTTGTACGCGCTACTCCGCGCGGCGGCCTCGGGAAACCCTGCAGAATTCCCAGGCTGCTCAAAGTGTCAGTGACAATAGTCTGAGACCGACTGTAATCCGGCCGGGAGCCCATGGCATGAGTGACGTCAGCGCCCGTGAGGGGCTGCTGGCCAGACTCGCTGGAAGGCCCGCTCAGGTACCTGCTACCTGGCACGTCGCGGCGGGTCGTTACCACAACGCCGAAATACCACAAAGCCGAACGTACAATTACGCCGAATACCATAACGTCAAATGCCAAATTGACCGCAACGCCGACAGCTAGAAAACTGCTGTGTACCACAACGCCAAAATACAGTAACGCCGAAAAATGTACCACAACCTAACCTAACCTAGACTAGCCTAACGTAGCCTAACCTAACCTAACCTAACCTTACCTAAGCTAACCTTTGTGGCAGTCCTGCAATGACATTTTTCGGCGTTATGGTAATTCGGCGTTGTGGTACACAGCAGTTTTCTAACTGTCGGCGTTGTAGTCAATTTGGCATTCGGCGTTATAGTTTTCGGTGTTATTGTATGTTCGGCGTTGTGGTATTTCGGCGTTGTGGTGCGTCCCCCGTCGCGGCCTGACCTCCTAGCATGCATGTAACAATGTATTACTAACATAGCTATATTGATTGTGAGAAGGTTTGCATCAGTTATTATCTGGCAAACAAAGCAGTAAAAATTTAGTTAAATTTATTTTGGTAGCCCTACATTTTGTGGTGTATGGCGTACTGAAAATATTGCATATCGTACTCATTTTATAGCTAGTGCTTTTTTTTTGCATAGTGCATAATTAGACGTCAAGCAATTAAGTTACCATTATAAAGATAACACTTCGGATCTGAACCTCCCGCCGCAGGATCTGTTGCTAGTAGGTACGGGTCCACCCAACAGATTAGCGTCACATGTCGCGTAAAACATGGTTCCAGTTCCAACTGTTAAGAGTCGCTCTTCTGTATCGACCCAGCTACGACCACGCCCGTCGCCGTGACGTTTAAGGGTCGCGCACTTGAGCTGAGAGGCCGCTGTCCGCGGGCTTATCTGCACAGCAGTCTCGGCCACCGCGCGGTGGGAGGGAAGGGATCCTCCGTCGATGCGCGACGGCCCCCTTTCCGACCATCGGAGGACTGCGAGAAGGTCAGGGCCCCGCGGTTACGCCATGTTCGATAATGATTGACTTAGGACCGAGCGCGCTTGCTGCTCAGTGGAAAAGTTGCGGCGCCAACATCTGACAGCTCATTTGCAGATAAAGTCCGCGTCGAGTAAAATTATCTCAAACTGGACAGTTATGTACAAACAGTGGTATCCAATGGTCTACGTAACTTTCTTCCGCTGTTGCGTCAACAGTGCTTGTAAACAACTTCTGTGTGGTTGTCAGCTAACATAAACAAACATTACGGAATGCTTTGCGATGACAGCCAGGAACGTAACTAGAATATTTTACACCCGTAGCAACCTCCCCACTCCCTTGTTTTTTCTTTCAAACCAACCAAACAAAAAAAAAACCTTTTCCAAAAACCTTTGCCACCACATGTATATTCCACTATTCAAAATATTTTTTTAAATTCAATTTAGATGAAAAATAAATATTTTTCTTTGCAGTCATTTCATTTTTAATACATCGCAAGTTGGATAGTACGCGAAAAATAAGTTTTTTTTTCTAATATTTGACTGTGTACATGTATTTATCTTTCAATACAAATAATTAAGTTCATCTGCCCTCCAAAACAATATTTCTTTTTTTGTTTTAACACTACGATATTTAAGTAAATATTTTTAGGAAAAATTACTCTGCCATTTTAGCCCCCCCCCCCCCCCCCCCTCCCCAAACAAAAACGATGTCCGGGGTACAAACCCCGTCTGTCCCCCTCTAGTTAACAGTTACGTCCCAGGTGAAAGCTGGTATACTACTTTTATGAAAATCGTCAATTTTGAGGCCAGGCATTGTAGCCGACTGTCGAAAACGCGCCTGTAGTTGAGGACGTTGTTATTGAATTGTCGAGGTTATAAATTCACATAAGCTCTCTGAATGTCCGAGATTCAAAACAGCACGTGTTTGATATTTCGTTGCTAAGTGTGTTTAAAAGTCTTCGAATCAAATTGCAGTAGAATATTAATCGAGTTAGTGTGGATCGCGGTAACCTCGAATAAGCGAAATCTCAGAACAAGAAAATCATCTTGCTTTTAAGTTGACCCAGTGGTATCATTTTTTTTATTTTTTTTTTTTTTTGGTTTGATGTTTCCTAGCTCTTATTGTGTGTAGATTATTTCACGCCACTACATGATTTGCCCAACCAGTAAATGCATTCTTTGAGGTTAATTTTCTTTAGGCTTTCGACAACAATGAGATTTTTTTTCTAGGTCCTCAAGCAAATGTTTCAACAGTCTTTTCCGGTAATGGCACTTCAGATCGCATCACATAAGAACCTCGATTAATCGAAGCTTAGTTAATCGGGGCTCTACTGTACCACATACATTTGATAATTTCAACATAAATACGTGTGTCTGTTGGAGAACCATTTGTAAGGAAACACACAATGGCATTGTTTACATAGGCTGTTTTTTTTTTCAACAGTTCTGCTAGAAAATCGTAAGTTCGTGCGCAGAAAAGACTAGGTCTTTGCACATGATTAATTTATTTGGTTGAACACTACGTACACGTCATAGGGCTGTCCGTCATTTCCCCTGCGGACTGCCGGCGAATTGTCCGTCCGCCTGTCTAGGTCGCGTCCAGAACATGGATCGGACTCACAAACTAGACGGTGTCCCTTGCCTGGTAACTGTGTGAAGCTTATTGTTGCGCCAATTTTGATTACGCGCCCAAAACATTGGAAGTGCAGTGATTGCATTGCGGAAACAGATTAAACAGACTTTTATTTTTATGGAAGTGGCCGTGTTTAACGACGTGACGGAGATATTAATTCATAACTATTAACCACCATCAGACGTTAGCAAGCACCATTTCCGCAATGTTTTGGGCGTGACAATATGGCGATAGCGAGGTAAAATAAGTGACTTAACTACGTCACAACATGACGGCTCCTGATAATTCCTAAACTCCATGCCTAAAGCGCGTCTGCCGCGAGCAGACAGACGTCTCGCTCTGGCCGACAAGGCACCCGACATAAAACAAAGCAGTAGGCACACAGTTTCAAACTACAGTAAAATTGCACAATTCCGTAATATTCAGTGGCCAGAGTCATTCATTACTTCTTGGCTCCTGGGCTGAGGCAACGTATGTGGAAATGACGGCGCGACCGACGTTTCGGCTTATCTTGTTGCAGCCATCCTCACAGGGCTATTAACCAATAGTTCTACGTAATGATTCCCACGGCCTCAATAGAAGACACTAGCTGGTTCTACAGCAGTTTTTTTTCTATGCGCACGATAATCATGGCGCGCCTCACAATAATTAACGTGATGTGGAAAGGAAAACAACACTATGAATTATCGTAAATTATTTTCAATTTTATGGTATTCTCTGAATATACCATGTTGGAACTACGGTATGCCCTCCTCCCATCTTCACACCCCAAACATCCTGGGATTACCGAGCAAATAAACACGGTGACGTCGTAAAGGGAAATACAACTTGCGAATTTCTGGCTGTGAACTATTGGCGGTGATGGATGAGCAGAGGTGATGTTGCAGATAATGTGGAGTGACTTAACACTTCGCGTCGATTGCCCAGTCATTGCCAGAAGCCTTGGAGTTTTAGTAAGTCGCTAAAAAAAAAAAAGCAAGCTTAGTATTTCAAAGGCTGACACTGCAGTTTTCCTAACTGATTTTTTTTTGCAGACAACCGCGAACTATAAACTACCTGACCTCCAAAATCGAGATATTTCTCTTCTGCGACAGCTGGTGGGGAAGCGTCTGAAACTAAACTCAAGCGTGAACACTTTCAAGAAGTAACTTTTAGAAACATAAGTGCGAGTCGTACTCGCGTGATTGGATACCGTTCATAGCGTAAAGGGAAGGGAAATTATTGATTTGGGAATGGGAGGGGAGAGAATGTAATTTAAACTTTAGAGTAGACGATGGTTTTGGAGTAACGAACGACGAAATATAAATTTTCTGGAAGTCGCATCATGGTTACGACTGCGATGTGTAGTTTTTTTTAATATATATTTTTTTAATCTATCAGAAACGAAAACCCACATGAACAGGTCTCCCAAAATTAGGTTGTTTTTTCATATAAATCATAAAAAAGAAAATGCAATTTCGAAAGCTGTGCTGCAAGCATTGTAGTAAAGTCGAGGTATATTATTGCCAGATTCACTATGGTGGGCACTCTTTAAGCCCTGTCACATTCGTGCAGTCGCGACTGACTGATCTGTCCGACCGTGTTTTCCGACCATACCGTCTGATGCGTGTTCAGTAGCAGCGTGTCAAATTCGTTTGTCTGGTGCATCTGGTTCACATAAAAATTCTTAGAGGGCAGCTTGGTAGGTATCTATAGATATTTATTTTGGCTTTACTCTAGAGATTTATACAAAATATATATTTATTTAAATTTCTATACAATTCTTGAAAATTTAGCTAAGAGTATCATATATACATATATTATATATAAACCCTATTATTTTCATTCGTAAATACTTGCATAATTTTTATTTACATTCTCAGGTTCTTCGTTTTACGTTGCAACGAAACTTATCGGCTAAAAAAAAATGCAACAAAATTGTGTCCAAGGCGAAATGATAAAAACCATAAATCAAACGTTCGTTGTAAATATCTTCACGCAATGCTACTGTTTGTTCGTACTGATGATGCTTCTCATTGGTGATTATTGCTCATGACGTCAGATGCAGATGTTACTGTCTGACCTCTGAAGTTCGGGCTCGCTAGCTCCGGTCAGACATCAGATCCGCCCCACGCGACTGTACCGTCAGCACCTGACGTCACAGGTCACGTGAGCCAATCGAATGCATTTCCGCGGCTGCACCATCGGGAAGCCTATGATGTACATTCTATATTGCACAGACCCGAATACACACGTTGGCAAGCCTTCTTTTCACAGACGAGAGAGCCAAACCCGAAGTTCCCCGAAGCCTTCTTTTCACAGTGGAGAGAGCCAAACCTGAAGTTCCCCGAAGTTCATGCTCGCTTTTTTTTCCCCGTTTTATCTCATTGTATAAACCGGTGTGACATTAAATTTTGCGGTCGATTAGGATAGGTTAGCTACATTATAAATACTTTAAAACATTGTGGAAGGTTGGTTATATTAGGTAAGTATAGCTACATTAAAAAATACTGTAAAATCATTTTATGGTTGCTTAGCAAATAACTTTTTAATATGTAGCTATCCAGGGCTAGGAAACCATCTACATGATTTCACAGTATCTTTAATGTAGCTGTCCTAACCAAATCAACAGTCCACAATGTTTTAAAGTATTTATAATGTAGCTAACCTAACCTAATTGACCATTAGTTATCATGAGTTGTATATTTATTTACAATGAACCAAAAAAAAAAAAAACCGAAGATGCACGATCGGGCGTTTGACTCTCTCGTCCGTGAAAAGAAGGCTTGCCAACGTGAGTATTCGGGTCTGTGCAATATAGAATGTACATCATAGGCTTCCTTGCACCATCGGCTCCGGACACATCGGACGAACGCTGCTTGGCTTCGCACGGGCGGGCGGTGCAGCTCCAGGTCAGGCATGGTCCTCTTCAAGGAGATAACGTGACGAGACTGATCGATGCGGCGGGCTATCGATCCCTCGCGAGTGGGTCGCCGACCTCTCGTCCCCCCTCCCCTTCAGCCTAGTCTGGGCGGTGAGGATGTGGGGCGAGACCTATACGCCAGACACCTAACCACTTGGAGGTTGCCACAAGTACCAGGCACTCATTAGTGTTTTTTAAAACCAGGTACGATCGAGCACCATTTTTGGTCTTGCGCGAGAAGGGACGCCAGCTATCTGCCAGCGCAGCAGCACGCAGCGGTTAACTAAACTCGTCACTGTTGAGTAACCAACAAACCAAACTTTACATAAATTTTAGGTTCTGTTGCTTAACGTTTATAGCCGCCTATGTTTTTAACACTTCAGTTGCCATAATACCGCAGGGAAGAAAAAAATTCATCACGCAGTGTTTTTGAGGCTTGTCATGTGATTTCGATCAGTTATCGTTATCGAAGAATTTTTTTTTCCTAACAACCGTAGGTGTATAACCTTATGTAATGCGCATTAAAGGTCAAGTATCTACGTTTACTAAACATTAGTAGATACAGCCGCTTCCTCACAATCGTCTGGTATCGCGCGTGTGCAGTGGAGACGCCTCTCAGAACTGCGGTCTCGAAAAAATACTCTTGATTTTTTTTCAATTGTGATATTATTATGAAACGCTCTATAAAAGTCACTGGGCCTAGTGACATGTACATTTTTGAATAAACAAATATCTCGTGTACATTTAAATTGTGTGTTAATGTTCAAATAAACGAAAACTTTCTGCGCTGAAAGTTTTTATTTGACATGGCATAAGACTTAGCTTTGGCTACTTGTTGAAGTCAACACTTGTGAACCGGTGTGGTTATCATGACATCTGTAGTCACCCGCGTGAAAAAAAAAATTTGGTTGTCTGTAAAGTTGGTTTACGGACGATAGTTTAACGTGACAACGTCATAACAAAACATTGATGAAATGATTGCATACATTTATGAATAAAATTGAATCATTTTTATTGAATTATCACTATTTTGTATGGATACAAAGGAGTGAAATGAAATCTACAATTTAATTGATAAATTTACTTTCATTTGCCCTCATTAATTCAAATATGTTTATTACTTTAACGAAGAGATTATTTTAACTATAACTTTTATACATGTTTGCTATTTAACCACTGCCATCTGTGTTATTCTGTTAAGGATAGGACGATGATAAGAAAAGTAGGAAACGAATGGGAGTGTTTCAAGTTTAATGTGCCTCGAAAAAGTCAAATCGATGGTTGTTCCAATCGAGTGGAAGAGAGATAGATGCGGCGCAAGCGTACAATGAGCGTAACGGGACATAGCATAACGGGACAATTTGCGTAACGGGACACTTTTTCGTGCGTGGAGCCGGCATTCATCGATTTATTAGACGTTGTCACGTCAAAAAAGTTATTTCCTTGCGGCGCTTACAGACCAGAGCCTGTTAGTAAATACGCAGTTGCAACAAGGCACAGAAGGTCTGGGAGAGATGATTTATTCCTTGGCATGGCAAAAATTGGAATTAATAGTTCGAAATAAGACATAGCAAAAAGAGGGGAAAATCTAATATCGTGGGGCCTAATCCCCCTTAAGTCTAACAGAGGCGTGTAACCGACGAGAAGACTACACGCCAGTTCTGTGCCCGGCGCGTAGAGGCGAAGAGGCGTGTGATGTGCGAGCCAGTGTCGCCCTTACGGCCCCCGCGATCTCAAAGAGCTTGTGCGCCCAGCCTAGCAGCTCCCTGTAATTCCTAACTTATTCGTTCATAAATTCATTCATTCATGCTTCAATTAATTTTCTTTACTTTCCTCTTTCCCATTCACCTTTGTACACATTTCCCGTGACCGCGAAAGGCAGCGAGCGCTACGTGACTGTTCTCACATCCCAGCATCTCGCGCCGAGAAGAGAGAGAGAGGGAGAGAGAGAGAGAGGAGGAGGAGCGGGCTTTCAACCCCCTCCCCTCACCCTCAACCACCCCCGTACATTCTTGCTGGGGTTGCGTTCCGTTCCCTGCATAAACGGAATAACGAGCAGTTCCACCAAAAGTAGCTACGCATTTGGCTACCCCACTGGCGGCTGGTTTTGTATGGTGGGTAGAGAAATTTACAATTTCATTATATTTATATTTTATACGGTTAATGCAAAACTCAATATTACACGAATACATGCTCGCAGTTCACGCTAGCGTTGAAATATAAATTAACCTTTAAATTAACTTGGCATAATCATTTAAACCTGCAGCTGTAGCTACTTTCCTGTTTCAACTGTCCCGTCGTTGTCAGCCTATTTTGTACGTCTGTGCCGTCATTCTTTCACAGTAAATTTCTTCCACGGGTTTATCTGTTTTGCCTAATATTGAAACACATGACATTTATTGGTTCTCCGGGTCTTTATGCATTCGTCTTTGTTGTCCTTTGCAGGCTTTTTTCTATGCCAGTCAATGTAAACCAACAATTACGTGTGTCTATTAAATTATTTCATATAAATAAGTTATTGTCTATTTCATGTTCTGAATGTCACCTCCACAGCAACAAAACACAGAGGAAAACTCGCTGAAGTTTGTAAGAATACGAATACAGTGATAAAACCTTCATTATTACCTTTGATATTTTTTGTAATATAATTTCATGCTGGTGTTTTTTCACTTATCATTTAATAATGTATATTTTCTCTATGTTACGCATTTTAAATTGTTTTATCACTTTAATTAATGTTTTTATGTTTTTATGATCCTATAGATATCATTTTTATATCAATAATAGCATGCACTTTAAAAATAAAATCGTGTATTATATAAGTTTTATTTTTAACAGTTTTTTTATACAGCCTTAGTCGTAAAACCCTTAATTTTGAGGAGAAATAAATAAATATTCTGTTTTCCCCCCAAACACTAAACACTGAAAATCTCCGTTTTATAGGCTTTACGGTAAACCGAATTAACATTTGTTTGCGAATAGTATCCAATAGTATCCTAAAAATAAAGAAATTTACGACAAAGATCGCATACAAAACTGCATAGCACGCGATCACGTGATCTTTGTCCATGCTAGGATAGAAATATAAATTTACCATAGATATTTTTTTAATCTATTAAAATAAACAATATATATATTTAATTGGTAAAACCATTTATGAACAATTCATTTAAATCGCAAGCAAAATTATCGTTAAATGCCTGTGTAGGTTTATTCGAGAAAAGAAATACTGTTTTAACTAAATGGCAGGTGGTTTAGTAGTTTTTCGGTGCCCCTATAGCCGGGTTGTAGACCCCGGGAAGCCAGCGGCGGTGTAAAAGCGGCCAGCGCATAGTTTATTACTTGAGCGGATGATGCGTGCGTGGGTGTCTGGCCGCGCTCTTTGAAGCTGATAATAAACCAGCGGCCAGAGGAACGGGCGGAGTTGAGCTCAAAAACACACAGGTACAGCCTACACCAGCGCCCCGTGACTTCTCTTCGACAGTCCGCCTGAACCATCTTTCGACAAATAAATGTCACTAGGTACACCGTATCGTACTAAACATCTTCTGTTTGCACATCTGTGCTAGTAAAAAAAAAAGGGAAAGTTGGTCCGTCGGTAGTTCGCGTAGCGCGAAGATGTCAAGGCCCGGACCGTGAACTTCGGCACGCTGATTCGTTTACATCTCAATATAATATATATTTTTTAATTTTTATGTTTTTATAGGTAATTTTGATCACGTTTATCCAACAATCTCCAAGACAGCGGCTATTACATTTTTGATGATTTATTCACTGTCTTATCTCAATCCAATCTTTCTGTAATCCTTATACTTGCCATCGTATCGATACAAAATTGTTGGTTAAATAAATGTGAAATTTAAGGCAATTATAAAACTTTTCAATTCTAGATAGATTTTTTTGGTTTAAGTTTCTTAGTTCTACCAATTTTTTTTCATAGGTTAATTTTCAAAATTCGATTCAGTTAATTTTTTTCCATTCGACGCGCTGCACTAGCGTACTCTCGAGGTTGGGCATCTATACACTGTAATTTGTTTTTGTAAATGGAACTGAAACTATCACGTAAAATTTCAGATATTTTTTTACTTTTATACATTTACACACGAAAGCAACAATATCACTACAAAATAGTGTTCGCAGCAATACTGGGTTCGGATTCTTGCCCGGGAGTTTATGCTTTGTGTTGTTACAGTTCCCTCATTAGTTAAAGTTATTTGTAAACCGTTCCCTGAATAGCTTTCCAGTAATAACTGTGCCCATTAATAAGCATTATAAAACCAAATTAAGTCACACTCATAAATATTTGGTTACTTTTCCGTGATTTTAAAAAAAATTATGCTTGTATGAAACATTATCAAAATTTAAAATTATGCGCCAATTTTCGTAGGCGCAACAATAAATATTCAGTATTGTTTCCGAAAACATATTTCATTTATGCAAAAATAACCATAGAAATGTATTGTAAACCTTTTTAGTAGTTTTCTTAAACTACCTATGTCAAATTATTTCTTGGCAGCTAGTTTCCAAAGGAATCATTTGTAATGGTTATATATATATATATATATATATATATATATATATATATATATATATATATATATATATATATTCTGTGTAATGGGCAGTGAGAGAGCGTACAGCCTTCAGACTGCCGTAGCAAAGTCCCGATGCATCAGCTGGTGTAGAACAAAGTAGTCAGTAGACAGTGTTCAGTAGCCACAGTATGTGCCATTATTACATTATTAGTGATTTCAGTTGCAATAATATTAGACTTTACATTAAGATTTTCCAGACGCTAATTCAGAATTTCCAGGTCATCAGAAGTTGCTGTTCTAAAAATTAACTTAAATGACTTTACCTCCTATATTATCGTTAACTGCTGCATTTTACCAAAGGTGATCAACTACTTGTTGTAGAAAATAACATACAATTGAGGTTTTTAAAGAATTATAAATATATTTCCTTTTTTTAATAGGTATAAAGTGGTAGATCTATCTATATGGTTTTGATTTTTTTGATTGTCTATTCCCCCGAAATGTGGAACAGCTTTGTTTTTTTAAGTTTTCTGCTTCTGCTGTCTGAACATCCAAAAACGGCACTGAATCACAAACAGATTAGAGAAATCGCCTAAACTCCGATTACGTCAGAAGGTAAGAGGTGAAACGTGTTTTTGGTGAAACAGATTTTATGACCAAACTAATCAACGCGTAAATTTTCGGTGGGCATCGAACTATGCGTTGCGACTTTGCGGGCAATCCGTTCCAACCTGACTATAATGTATCGATTGAGAGAGACGCTAGGCCCAAAAGTGCGCTCAATAATATTATTTACAGCCACGTAATCTAATGGAGTTTGAAGTAACAACATAGCTAAGGTGAGCAGACGGGCTGAAAGTCGCCCAAGGCCTTTAAAAGAGCCGTGCTGCGATCCCAGAAGCAGCGCGGCAGGGCGCGCACATGCTTCCAGTAGTCTAGATCGGGGAAAAGGGGGTGGGGGCATGCCTACCTGGAATAAAAAAGACCCTCACTGAAGGGGGGAGGGGGGGCTGTTTGTGCTGGTGACTGTGCGACTGTGAAACAGCTTTGATAAACATAAACGTCAAAACTATGTTTTATGAAAAACTTTGGGTATATTTTTGCTGTTTTCTGCATTTTGCATGCATATAGGCCAGAATTTGGGCACCCTATCCAGAGATGACGTGTCGGTTAAAACCCACGTTCAAAAACTCTCGGATAACCCCCCTCCCCTCCCCGCCCGGAATTTCCCCGGGTCACTAGTAGGTAATTATAGTAGGTCCTGGGACACCGGAGGCAGGAGGGGGAGCCGGGGAGCCACGGAAGCCATCTTGGATTACGTCACTTCCGGCGGCCATCTTGGATTACGTCACTTCCGGCCGCCATCTTGGATTACGTCACTTCCGGCGGCCATCTTGGATTACGTCACTTCCGGCCGCCATCTTGGATTACGTCACTTCCGGCGGCCATCTTGGATTACGTCACTTCCGGCCGCCATCTTGGATTACGTCACTTCCGGCCGCCATCTTGGATTACGTCACTTCCGGCCGCCATCTTGGATTTGACTTTAACCTTTGACCCCGACGACCATTTTGTTTTCTAGAAGATTCCACCTTATTATGACGTCATGTCCGCCATCTTGAAAATTCTTATTTATTATCCGATTTTAATTAAAAAAAAATAAAAATTAATAATTTAATTTTAATTAAATGTTACAATTATCTAGCACCACACTCCTATACATTACGTTTACATCATCGAGCACCCCACTCTTCTACATTACGATTACATCATCGAACACCCCACTCATCCCTGTTACAAGTTTTCGTTACACCGCATTATTTAAAATAAATTTAATATCAAAATAAAAAATATATACCATCGTTGTCTGCCGGAGGCAGCCATCTTATTTAGTGGAGACCGCCATCTTGATTTCATCTGATGGATGTTATCATCGGGTGTAGGTTTCTAAAGTACGTTAGTGTATGTAAGGTCGAGTTCCTATCCCGTACCAGCATTATTATGATCCTTATAGACAAAAATCCACAAAATCCACAAAAATCCACAAAAATCCACAAAAATCCACAAAAATCCACAAAATCCACAAAAACCACAGTCATTTCGTTGTTGTAACCATAATTTTTTCTTAAAGTCTTATCATCTATAGGTTTAACTAAAACATATGTTATCAATACTATCGTTGTGGATGTGATGGTTAAAGTAATGATAATTTAAAAAAAAACATTTATTACTCCATCTTAGCGGACCAGAAATGTTTCCGAGTCCTAACTCACAAGTAATATTCTCTCCTCATGTTTGCGTACTAGGTTTTTAAAAGTTGCATGGAAGCAGATATTTTTAATGCCTGCATATAATTACGTTCCTAAACCAGTTCATGTTTGCGGACTCGTGTTTTAAAGCTGCATGGAAGCAGATATTTTTAATGTCAGCGTATAATTACACTTTACCATTCTCTAAGACTTTTATAAGTATTAGTACCTTGGATGATATAGGTGTTATGTTAAAATAATAAACAATTTGACGGAAGCACATTCATAGAAAAGGATGAACAATCGGAAGCGCAATCAACAAACAGGAAGCACATTTGGAAGCACTATCTACAGAAAAGGAAGCACATTTGGAAGCACAATCAACGAAAAGGAAGCACAACCGAACATGTTACGTTTCAACTTAATGTCTGATCACTATAGTGTATATGATGCACTTACAACACTCACCTCAGGCATTACCTACTGCCACTACGAGTTGCACTTCATATCAAATGAAAATAGTATTTTTTTTAAGTCGTGGCAAGAAGTCGAAGTAAATAAAATATCAAAACAATATTTAACACTATTTAATAAAAAAAAAACACACAACGCTCCGCAGTACTTTCCATACTAGCCATCAATTACTCTGCCCACACAACTATACAAGCATCACGCAGCTCCAAAGTCGATATCCCCCCTCCCCTTCACAGCAGCAATATCCTCCACCGTCAGAGTGGAGGTGTTCACAGGTACATCTGCGATGTCTTCCCTGGACTCTTCGTCTTCATCCATCGCAAGAGCTTCTTCCTGGCCGCTAGCCTCCTGACAGCACGCATATAACTCATCATCAACAATCTTAGGTGGCCCGACACATCTTACTAGCTCTGTTGATAACTACGAATGATACATCCTAAGGCTGCAATTGTTAAACTGTCCCCACCCCTCTACCCTTTCTATTGCAGTCCTGTTCGTGCGTGCCAAGCACACACGTCACTGACGCACGGCCTTTGACGTCAGCAGACCTACCCCCTCCCCCCTCACCCTGAACCATCCACACCCCAAATAGCTGAATCATTTAGACCTGTCGCCACGCGTCCCCAGCCCCCTAATACCATTTTAATCACCTTCGACGAACATTCCGACCTCTGGTAACTAGTGAAAAGTTTCAAACAACACATGAATAAATACTTTTTTTATTTATTTTAGACTTGCATTTGTTAATATAAAAATTTACATTTCAAAACATTAAAATTTATATGGCATCAGTAGATTTTATCCAACTGATTTTCACATTTATCGAATCCTAGCCACTTCACAAACAAGGCATCATCTTTCTAATCTATCAATTTTTCTACTTAATAATCGCTTGGGTACTTGGTAGGCTGAATTTATTCCCCATAGAATCCGCCACGTATCACCGAACCTCGTAAATCTTCCAAGTAGTAACATCACGGAATATTTATGTCAACCATTTATAAATACATACAAAATATTCAATTTTAGCTCTAAGTTTTATCACACCTAGTTTATTTGCATCAAAATAAACAGTTTCCAGGAGTGAGTTATCTTTTACATTAACAGGCACCATGCCAGTTTTTCTGTATTTTCTGTAACTTATAAATCCACATGTAACTCCCTTTTGCTGCGAACTCCCTTCACATGACTTCCTTTAGAGCAGGAATAAATCAATCATCCGCCCATCCTTTATCTCGGTGAACATAGTTGAATTATTTATTTCGAACAAGGCTACAAGACTTCTTGGCTACAAAGCTACAACCTACAAGGTTACAATCGGCTACGTGTCTACAATACTACCAGGCTACAAGACCACGAGGCTACAAGGATACATCAAACACATAGAAAAAAATCTGGGTATAAAAATACCAACTCAGCAAATTTAAAGCCTACTGTAGAGCAGAAATATCCCTGAAATATGTATTTTATGCTTCCTACAAGACCAAGGGGTTTTGAACCATTACATATTCAGCCCTGGCTACAGGCTTGACAACAGACATTCAATGAAACGGACACACATTTGCATAAAACATTCAACTCAGTAGGATACAATATCTAGGATACATTAGCTAAAATACTAAAGGAAACGATAGGATCCAGCTCAAGCCGGCTACAATGCCTCCAACCACATTTGGCTCCAAATGATTTTAGTTACAATGTAGCACGTACCTGCCACAATTGACGGCAAGACGTTATTATGACTCTCCATTTTGTTAGTCATTTATTACGAATTTTACATCTTTAAGTTAGAAGTTGTTCTACGAGAACCCAACCTTAGCTAGAAATTAGATTACAATAAATAAAACAAACTTTTTTATCCAAATTATAATTTGGTTTTTCACTTTTATACACATGCAGACAAAACAAGTTATTGTTGTATGTAGCATACATTTCTTATTTCACGAAGTATAGAGCATATTTGTTTGGTATTGGGTAAATTTTCTTCATTTTTGCGAGGCAAGTAGAAGTCTTAACCTATCTACCAATAGGTTAGAATATTTCCATGTGGCATAATAAATATCTTCGGCTTCTAACATCTTACGTAAATTTTCATTAATAATACTTTTAAGACCTCTAAAGTTCCGTTTTTAATACCAGCCTCAAAGCCATTAAAATTGTAATCACCCCACTGACCATCATAGGCCTAATCTGAATAATTTAGTTTAATAAGTCGTTTCCATCATTTTGGTCTCAACACTTTATCACAGTATTCGATCTTGTGAGCTTCAAGTTCTTAATCATAGTTAGTTCTTGTAAGCTTCAGGTGAATCATAGCAGTCTTCGACCTTTTCAGCTTTAGGCTGTTCTATAGTGCTCTCAATTTCATGGAGGCGACTAGAACTTGGTGTAATTTTTTTAATCCCCCATGAAAATGCTACTTTCTTCGTTAACTTTTAATTCCAAATAATTAACAAGACCTGGGATAGTACATACTATTAGAATCATCATCTTCACATTTCTCGTGATCATTATAGTCGTCTAATATTTTGCTACCATTTCACTTCCTTGCTTTTATAGACACACAATTCTTAACATTAACCAGCCTTGTTTAACCAGACCTCAAGGGGGAAGAGAATCATGTTACAAACGAGTGTTTCTCGGCTGTACTTAGCCTATTTAACGAATGAGTAATGGATATTTTTATTCAAGTACTACCTGATTAAAATGCGGAAATTTCTTATTTGGTGTCAGGAATTGACAATACAAACGGATATCTCTCAATATATTCCAAGACCAATACAAAAAATAAAACTCAATAAAAGATATATGACTCAAGAAAATCTGGAAGCACATTCCATTAAATTAATTTATTAACTCAGAACCATTCCTCTAAAAGAATACATACGTGTCTATTACTAATGTGAACACACATTTAAACACTAATACTCCTATTTCAAACATAATTCATCATATTTCAAACACATCTCAGCATATTTCAAACAATTATCCACACAATCCACAAAAACTGCATATTTCAAGACTAAGAAGAGAAGTTTGAAAGATGTTCTTTTCTCTTCTAGAGCGACTCATGATGTTACAATCAACTCGTTTTCGTCGATGCTATAGATTTTTATGCAGGCACAAGGATTCTGTTTCTCTAACAGAGGTATCTGGCGAAGTGGATTGGGAAACTCGTTGTTAGTGAAGTTGAACTTCCCCTCCAAGTCATTGTAGCACTGACTAACATGCTCAGATGCTCACCCGCATTTAACTTGACCAGAATTGCACACTAAAACATATGTGCTCATCTAAGTATTTACAGATTGACCACCGCATATTTTTCTTTGATGCAGGTAGGTATTTCGATGTAGGAGCTAGCTCGAAGTGGATCAAGCTTGTTAATGTGTAGTTGTAGTCGCCAGACAAAGACCATCCGGACCCCTTTCATAATTAGTATTCTTCCTCTTTACATATCTTAAATATGTATTCAGTAATGACATCCTCCACTTCACGAACTGCAAAGAGTGGAACATTCGTGGTTTTGAAGGCCTTCTTGTCTTCACACGTACCCATTGGCTTTTCACAATTGCACTCAAGCACAATGTAATACTTGAGTGGACCATCCTCTTCAATTTCCTCTAGAAGTTGACTTATTAGTTTAACCTTGATAGAGTCCAAGTATGTACATGTGTCCTTGACAGAACTGGTATTATTTTCTACCACACACAAGTCTTCAAGTTACCCCAGATTCCCACTTCTGCAATGATGAAGTCGTGGATGTTGGCCAAAACCCGCCTCTGTCACCAGCAATGTTCGGCTGGTGCTTGGCTTAGGTATGACTACAGGCTTAAGCGCGGCCATTCTCTGCTTCTTAGTTGATAGTGGATCAGGACCCTTGCACACTTTGGTATGTGCTTTCAACTTACCAGCCCTGACGAACACTTTAGCATAGTTCCCACACAAATACATTTTATGGCTAGGTTTGAGACCGCAAGCCGTCTTCTCATGATGTGTGACATGGCTGGAGTTTTCGAAGGTTTTGAAGCAGAAGCTACACCAGGTGACTGAAGTCGTGAGGGCAGCACCAGTACATGTTGTAAGATATTACCGCAATTTATCACTGCGAGCAACCATCTTTCCACACAGATGACACTGCTTGAGGTCATGCTGCTGGTTGTCAGCACACTGACGTTCATAACGGTAGCAGTTATTAGCTGCCGTATAGGTAGTAGGGCAGAAACGTCATTTCTGCATGGTTGATGTCATCACAACAATCGGTAGTCTGTGCTCAATGCACGGAACACACGAAGGAAGCCCGACGTACGGAGAACTATAACAGAAGTCTTAAGAAAACAATGTAGCTACCCATTACATGAAAATGTTTGCATACATAACCTCAAACCTACAAACTACAGCTTCAACAAACCAATCCTTAAGTTAGCTATACCTTACCCCGAACAAATCTAAAAATCACTAAAATGTTAAAGTACTGTAACTGACAAGTTACACAGAAGTAGTCAAAAAATATTCAAAGTCCTGGTAACTGGTAACTTTTACAAATTTTTAAGTACAGAGAAGCATTTAGCTGAAAAATATTCAAAGTCCACACAACCCCCTCTCCACACAAATGTTTAAGTACAGAGAAGCATTTAGCTGAAAATATTCAAAGCCCTATATAGTTACATTTTCAAACAAAATATTAAGTAGGTACACAGAAGCATTTAGCTCAAAAAT
The DNA here is from genome assembly GCF_032445375.1 of Bacillus rossius redtenbacheri. Classification (NCBI taxonomy): domain Eukaryota; kingdom Metazoa; phylum Arthropoda; class Insecta; order Phasmatodea; family Bacillidae; genus Bacillus; species Bacillus rossius. Next base: position 58,163,324 of record NC_086333.1, read on the forward strand.
ATTCAAAGTCCACACAAATGTTTAGTACAGAGAAGCATTAAACTGAAAAATATTCAAAAGCCCGCACAGCTACATTTTCACACAATAGTTTTAAGTACACAGAAGAAGCTCGCAGAAAAAAATGTTCAAAGTTCTGATAGCTAACAAAATTATTTAAAAGATCATATAGATAGCTATCTAAAAAAGGAAAAAAATGAATACACAGCCTCAAATCCACTCATTTACTCGAAATCCAAAAAATTAACACACAAACTACAACTAATCATACTACCCCTCAATATAACAAAGAAGCCCCTTGCTTGAAACCAACCAAACATAAAAATTGTTACAATTTTAGCACAAAACGTAGCTCATGTGCAGGTTTTCATAGCTCCTGAGTTTCGGTAGGTCTGTGATGTGTGCAGGGGTATGGGGTAAAAACATGTAGCAACCATGCAATAAGTATGATTAACCTTTATAGCTTGGACCAAGTACAACCACTTTTGGCTTTGCCAATTAGAGATGAGGTCGCGAGGTACTTTCACAATCATGACTCATCTCTAAATAATGTCTGAGAGCCTGAGCTATCCACAACAGTCTCAAGCAATTCACGGCTTCGTGGACCCAAGAGTCCCTCAGCACACAACCATTATCTACACACACAGTTATACTTCTACATGACAATACCTGACATGGTAAATGTTATAGTTATGAAAGGAAACAGAAAAATTGAAATCCAATACTTTTTTGGATTCAGAACATACACATACATGTGTGAAACTAAGCATGGGACTTGAACGAAAACATTAGTTGCTCACGAAACATTTTGTGTAAATAACTTCATACCTACAAACCCACATTAAATTCATAATTCATGGTGATAAATTATCAAACCAACCCACAGCACCATCAAATTAATCCGCACATTAGCATATTGCAGCTACCCCCACCACCCTTTAAATTCAATCTAACATAAAAATCACTAAAATACCCCCAATGTAAAAATTACAAGTCGAAAAAATATGCATGAGTTCAAGTATGGAGGTGATCTCATCCATGTCAGTATAGGCTCCTACACAAAAAGAAACAATTAAATGTAACACCCCGGCCACCAAATCATTTACACCATCCCTAGTCACATATAATATCTCTTATGCTGCCATTATTCTGAAAATCACAAGATTCTTTGTTTTTAACACCAGCTACATAGTCATTATCCTCATCATCTTCTCAGATATCATCGACACAGCAATCATCATGATCAACATACTCATACAGATTACTGTCATATTTCTTCATCATAGGCATCGAAGCTTCTTCTTTGTCTTGAAATATCCTTTATAAGTGTCCATCCGTTCTCAAAGTTCGAAGGCTCTGGAGAAATGGGCAGAAACATAACCTCACTTTTCACAATAATGATACTTCCACCGTCTTCGGTCTTCCTTGAACCTTTAACATCCTTAATTCCAAGTTCTTTGTCGAGATCAGAAGAGCTACAAACATTCATCCCAAGGAATAACATTCATCAGTGAGCATAACTTTACAAGTCTTGCAATGTCTTTTTAAGCTCTCTCTTAGAGCAAAATACCTGTCACACCGATCAAAACTTAACATTTTATATAGTTGGTTTTTGACATGATCATTTTTTCTCAAAGTAAAACCCCCCGTCACAATAACTACACCAGCGACCTTTTCATGACGTTAATAGCACCGATCCAGAATCCATATTAGTTTCTACGGCAAAAGTCAGAAGCAACCTGAAAGTTCAAACACGAATATTAAACTTAAATAGAACATTAAAATAAACTATCAGCTTAATTCCGAATTTTAAATAATACATGGTTAAGTAGTTCCGCTTCTCACCAACATATTTTGCAACATCTGATTTAAAGTACTTAATTATTTCTTTCTAATGAAGTAAACCTTATACAAAGTACATAATATTAGTTAAGGAAACATAAATGTTACCCACATATGACTACAAATGTAGTCAATTCGGCAGCAAATGTAAGCAATTTTCTCCATCTGTCTACAAATGTAACCCTGTAGCCTATGTATTCCGATCTTCAACCCACTTCGTTTCAGAGTATGATGGGTGTATTCATACTGTTTATAAAGCTATGTTATTATGTAGCATGCAGGATGTATACTTGGTGTTCGCAAGAGAAGTAAGGATTCGATAGGTCTCAAGGGAAATAAAATAAAATTTGTGTTGTCCTCGTAACAAGCTATCTTTTGCTTATATGTAACAAAATAGTGAATTTTAATCAAGTGTCATCGTTATTATCATTTGTTTAAACTAACCGAAATTCTCAGCACATAACCAGTCACATGTAGAAATAATCTGACTATGGTGGATTATTACCCCAGAATTCACTGAAAAATGCTATGTGAGAATCAATTTTATTTCTAAATAAGGTAACATTCGTCAGTTCTAAGAGTGAACATTATGGAGGATGTATACTTAGTGTTCGCAAGAGAAGTAAGGATTCGATAGGTCTCAAGAGAAAAGCATCAAATTCTTGTCAGGTAAAAAAGCAGAACACACAAAAAAAATTCTGACACAGTAAAGTTGAAGCAAAAGTAGAAATCCATCGAAATTTCACGTGAAAAAATAGGAGCACTCAGAGAAAACCATTAGGGAAAGATGTCGTTTATAAACATCATAAATTAACAATTGTTTTAAAAAAGCCCAAATTAAATCCTGTTTAAGCAACATGAGAGTTCTAGCACAAGTCAGCTTGTGAACTCTTTTGTTTAAGCAACATGAGAGTTCTAGCACAAGTCAGCTTGTGAACTCTTTGCTTAAGCAACACGAGAGTTCTGGCACAAGTCAGCTTGTGAACTCTTTGCTTAAGCAAAATGAGAGTTCTGGCACAAGTCAGCTTGTGAACTCTTTGCTTAAGCAACATGAGAGTTCTAGCACAAGTCAGCTTGTGAACTCTTTTGTTTAAGCAACATGAGAGTTCTAGCACAAGTCAGCTTGTGAACTCTTTGCTTAAGCAACACGAGAGTTCTGGCACAAGTCAGCTTGTGAACTCTTTGCTTAAGCAAAATGAGAGTTCTGGCACAAGTCAGCTTGTGAACTCTTTGCTTAAGCAACATGAGAGTTCTGGCACAAGTCAGCTTGTGAACTCTTTGATTAAACAGGATTTAATTTGGGCTTTTTTAAAACAATTGTTAATTTATGATGTTTATAAACGACATCTTTCCCTAATGGTTTTCTCTGAGTGCTCCTATTTTTTCACGTGAAATTTCGATGAATTTCTACTTTTGCTTCAACTTTACTGTGTCAGAATTTTTTTTTGTGTGTTCTGCTTTTTTACCTGACAAGAATTTGATGCTTTTCTCTTGAGACCTATCGAATCCTTACTTCTCTTGCGAACACTAAGTATACATCCTCCATAATGTTCACTCTTAGAACTGACGAATGTGACCTTATTTAGAAATAAAATTGATTCTCACATAGCATTTTTCAGTGAATTCTGGGGTAATAATCCACCATAGTCAGATTATTTCTACATGTGACTGGTTATGTGCTGAGAATTTCGGTTAGTTTAAACAAATGATAATAACGATGACACTTGATTAAAATTCACTATTTTGTTACATATAAGCAAAAGATAGCTTGTTACGAGGACAACACAAATTTTATTTTCTTTCCCTTGAGACCTATCGAATCCTTACTTCTCTTGCGAACACCAAGTATACATCCTGCATGCTACATAATAACATAGCTTTATAAACAGTATGAATACACCCATCATACTCTGAAACGAAGTGGGTTGAAGATCGGAATACATAGGCTACAGGGTTACATTTGTAGACAGATGGAGAAAATTGCTTACATTTGCTGCCGAATTGACTACATTTGTAGTCATATGTGGGTAACATTTATGTTTCCTTAACTAATATTATGTACTTTGTATAAGGTTTACTTCATTAGAAAGAAATAATTAAGTACTTTAAATCAGATGTTGCAAAATATGTTGGTGAGAAGCGGAACTACTTAACCATGTATTATTTAAAATTCGGAATTAAGCTGATAGTTTATTTTAATGTTCTATTTAAGTTTAATATTCGTGTTTGAACTTTCAGGTTGCTTCTGACTTTTGCCGTAGAAACTAATATGGATTCTGGATCGGTGCTATTAACGTCATGAAAAGGTCGCTGGTGTAGTTATTGTGACGGGGGGTTTTACTTTGAGAAAAAATGATCATGTCAAAAACCAACTATATAAAATGTTAAGTTTTGATCGGTGTGACAGGTATTTTGCTCTAAGAGAGAGCTTAAAAAGACATTGCAAGACTTGTAAAGTTATGCTCACTGATGAATGTTATTCCTTGGGATGAATGTTTGTAGCTCTTCTGATCTCGACAAAGAACTTGGAATTAAGGATGTTAAAGGTTCAAGGAAGACCGAAGACGGTGGAAGTATCATTATTGTGAAAAGTGAGGTTATGTTTCTGCCCATTTCTCCAGAGCCTTCGAACTTTGAGAACGGATGGACACTTATAAAGGATATTTCAAGACAAAGAAGAAGCTTCGATGCCTATGATGAAGAAATATGACAGTAATCTGTATGAGTATGTTGATCATGATGATTGCTGTGTCGATGATATCTGAGAAGATGATGAGGATAATGACTATGTAGCTGGTGTTAAAAACAAAGAATCTTGTGATTTTCAGAATAATGGCAGCATAAGAGATATTATATGTGACTAGGGATGGTGTAAATGATTTGGTGGCCGGGGTGTTACATTTAATTGTTTCTTTTTGTGTAGGAGCCTATACTGACATGGATGAGATCACCTCCATACTTGAACTCATGCATATTTTTTCGACTTGTAATTTTTACATTGGGGGTATTTTAGTGATTTTTATGTTAGATTGAATTTAAAGGGTGGTGGGGGTAGCTGCAATATGCTAATGTGCGGATTAATTTGATGGTGCTGTGGGTTGGTTTGATAATTTATCACCATGAATTATGAATTTAATGTGGGTTTGTAGGTATGAAGTTATTTACACAAAATGTTTCGTGAGCAACTAATGTTTTCGTTCAAGTCCCATGCTTAGTTTCACACATGTATGTGTATGTTCTGAATCCAAAAAAGTATTGGATTTCAATTTTTCTGTTTCCTTTCATAACTATAACATTTACCATGTCAGGTATTGTCATGTAGAAGTATAACTGTGTGTGTAGATAATGGTTGTGTGCTGAGGGACTCTTGGGTCCACGAAGCCGTGAATTGCTTGAGACTGTTGTGGATAGCTCAGGCTCTCAGACATTATTTAGAGATGAGTCATGATTGTGAAAGTACCTCGCGACCTCATCTCTAATTGGCAAAGCCAAAAGTGGTTGTACTTGGTCCAAGCTATAAAGGTTAATCATACTTATTGCATGGTTGCTACATGTTTTTACCCCATACCCCTGCACACATCACAGACCTACCGAAACTCAGGAGCTATGAAAACCTGCACATGAGCTACGTTTTGTGCTAAAATTGTAACAATTTTTATGTTTGGTTGGTTTCAAGCAAGGGGCTTCTTTGTTATATTGAGGGGTAGTATGATTAGTTGTAGTTTGTGTGTTAATTTTTTGGATTTCGAGTAAATGAGTGGATTTGAGGCTGTGTATTCATTTTTTTCCTTTTTTAGATAGCTATCTATATGATCTTTTAAATAATTTTGTTAGCTATCAGAACTTTGAACATTTTTTTCTGCGAGCTTCTTCTGTGTACTTAAAACTATTGTGTGAAAATGTAGCTGTGCGGGCTTTTGAATATTTTTCAGTTTAATGCTTCTCTGTACTAAACATTTGTGTGGACTTTGAATATTTTTGAGCTAAATGCTTCTGTGTACCTACTTAATATTTTGTTTGAAAATGTAACTATATAGGGCTTTGAATATTTTCAGCTAAATGCTTCTCTGTACTTAAACATTTGTGTGGAGAGGGGGTTGTGTGGACTTTGAATATTTTTCAGCTAAATGCTTCTCTGTACTTAAAAATTTGTAAAAGTTACCAGTTACCAGGACTTTGAATATTTTTTGACTACTTCTGTGTAACTTGTCAGTTACAGTACTTTAACATTTTAGTGATTTTTAGATTTGTTCGGGGTAAGGTATAGCTAACTTAAGGATTGGTTTGTTGAAGCTGTAGTTTGTAGGTTTGAGGTTATGTATGCAAACATTTTCATGTAATGGGTAGCTACATTGTTTTCTTAAGACTTCTGTTATAGTTCTCCGTACGTCGGGCTTCCTTCGTGTGTTCCGTGCATTGAGCACAGACTACCGATTGTTGTGATGACATCAACCATGCAGAAATGACGTTTCTGCCCTACTACCTATACGGCAGCTAATAACTGCTACCGTTATGAACGTCAGTGTGCTGACAACCAGCAGCATGACCTCAAGCAGTGTCATCTGTGTGGAAAGATGGTTGCTCGCAGTGATAAATTGCGGTAATATCTTACAACATGTACTGGTGCTGCCCTCACGACTTCAGTCACCTGGTGTAGCTTCTGCTTCAAAACCTTCGAAAACTCCAGCCATGTCACACATCATGAGAAGACGGCTTGCGGTCTCAAACCTAGCCATAAAATGTATTTGTGTGGGAACTATGCTAAAGTGTTCGTCAGGGCTGGTAAGTTGAAAGCACATACCAAAGTGTGCAAGGGTCCTGATCCACTATCAACTAAGAAGCAGAGAATGGCCGCGCTTAAGCCTGTAGTCATACCTAAGCCAAGCACCAGCCGAACATTGCTGGTGACAGAGGCGGGTTTTGGCCAACATCCACGACTTCATCATTGCAGAAGTGGGAATCTGGGGTAACTTGAAGACTTGTGTGTGGTAGAAAATAATACCAGTTCTGTCAAGGACACATGTACATACTTGGACTCTATCAAGGTTAAACTAATAAGTCAACTTCTAGAGGAAATTGAAGAGGATGGTCCACTCAAGTATTACATTGTGCTTGAGTGCAATTGTGAAAAGCCAATGGGTACGTGTGAAGACAAGAAGGCCTTCAAAACCACGAATGTTCCACTCTTTGCAGTTCGTGAAGTGGAGGATGTCATTACTGAATACATATTTAAGATATGTAAAGAGGAAGAATACTAATTATGAAAGGGGTCCGGATGGTCTTTGTCTGGCGACTACAACTACACATTAACAAGCTTGATCCACTTCGAGCTAGCTCCTACATCGAAATACCTACCTGCATCAAAGAAAAATATGCGGTGGTCAATCTGTAAATACTTAGATGAGCACATATGTTTTAGTGTGCAATTCTGGTCAAGTTAAATGCGGGTGAGCATCTGAGCATGTTAGTCAGTGCTACAATGACTTGGAGGGGAAGTTCAACTTCACTAACAACGAGTTTCCCAATCCACTTCGCCAGATACCTCTGTTAGAGAAACAGAATCCTTGTGCCTGCATAAAAATCTATAGCATCGACGAAAACGAGTTGATTGTAACATCATGAGTCGCTCTAGAAGAGAAAAGAACATCTTTCAAACTTCTCTTCTTAGTCTTGAAATATGCAGTTTTTGTGGATTGTGTGGATAATTGTTTGAAATATGCTGAGATGTGTTTGAAATATGATGAATTATGTTTGAAATAGGAGTATTAGTGTTTAAATGTGTGTTCACATTAGTAATAGACACGTATGTATTCTTTTAGAGGAATGGTTCTGAGTTAATAAATTAATTTAATGGAATGTGCTTCCAGATTTTCTTGAGTCATATATCTTTTATTGAGTTTTATTTTTTGTATTGGTCTTGGAATATATTGAGAGATATCCGTTTGTATTGTCAATTCCTGACACCAAATAAGAAATTTCCGCATTTTAATCAGGTAGTACTTGAATAAAAATATCCATTACTCATTCGTTAAATAGGCTAAGTACAGCCGAGAAACACTCGTTTGTAACATGATTCTCTTCCCCCTTGAGGTCTGGTTAAACAAGGCTGGTTAATGTTAAGAATTGTGTGTCTATAAAAGCAAGGAAGTGAAATGGTAGCAAAATATTAGACGACTATAATGATCACGAGAAATGTGAAGATGATGATTCTAATAGTATGTACTATCCCAGGTCTTGTTAATTATTTGGAATTAAAAGTTAACGAAGAAAGTAGCATTTTCATGGGGGATTAAAAAAATTACACCAAGTTCTAGTCGCCTCCATGAAATTGAGAGCACTATAGAACAGCCTAAAGCTGAAAAGGTCGAAGACTGCTATGATTCACCTGAAGCTTACAAGAACTAACTATGATTAAGAACTTGAAGCTCACAAGATCGAATACTGTGATAAAGTGTTGAGACCAAAATGATGGAAACGACTTATTAAACTAAATTATTCAGATTAGGCCTATGATGGTCAGTGGGGTGATTACAATTTTAATGGCTTTGAGGCTGGTATTAAAAACGGAACTTTAGAGGTCTTAAAAGTATTATTAATGAAAATTTACGTAAGATGTTAGAAGCCGAAGATATTTATTATGCCACATGGAAATATTCTAACCTATTGGTAGATAGGTTAAGACTTCTACTTGCCTCGCAAAAATGAAGAAAATTTACCCAATACCAAACAAATATGCTCTATACTTCGTGAAATAAGAAATGTATGCTACATACAACAATAACTTGTTTTGTCTGCATGTGTATAAAAGTGAAAAACCAAATTATAATTTGGATAAAAAAGTTTGTTTTATTTATTGTAATCTAATTTCTAGCTAAGGTTGGGTTCTCGTAGAACAACTTCTAACTTAAAGATGTAAAATTCGTAATAAATGACTAACAAAATGGAGAGTCATAATAACGTCTTGCCGTCAATTGTGGCAGGTACGTGCTACATTGTAACTAAAATCATTTGGAGCCAAATGTGGTTGGAGGCATTGTAGCCGGCTTGAGCTGGATCCTATCGTTTCCTTTAGTATTTTAGCTAATGTATCCTAGATATTGTATCCTACTGAGTTGAATGTTTTATGCAAATGTGTGTCCGTTTCATTGAATGTCTGTTGTCAAGCCTGTAGCCAGGGCTGAATATGTAATGGTTCAAAACCCCTTGGTCTTGTAGGAAGCATAAAATACATATTTCAGGGATATTTCTGCTCTACAGTAGGCTTTAAATTTGCTGAGTTGGTATTTTTATACCCAGATTTTTTTCTATGTGTTTGATGTATCCTTGTAGCCTCGTGGTCTTGTAGCCTGGTAGTATTGTAGACACGTAGCCGATTGTAACCTTGTAGGTTGTAGCTTTGTAGCCAAGAAGTCTTGTAGCCTTGTTCGAAATAAATAATTCAACTATGTTCACCGAGATAAAGGATGGGCGGATGATTGATTTATTCCTGCTCTAAAGGAAGTCATGTGAAGGGAGTTCGCAGCAAAAGGGAGTTACATGTGGATTTATAAGTTACAGAAAATACAGAAAAACTGGCATGGTGCCTGTTAATGTAAAAGATAACTCACTCCTGGAAACTGTTTATTTTGATGCAAATAAACTAGGTGTGATAAAACTTAGAGCTAAAATTGAATATTTTGTATGTATTTATAAATGGTTGACATAAATATTCCGTGATGTTACTACTTGGAAGATTTACGAGGTTCGGTGATACGTGGCGGATTCTATGGGGAATAAATTCAGCCTACCAAGTACCCAAGCGATTATTAAGTAGAAAAATTGATAGATTAGAAAGATGATGCCTTGTTTGTGAAGTGGCTAGGATTCGATAAATGTGAAAATCAGTTGGATAAAATCTACTGATGCCATATAAATTTTAATGTTTTGAAATGTAAATTTTTATATTAACAAATGCAAGTCTAAAATAAATAAAAAAAGTATTTATTCATGTGTTGTTTGAAACTTTTCACTAGTTACCAGAGGTCGGAATGTTCGTCGAAGGTGATTAAAATGGTATTAGGGGGCTGGGGACGCGTGGCGACAGGTCTAAATGATTCAGCTATTTGGGGTGTGGATGGTTCAGGGTGAGGGGGGAGGGGGTAGGTCTGCTGACGTCAAAGGCCGTGCGTCAGTGACGTGTGTGCTTGGCACGCACGAACAGGACTGCAATAGAAAGGGTAGAGGGGTGGGGACAGTTTAACAATTGCAGCCTTAGGATGTATCATTCGTAGTTATCAACAGAGCTAGTAAGATGTGTCGGGCCACCTAAGATTGTTGATGATGAGTTATATGCGTGCTGTCAGGAGGCTAGCGGCCAGGAAGAAGCTCTTGCGATGGATGAAGACGAAGAGTCCAGGGAAGACATCGCAGATGTACCTGTGAACACCTCCACTCTGACGGTGGAGGATATTGCTGCTGTGAAGGGGAGGGGGGATATCGACTTTGGAGCTGCGTGATGCTTGTATAGTTGTGTGGGCAGAGTAATTGATGGCTAGTATGGAAAGTACTGCGGAGCGTTGTGTGTTTTTTTTTTATTAAATAGTGTTAAATATTGTTTTGATATTTTATTTACTTCGACTTCTTGCCACGACTTAAAAAAAATACTATTTTCATTTGATATGAAGTGCAACTCGTAGTGGCAGTAGGTAATGCCTGAGGTGAGTGTTGTAAGTGCATCATATACACTATAGTGATCAGACATTAAGTTGAAACGTAACATGTTCGGTTGTGCTTCCTTTTCGTTGATTGTGCTTCCAAATGTGCTTCCTTTTCTGTAGATAGTGCTTCCAAATGTGCTTCCTGTTTGTTGATTGCGCTTCCGATTGTTCATCCTTTTCTATGAATGTGCTTCCGTCAAATTGTTTATTATTTTAACATAACACCTATATCATCCAAGGTACTAATACTTATAAAAGTCTTAGAGAATGGTAAAGTGTAATTATACGCTGACATTAAAAATATCTGCTTCCATGCAGCTTTAAAACACGAGTCCGCAAACATGAACTGGTTTAGGAACGTAATTATATGCAGGCATTAAAAATATCTGCTTCCATGCAACTTTTAAAAACCTAGTACGCAAACATGAGGAGAGAATATTACTTGTGAGTTAGGACTCGGAAACATTTCTGGTCCGCTAAGATGGAGTAATAAATGTTTTTTTTTAAATTATCATTACTTTAACCATCACATCCACAACGATAGTATTGATAACATATGTTTTAGTTAAACCTATAGATGATAAGACTTTAAGAAAAAATTATGGTTACAACAACGAAATGACTGTGGTTTTTGTGGATTTTGTGGATTTTTGTGGATTTTTGTGGATTTTTGTGGATTTTTGTGGATTTTGTGGATTTTTGTCTATAAGGATCATAATAATGCTGGTACGGGATAGGAACTCGACCTTACATACACTAACGTACTTTAGAAACCTACACCCGATGATAACATCCATCAGATGAAATCAAGATGGCGGTCTCCACTAAATAAGATGGCTGCCTCCGGCAGACAACGATGGTATATATTTTTTATTTTGATATTAAATTTATTTTAAATAATGCGGTGTAACGAAAACTTGTAACAGGGATGAGTGGGGTGTTCGATGATGTAATCGTAATGTAGAAGAGTGGGGTGCTCGATGATGTAAACGTAATGTATAGGAGTGTGGTGCTAGATAATTGTAACATTTAATTAAAATTAAATTATTAATTTTTATTTTTTTTTAATTAAAATCGGATAATAAATAAGAATTTTCAAGATGGCGGACATGACGTCATAATAAGGTGGAATCTTCTAGAAAACAAAATGGTCGTCGGGGTCAAAGGTTAAAGTCAAATCCAAGATGGCGGCCGGAAGTGACGTAATCCAAGATGGCGGCCGGAAGTGACGTAATCCAAGATGGCGGCCGGAAGTGACGTAATCCAAGATGGCCGCCGGAAGTGACGTAATCCAAGATGGCCGCCGGAAGTGACGTAATCCAAGATGGCTTCCGTGGCTCCCCGGCTCCCCCTCCTGCCTCCGGTGTCCCAGGACCTACTATAATTACCTACTGTCACTCCTTGAGAATCCCATAGCTTCGCGCCCCTGTATGCTTCAACTACAAAATGCAATCGAATGAACATGTGAAATTTTCGGACCCTCCATACATCGACACCGCGTTCAGGCGAGAGCTGGTGGCCGTCAAGGGACACGTTTCTACAGTGCTGCCAAATTTATAAAACTGAATGTCTTGAAGCTTCGGGTTATTTCTGACGCGAGGACAAACACGCGAGATGGCATCAACGGAAGAGGCAAAACTGTTGCGAACAGTTGCCAACAAAGTCTCCTTAAATAATTCTCAGCAACTTCACCAAGACTCCACTTGTTCGAAAAAAAAAATAGCAGAAAAATAATTGTACTATCATATTTTTTTCATTAAGTTTGGAAATGCGTTTGCGTAATTTATAAACAGAGAAGTGAGTATTTCGTGAAAACATTTCGTCTTAAGATATTCTTTAAAACTCTCAGTAACTGCATTTCAACTAGCCCAGTCGATTTTGGGAAAGCACTTATCAACAACCATAGCCAATAGTAAACACAAATTATTCAAAAGCATTAAAAAAACACACTGTATGAAAATTCAACAAATGTTCCCCTCGAAATACAGGTTTCTATATTTATGAGTGGTAAATGCAGACGGAAATGGAATCTCTTGAAGACCTAAGAAAGCACAATTTATTTTCAAAGAAGGCTACTGCAAAACAATTAATCGCAAATGAATACAATCTCGTTCCTATTTTTTTAAGCTTAATGGGCAATATAAAAATGTTTTAACTCTGTTGTGTTCAGTTGATTGAAGTTCAGTTAAGTGTTTATTTCAAGGTAAACACTACCAGAGAAAACAACTGATTTGTGGTACGTGACTTTTGACTTACAAATGTGAAGTTCACTTTTTTTTCGTCTCAGTTCAGAACGTAGGACGTATCAACCCAGATTTTTTCATTAAGGAATACTCTTTAAGCATATTATCACATCACCAAAAACTTCCATTGTACACAGGGTAGTAAAGCAACATTTATTGTGCAATTCATAGAAATGGCTGTTCATATTTAATAAACGTAGAACTGTGTTCTTGAAATAATTATAAACCATATTTTTTTTAAATTTTATTCCAAAAAACTCAGTATGGGAGTTTTCGGAAAAGCGATTCCAAAAATATTTTACATGTTCAGTAAAATATGTCCTACTTATGTTTTATTGCTATATATGGACTTTGTCGGTAGTTCACTAACAGTACTGTCCTAAGCATTCAATCAGTTTTTACACACGCTACTACAGAATGTTCAAAAAATTATACTCACACTTGAAACTGCAATAAATGAACTCTTAAGTATTTGTTAAAACTCAGGAAGTTATTTTTTCAATAAAATAATTTTAAACCCAGAAATTTAAAGTCAGCAAATCTGGTGAAGTATGGCCCCTGATGTTCAAAATGTGCATTTATTGTCATTCCAAGAGTGAGCACATATTTTGGGACACTTTGTATGTTCTCAGGAAGGGACAAGGGAAACTTCTGTCTTCCATTGTTCATGACTAAGAGGGGTTACTGTAAAAATTTGGTAACTATTGAAAACAGTGTTGTTGAAAAAAGGAGGAAAAATTAAAAATCCTGGCTACAATTTTCTAATTTCTGAAACATCCTTAAAAAATGCGCTTCTAAGACCGGTATTCCAAGACACAAAAATAAGGGTTTATGTGTTGAATATGCTACACCTGTACTCTAACCATATACCCAGTGCACTATAGGACACGTACTGTCCTTGAGGAACGTATTTTAATGTCGAATCCGTGACCTATTTGTTGCCCAAACTTCTGCGCACGCGCAGAATTCACTTTTTCGGTGATTTCGTTCAGGTGGCGGACCCACGTCTGGCGCCATTAACCCGTATATAGTCACTTTCGTGATCCTTGGAGGGACGCACCAAGCGTATTAGTGTACCAAATGAAAATTTATGGTAGCGAAACTATCCCGGAATACATTTTGTACACTTTAATGTCCATAACAAGAAATAATCGCAACTTAAAAAAATACTTGAAAAAATTAGAAAGGCGGATAATTTTCTGGTATCCAAAGTATTTTTTTGCCATTAACAGTTGTATCGATGGTTGTTAAACGACCGCTAGAATGCGTCGGAACCAGTTTCTAGCCTCGTGCAGGCCACCGTTTATTTAAAACAGCCTGCCGATCCTGGGATTCGGCTGGGACACGTTCTGGAATACGGCCCGCGATTTACGTCACGGTCGTATCCCAACAAAGGGACAGTGCTTACTCACTACCTTACCCCGAACGTCTTGGAATACCTCCCTTTTGGAACCGTTTTCTTCGCCTCGGTTGTTGCGAAACGCCATCATGCACTTTGAGAAGCTGGACTTGACCAGTAACCCCATCACGACACAAGCACCGGCACGAAAAAAAAATAATTTTTTTTTGAACCTACCCTCATAGCGCGGGGTCGTTCGCGGGATGTAGCTGCGACTTGCACGCGGACTGCGACCGCGCTGCGGAGGAGCGACAGCTGCCCGAGGGACTGGCCGTTATCTGCGGGCGAGATACGGCCCCGCGCTCGAGTCCCCTTGCCGGGCAAACAAGCCTCTCGAGTGGCCGCACCGGCGACCTGTAGCCTCGCGCCCATCGATCACTTTCACATTAACAGATAGTGGCTCACTGTGGATTAATTTTAAAAAAAAAATACGCTCCGATAAAGTAAAAATTGCAACACCTAAAATAAATTGATTAATTAAAAAAATATAAAATGATCATAAAACTTATGCAGTTAAATCTTCCCAATTTGTATGATAGTAAAATAAATTATATATTTGAAAAATATAAGCCTTTCTTACCGAAATCGAAGTAAATTCCCGAAATGATTAGTTATTTATTACTGTTCTGATATTACATATATATAGTTATTAAGTTATGCTAGAGTGAATTTGACAGAATCATAATTTTCTGTTTATATTCTAATTGTAATTTTTCTTTATTAAATGGGCTTCGTTCCGTTGCTAAAACTACATATATATATATATATATATATATATATATATATATATATATATATACACATATATAAGCAGTGATGGCTAGGTTGGCTACTTACCGCATTTCCTGGGTTGGTTTTCTTCAGCAGCAAAAGAACAGAAAAAAAGCCACCATGAATACGTTTGAATTATTTCAGTGTGACTTAAAAGCTATAAAATTTCTCCAGCTTAGAATTGCTATACAGATTTTTAAAGTAATATTATTGTACCAAGATACAATTATTCATCACTACACAGTCACGAATTGTAACTTATTCTTGCAAAAGTGTCTACTATAACTTCCACGAGTACTCAACATGCAGTATATAATATGCTGTATTTGTGTGATTCACAAATGTCTCACTAGCGAGAAAGATGTTATATAGTGATATATTTGGCTGCATGACTTCGTTCAATAAACTAAATGTGCATTATATGTTGCTTATTATTCAACTAACGTAATTTTCCTTTAATACCATCTTTAATAATAAATAACCTGTCATGATACAGAAAAATCATAGTAAATCGAGAAATATTTGACGTTATTTGTTAAAAGGCTTCATCACTATAGCAACATCAGTTGGTCTATCAAAGGAAATATACCTACATTGTATTTTCTAAAATGTCTGCTGTAAGAAATACTTTTTTTTAAATACTACAGCAATTGACTGATAGGCACAAAATGCTGTTTCAGTTGTGTTAACATAAGAACAGAATTCATAGTGTTAACTAACACTACTAAACATGCCCTTACAATATCCTTTATAATCTTAAAAATAATAAATATGAATAACATGTGAACTTTATTTTCTCAAAACAGTTTAGCGTTATTTTTATTTTGAGAAATTAAAAAATTCACAATGCACAAAAATAGATAAAAATACTTTTGTAAGAATGTGGTCTTGTTAATTTTATAGTAATTTCTCCGTGTTGCTTTTTATTTTTATTTTATAGTTTTTTATCACAGTACCTATAATTTTATTTGTTATTTATTTTTCTTACATATAACCATTAACGTTAATACGTATTACAACAAACATTAAACAATTTCCGCAACGATAAATGTAAAACAATTTCGTCTTGCACTGTAGACATACTAAAATAGTCAAAACCATCGTAAAAGCTATTGATTTTTGTTTTAAAGTTAATTTTAATAGTAAATAATTGCAAGAATGAATATATTTTAGAGATACATTTTCTCTGTCTTCATATTATAAAATTTATGTCATATTTTTGTGAGTTTTACGTAGGTTGTTGAAATAATTTTCGATAGGGAAACTTAAATTTCACTGAAATGTAGTCAATAATAGAACCGAACACATACGAAACTCAACTGCTCACTCGTGCAACTTCGTGGTCGGAACAAAAACACAATTTTCGTGACATCTATTTGCAATATTTTAGACTGAATTATTTTGTAAAGTGGCTGGCTTAATTCAACCAAACTTTCATTTAAGTCACGATCACCTAAACGAACGAAAACCTACCCTCCCGAAAAAAATAAAGATAGAATTTATGCGAAAATGAACTAACGCGGGTTATTTGAGCGCCTGAGTCCATATCAGTGATTCTTAACTTTCTCTAAGCATTGCGTGTTTTGTATTGCTTGAGCGTACCTAAACGTAAACCCACTCTGATTATACTTTAAGCAAGAGTTTAAAAATCGCCACGTTGTGAGTGGTACTAGTAATTCTAGATAGTTAAGAGTCCCAGAAATTTCGCGGATTGGTTTTTTTTTCACACAAGGTAAACTGAAAACGTTTATACATTTGCATTTCTTTGATGATTGGAGCACAAATGTTTCCCTCTACGACCATGGGCCAGTCAACTTAACTACCAGCTAGCAGTGGAGTGGCCGAATCACATCGACCCACTCAAAAGAAGGGGAGGTTTTACAATGATAATTCAGCCAATTGGAAAACATATGCGGGTAGAGTATACACAGAATGTGTCTGAATTCTACCAAGAAACTTCGGCTGCATGTTTATCCTGACAAAATAGGTTGGAAACACCTATACAACTTACGGTCTAAAGTGCTTCCCAAGAAGAGTGTACGACTTTTAAGTTGGGTCTGAACAACATTTTTATTCTAAATTAAACGCTGAGTGTCAGGATTATGTCGAATATTGTCGTTGTGGCAAAATTATTTCATTGAACATTTGGGGACAGCACCTTTATTTTCCATATATATTTATATAATGTGTGTGTGTAGCGTGGCGTGTTACTAATCACCATTATTTTAATGAAATTATTTTGCTACAGTGACAAAATTCGTAGTTGCTGTTAATCTTCATTGAATTAAACACAATCCAGACGTTCAGTTCAGACCCAACTTCAAAGACGTATAAACCCCCCTCCACTCCCCTAAGGAAGCACTTTATACTCTAAGCCGTATAGATATTTCCAGCTTATTTTGTCGTGTTTAACCTGCAGCCAAATTCGATGGTGAATTTTCAGATTATTCTGTATAGGAGTGTGAATTTCAGCCCGACGACAACTAACCGGCGAAATTTCAGGAGCACCGGAGACAAGTGTTGAGACACTAACGTTTCTCCAAGTGCATACTCACCCGAGGCGTCTCTGGAGCGGCGGGTTTCCCATTCTCGCACTGCGCATGCGTGAACAGAGGGGGGAAAAAAAAACATTTTTCAGATGAGGCATTTCGCACGCAGCTATAAGCGTTAGCACTGATCAGTCTTATCGCTACGTCGAACCTTGGTGGATGAACGCAACAACACTGTTCCAGGAAACTGAGGGAAGCCTAACATGGCCAGAGCCTCTAGAGAAACTTTCTCCACACGAAAAAAAAGTAATTAACTGTACTTCTTTACAAAAGATTCTTGGAAACCAGTTGCCAAGAAATAGTTTGTAATACAACAATAAATATATTGTAACTTTGTTCAACACATGCCCATGGTTATTTTCGAATTGTCTAGACAATAACGAGTATTTCTTAAGAAAATTGGCGCATAATTTCATATTTTAATTCATTCAAGAACGATTTTTTTTAAATCCATGAAATAGATCGTTTAATATTCAGCAATTAAATGTTATTTTCGTGTAACATGTTTTTTTCATGCACAGTTAATACTGGAAAGCTATTCAAGGAACAGTTTACAAATAACTTTAACTGTTGGAGGTACTTGGACAACACAAAGCATGATTGCCCGGGTAAGAATCTGAACCCTGTATTACTGCGAACACTATATTTTATTGATACAGTTGTTTTCATATAAGTGTACGAATTTACCAACATCTATAGTTTTACACGAATGTTTCTGTTATTATTAGATACAAAAAACAGTGAGGGGTCAAATAAAGTATACTTTATTTAATGTAAAACTCAACCCTAAAATTAAAAATTATAATCTAAAGATTATAAACGTTTGTAGCAATAACTAGAGACCTGCAAAATTCGCGGATTCATTCGGTGAAATGCTAGAATTCAAACACATATACCTCATAGATAATTTTACTATTGGCTTACTGTTCATCTGGACGAATCTCAACCAGTTATAAACCCTCAACCAAAGAAGGATCAAATCACAGACAAACCAGCTGAGACGACTTACAAGTCGGCAGCCAATGAACTTGCGTTATTTGCCCGAGTGTACAGGGGTATGTGCAGTCTATCCTGAAGGCCAGCGAAACCGCGAATTTTGCAGGTCTCTAGCAATAACCCTAAATTAGATCTGTGCGTATCGCAATAACTTGTAAGGTTTACAAAGAATTCTATTGGCAATATATTTGTTATTTTAGCCCTACTATCAAGGTAAACTGATGCATTAAAAACCCTCCCCTGGCTATTGCCTGTAGTAAGGAACCATCTCATGAATTCGGGATAAACAAAATAATAATGGCAGACTCTGGGGTTCGTACCTCGGGCCCTCTTACCTTGGAAACGAGCAAATTCGTGTGCTCTCATGTTGAAATACGCTTATAATACGAAACTCGGACACGAAACTTAACGTAGAATTCTTTAAAATATTGCCGAGTGTGATAAATACATGAAAATTGTGTTTTCAACAGCAATTCACATTTAGTTTTCGCACCCGTCACTAGAATTCGCTGACGGAGCAGCTACGTCGACTGTCGAATGATTCCCTTTGCAGTCAGAAATTTTAAACTATATAATGAAAACGCCTCCGATAAAGGCGAAAAAATTCTTTAAAAAATGCTTAACCCTTGAATTGAACCTGATTTTTGACAAGGAATTTTATTAAAATACTGCCCATCTTGTTAAAATTCATTAAAAAGTTAATACCGCAAAGTTTCCCTTTGGCTTTGTGAACTTTGGTTCGCGGCATCGGCCACAGATGAAAGCACCGTGGTTATACATTTCCGTTCTATGCGGCTTCCTTTCCATTCACGAAACCACTACTTCTATCAAATGCCGTGTACCTCGAGCTAAAATGTTACACATCAAAAAAATTGGTTGTCTGTAAAGTCGGTTTACGGACGATAGTTTAACGTGACGTCATAACAAAACATTGATGAAATGATTGCATATTTTATGAATAAAATTGAATCATTTTTATTTTAATAATAAAAGGATAAATACTTGAAATTATACTAGTAATCAGATTTTTAAAATGCAAGAATAATTAACCTTTATTGCCGAAATTGTTTTTGTAATAAGCAATGAAAACCACATTGACTTTTCACTTCACTTTATAAACAGTCGAGTGGAAGAGAGATAGATGCGGCGCAAGCGTACAATGAGCGTAACGGAACAATGTGCGTAACGGGACACTTTTTCGTGCGTGCAGCCGGCGTTCATCGATCTATTAGACGTTGTCACGTCAAAAAGGTTTCAGGCACATTCATGCAATGTAGAAACATTGTAACATTTCAGTGAGCTGACGTTACGTTTGTTAATTGCATCTGCAACGCGACGCGGTGTTCGGACACTGTGTTATCACGCTTCGCTTCGTGAATAAAGGAAATTTGACGCCGGGCCCGAGGAGTGACGACAGCCTTTGTCTGCCTGGCCGCGTCACTTTTCCTGCCGCCAGCGCCGAGGTCGCTGATTGGCGGCGGACTAACTGTGGACGTCATTGGTCAGTCAGTGATCTCAAACGCTTCTCAGCAATTTCATCGATGGTGTTGATGTTTGTTATCTCCATCGGTTGTGTGTTTTTACACCGATGCGCAGAGCATTGACTTTTTTTATTAAGCCACTACTTAATTTTTTAATATTCACTAATTTATAGGTACCGGGAAAAATTCGCGTTTTCGAATACCTGCAGGATAGACTCCACAGTCCTCTAGATACTCGTCAACTGTTCATTGGCTGATGACTGGTGAGGCGTCTCAACTGGGTAGCCTGTGATTCTAAGATTCTTTAGTTGAGTGTTTCTCATTGGCCAAGAATATTTTCTAAAAAAAAAAGGTGTGCCAATCGAGAAATCAGCTTAGAGACATGCACATTTGAATTTTATCACACACTAAATTTTTTTTTAAATGGAACAGAAATATTCACGTAAAATTTAAGGCATTTGTAAATTTATACATTTACATGAAAACAAACGTATCAGGGTATCACTATAAAATAATGTTTGCAGTGATACTGGGTTCAGATTATTCCCCTATAATTTATGCTTCGTGTTATCCCAGTACCTTCAATAGTTAAAGTCATTAGTAAACCGTTCCCCGAATAGCTTTCTAGTATTTAAAAAAATAGTCAAATTGTCGAATTTCCAATTATCTTGTCCATGTTTGTTTTTAAATCATGTTTTAATAAAATATCTATTAAAATATAAAATTATGCGCCAATATTCGTAACAAATATTCAGTGCTATCTCGAAAAACGTATAACCATAGAAATGTGTTGTTCAAAGTTACAATATCTTTCTTGTAGTATTACAAACTATTTCTTGGTAACTGGTTTCCAAAGGAATCTTTTGTAAAAGTACAGAAACATTTTTTTTCTGTGCATATCACGAAATAAATCTGTGAATTCTTCCGCCCCTAACAATTTAATCTAGGAAACATGTGCATAATATGACAGTTTTGAAATTTCATTCAACTCGGTCGTCAACCACATCTAGGGATGACTTAATTACACGCGTCCCAATGTGGACGCCAACTGTTGCCAACTGAATAGCGGCTACAACCGGGCCGTGTTGGACACGGGTACCTTATTTCTAGTGGCATTTCAAGTTCGTGTTATTCTCTCATGCTAGGCTGGACTCCACAAGTGCGTGGATCATGAAGTCGATGTTATGCTGCCACCTTTCACCTTCTACAAGACTCGACGAGATTCGGCCAAGGTTTTTTATTTTATTTAAAGGATTTGTCTCACAGGCCGTGTCCAATAACCTGTTTGGTAAACATTTGCATTCTAGACTCTGGTTATTGGTACCGTCAACAAATTTCAAGCTCTGTAGCAGTTTGAAAACCGCACTATACTTCTTCTATAATAAAGTGTGGTATAGAGTCGCATGCCGTCCCGGCCTTTCCGCGTCGACGTCCCCTGCTGATACTCTCTAGACACGTCGCTCTCCAGCAGTTGAAGCATGGTTAGAGACCAGTAAAATTCGCGGATTCATTTCGCGATAGGATAGAGTCCAAATACTTTTGACATTATTTTGCTTCAGTGATTGGGCCACAGTTTATCTGAAGGACTCTGGGCCAATGAAAAATCTTTAACAGAAGAATTAGCGAATCACGATCATTCCAGTCAACAGGTGTTACGAGTCGGTAACCAATCAGCAGATGTATAATTTGCACGAGTGCATAGAGGATCATGGAGTCTATCCTTTAGGGATTTGAAATCGCGAATTTTACTTGTCTTTAAGCGTGGTTCGTAGTGACCTGCTAAATTCGCTATATTATTTGACGACAGTCTAGAATGCAACTGTTCGAACACTTGAATGTCCCTGGTCGTTGGGTCAAAGATTATTTGTAGAGACCGTAGAAATTCGCGGATACATTTATCGATAGGCTTTTATTCAAATATTTATATATCTGTGTGTTTCTTCTGCCATTGGCACACGGTTTACTCTGAACCAATCAGAAATCCTGGGCTAAAGAAGTGTGCGAATCATGGACAAACCAGTCTATACAACTCTCGAGTCAGCAGCCAATGAGCATAGGGGATACGTGCTCAAGAATGCAGAGGATTGTGGAGTCTATGCTGAATGATCACCGAAACCACGAATTCTTCCAGTCGCTAGTAATATGTAAGGACTTGGAATAAAGTCCTTTGGGATGTACTCCACAATCCTCTACATATTCGAGCAATGGCACAACTGTGATTTATTGCTTCTTTGGTAAAATGAGCCAATCGCAGAAGTTAACATGTGTAAGTATTTGTTCTGTAGTCTATCGTGAAATGGTTCCAATTTCCTTTTTCAATCTTTAGTTATTTTACACACCATGTAGAACTAGAAACCAATGATAAACACCTAAAGATATATATATATATATATATATATATATATATATATATATATATATATATATATGTATATATATCTGTCCGAATCGTGTGTGGCCTGAGAGAAGGTGAAATGCGGCAGCAGTCAATGAAAACATGGCATTGACTTGGTTACGCACATGTAAGTCTATTTTATTCTGACATGTTATAATAAACGCGAATATGACAGGTCTCTAGTAATACGTCGACAGCTGCTCAGCAGCTTCTGGGCACAAGGGAAGCTCGCCACTGATCTCAGCTGCTGGCATCAGGTAAAAGGCTCGTAGCTCCTGTGAATGCCAGGGGTCATTCAGTCAGCGCGGAGGTATACTTCTTAGCTAGTAGTAGTCGTAACTAAAATAATATACCTTTACACTTGTATACATAGAGTCATATTGAAAAGAGTGAATTAATTCTTCCAGTTTATCATTAAGTACTCAATCGTCAATTATCCTTTAGCATAGTGAAGTCATAGGTCGTAAAACATTTTCACTTTACAAGGAGTAAAAGGTCAACAATTTAAATTACTGAAACACAAATCAAAACGGAAATAAGCCTTATTCTGGACATTTTTTAAAAATAAGTGTCTTGTACAGTTGCAGGTATTTGTAATTTTTTTATATTTGTAAAAAATACAAAAAATTTTTTAAACATAACTTAGTTGAATAAATGCACGTATTATGAAAATCAATTTCGCTACATACCTTTTGTGGTAAAGATTCCTCGTCTGGCGTTTTCTGTTAGCATGCAACAATAAGAACCACATAAGTGACGAAATTGTTATCACAATTTAAAGAAAATATTTGATCTCCTAACTTACATTTATGAAATAAAACTACGGAAAATTACAGAAGCCTACGGGTAGAATGGCAGATTAGTATTAATTAATTAATTAATTGCATTAAGTTGGGGCGTTACGCTACAACGCTCGGACCGTTTTTTAATAATATTTCAGAACGCGCATGGAATATGTATGAATTAAGTCTATAACTTCTTTTACGTGTTAAGAAATATTACCAAAAAATTGTGAGCAAGACTTTCAGTATTTGCCAGAGAGTGTAACATCTCACCTCAGTAACGAACAAATTCATGTGAACTCAAGTTGCAAATACACTTAAAATACGAAACTCGGGCCTCAGACACGAAATTTAACGTATGATTCTTTAAAATAATGCCGATAAATATACGCAAATTGTTTTTTCAAGTAGGTACATATTTGGACGTGAATCACACGTAGTTTCTTCTCTCGCCGCTAGAATTCTCTGCCGGATCAGCTACGTCAGCTATCGAATCATTCGATTTGCATAGCGAAATGTTAAACATATAATGAGACAGCTCTGATAAAAGCGGAAGAGACATAAAAAAAAAAATTCTACACTCTGGCTTTAGACCCGATTTTGGACAAGGACTATATTAAAATACTGCCCTTCTTGTTAATTATTTACTGAACCGTTAATACTATAAAGTTTCCCTTTGTCTTTGTGAACTTTTGTTGACGCAATCCGCCACAGATGGTAGCACCGTGGTATTTACACATTTCCGTTCCTTGGTTTTCGTCGCATTCACGAAATCATCCCACCAAATGCTGTGTACCCAAGGCTAAAATGTTACACATCAAAAAAACATTTTTTCAAACGAAGGCTCTATGAACGGAATATAGTGACGGGAACTCTAATTGCTAAAAACCACTTGGATTCCAACTCGATGCCGGCGAATGTGGTCATTCTGGGGATCGAACCCGCGACCCTCACCACGTGAGAGCTATTCAGCGAGCACTTTTAAAATTTTAAATATAATATTAGTTTTTAAAGGGATTTTAAAATGTAATACTTACTTGTTTCTCCATCCTGCAGCAGCAAGAAAACCAATACATTTAATTAATAGTGCAACACAAAAAATAATACATAGAGTGAAAAACCAACAATGGCATTTCTCTATAAAAAGATCGCTTTGAATCACATACAATTTTTAAATAACCTCGTAAATGGTGCCTTACAATTTTTTTTCAAATAAAGGTAAACATAAACATAGGAGGTAACGTAAACACAAACGATGGTCACATGACAAATTAGCCTCAACCGTAAGAAAAGAAAATCTGCTCTATTACCCAAATTGTTATTTGGTTTAAAAATTATAAAGTGTTTGAAATGTAAATCTGCTCATTATTCTTGGTCTAATTTTTTGTATTTTGTAAAATAAGAAACAATATTGATTTTTAACTTTGAAATAAAAATTTAACCCCCGAGAATATTTTTAACGTCTTCCTAGTAGAGCCGTGATTCCCTACAGTTCGGACCAAGTGGTCAGACTCGGACCAAGTGGTCAGACTATCCGGGAAGCACGACGTGTATGCAATTTTCGAACCAATAAACGAGACTGAGCGGTCCGTCAACCTCAGAAGAAGGCAAGACTCCAGCTGAAAATCTCGCCGGAGTTAAAAGGGCTCCATGTTCATGAGGCGAAAGTGTGCATAAGAACTGGCAGGCGAACCGTCGCCAGGAATAGACAACATACCAGCGACTACAAAAAAAGTAAACCTATACAATCAGCCATGGCAGAACACACCATGGAAAACCAGCCACAGCAATGTATTTTACTAGTTTAACACCTTATACAATACCCCCTTCCCTTTCCCCTCCAAGAAACTACACATTCAAGAAGCAATAAAAATATAAAATACGAGAAGAATCTGGGGAACCTTCAGACACTTTCCAAACCAAGCTCTGAATTCAGCAAAAGACAGATCGCCTCTGACTGGTAGACCCCGTACAGCCCAGCCAGAAAGACTAGAAGAGGCCACTGATTGGCCAGCTGTCGCAACCAATAACAAAAGCCCATCTCCGATTGGCCAGAAGGAAAGAAAAAAAAACCTTTTGATTGTCCCCGCAGTTGCGGCCGATCAGGAAACAACTCACCTCTCTCGGACGAAAGTACTTCAGGACAAGAACACTGCCAATACTCTCAGTAGGACACTGTTACCCTTAAGATGGTGACCACATTGTCGACCGAAAAGTTGGCAAACTTTTCAATTTTCGACGCGGCCAAAACCGTAAGTCAAGAAACCTCGTACAATGGCCGCGAAAGCTTGCGATCCTCATCATCCAAACCATGTCCTACTTCGACAGGGATTAAACTCCCGAGGAGCCAGCTGGAGATTGGTGGGACCAGCGGTGTACCTGTCCCGACGGCCGGATCTAGCAGCCAATCAGGTGCTCGGAACACGCGACGCGCGAGACACGGCTGCTCCCGCGGACTCGGACTCGGACTCCGAGCAGCTGACGCACAGGCGCGGACGGCGGTCGCACTGGCGCAAGGACATCTGGACGACCGCCACACCGGCGGGTGGACCGACGTTTCACCGACCCCCGATCAGTCCCGAACTCATCCGAAGTCCCCTGCTACCTCGTGCAATCCCGCGGTCGGAATTTAAAAAAAAAATAAAAATTGTGAGAATTCATTTGTTTACATTATTTTAGAGTACTTTTAATGTCACTGACCAAACGCTACCAAAATTTTTATTTTATTTTTTTTCCTGAGAATTCTAATACTTAAACAAACATTTTACGTATTATTTATGTACCCGATCTAAATTAATAATTCACTTACTTCACCAACAAAAGTGAAATAAGTAATCCGAAGATGCAGGAACGTGGGTTATTCGCGGGTCGGACTCTGAGTCAATGAATGGTGGGGGTTTCTCCAGACCGGCCGGCTCCTGCGCCTGGCTGCGCGCGCATCTCCTCTGTGACACCCTCCCTCCCCACCGCCTCATATGGCGCGCGGCTCTGACGTCACGGATCGTTACCGCCGCGCTACCCTCCGCCCCCGCCACAAGGGTGCCGCCGCCCACGATAGCCGTGGGAGGACAGTGGTTCGATACCGGTTCGATACCATCTGAGCTGCAGGGCCAGCTCTTACCTACAAAATAATAATTCATCGCTTTAAAAAAAACATTTACGTACGCCATTGCTGATTACACTGTATAGGAAACCTCAATAACAAACGAAAAAAAAAAAAAAAAAGATAAATATGCAAAAACATAGAAAAGAAGCCAAAATCAGGCAAAATCAATTTGTTTGTGCCTGGAGACATCAGGAACAGATCTCAGTTCCCGAAACGTCGCAACTGTTGTCTTAGTAAGCTTTCTGTGTTTATCAGTGCTGTCGTCGTTGTGATTTCCATAATATCTGTTTAGTATCATCCTTGGGTTATTCCGTTTTGTCGTTGTGTCTTTTTTTTTATTGTATTTGTCTACTGTCCTTGTTGCTACTGTCTCGTCGTTGTTAGTGCACTGTGCACGTCGGTGTTGTAATGTTTTGACTAATTCCTTCCACGAATTTTTCTGTGATGTCTATGTTTTTAATTTTTTTTTTTAACATCGCCTGATTCTGGCTTGTTTTCTGTGTGTTTTCATATTTACAATACCATTATTGTCTGTCATTGAGATTTCTTATGACATGCAGTGTAATCAGCAATGGCGTATGTCCAAAACTGTATCTTGAATCAATATTCCCGAACGCAAGAACCATCTAGAAAACGAAACATTTACAGAGAAGGCGCCTATTCCCATACTAGAAACAACAATTTTAGAAAAAGAACTATCAGT
The DNA here is from genome assembly GCF_032445375.1 of Bacillus rossius redtenbacheri. Classification (NCBI taxonomy): domain Eukaryota; kingdom Metazoa; phylum Arthropoda; class Insecta; order Phasmatodea; family Bacillidae; genus Bacillus; species Bacillus rossius. Next base: position 58,190,284 of record NC_086333.1, read on the forward strand.
TCTGTTATTAGTGGGTATGTGTCAATTGTCAATAATATTTTCAAATCGTCAAACAGACAGGGCCTACGCGGCGCTCATTGAACGATTCCGTTTGAAAACAAACATCAGAGCATCATTCGCATCCAAAACCGCTGTATACTTACATTTTTAATGATGTGACTAGTAAGCAAACTATAATGTTACTTTTTTAAATATAATTAAATTTGGCTCGTTAAACTTATTAATAAGTTACGAATTTGGTAAATGTACTTTCCACGAGTCCATTGTATCTCTGATACATCGGTTTTGTGTGGAAAAATTTCCTGTAAGATGTAATGCTTCAATCATCATCCACCTAGGTACAATACCAAAAAATAATAATATTTAGTGTGTGTATGTTTACTAGCGTGTGATCAGATATTAGAAATCATGACTCCGTTGTCAAGTAAAAGGAAACCCTGTTTGATTCCCAGCACTGTTTGTGAGAAGGTAATCCTCCGGTGCTGGCAAGTGAACTCGGAATGGAGCTTGATGGGTGCTTCCCGGACGCCTCGTGACCTTTGCCCCAGTGGGACTCTGTCGCGTGCTCGGGACTGGGTTATCTATAGCTCCTGCCCGCCCGCGCACGCAGGCCTGGCGGTTTCTTACAACTTACCCCATCTTCCAGCAGAGGAGTCCCCTTCAATAGTTCCGCTTTCCCTAGCGGCAGTGGCTGTAAGTGGCCCGAACGCCTTCTACGACCTCTTTTATGTAGAGCATTTTTGAGTTTCATTAGATTTTTTTTTACGCGTTTTATATATTTTAAAGTTATTAATCTGTTTAACCATGACAAACACACATGAAATATAATTGTGATATAATGTACTTTTGCTTAACATGGCCCACCTAAGGTTTATAATTTTACTTAAATCTGATTATTAAAACATCTATGGATGCATTAGTTGCACACCTCTGACTACTCTGTGGATATTATCACATGCGGGTGCGAGGGTTGAGCTGGTCCATATTACGAGCATATGCCTTAGGTATATGCCTACTTGCATCGCTCGTTGGAGGCTTCGACCCCGAACGAATTTTTGGCAAATTTGGGCATTTTTTTTTTTTTGGCCGATTTTGAAGGTTAAGTTCAATGCCAATGTCATCAAAGATAGCGGACATCGGCACCTGGCAACTCAGCCTGAAGCCTGGAGCCGGAGTAACTATTATATACTACTTCTACAATTTATTTATTCGTGTGGAAAAGAGTTGTTTCATTTGAGATCATACCCGCGTCTTTACTATTCTCAATTATTATGTTTTGTTATATTGTAAAATATTAGTAATTTATCTCTATCTATAACTAATAAGCAAGGAGTTTCACTTCTGTCGCACGACGACTCCATGCAACATTTTTTTTTTTTTTGGTGTTTACTATTTATAATAAGTTCTGTTTGTATTTTTTCTGGGGGTATAGTGCTCATTTATTTAAATACTGCTATTTTAATTTTTTTTAATATGAATCAGCTGGTTTAGAAACGAGCTTTCGCGATGATTTTGCCAAACATTATGTAGTGAAGTGGAGTATCTTCGACCGCTACGTTCTTTGGATGAGTGTGTGTTTCGGGGGACGGTCGCATGCGGCGCTAGGAGTCTCCTGGAGCACTCGGCGCTAGGAGTCTCCTGGAGCACTCGGCGCGGGAAGACACGCTCTTTGACTCGTGGCCCAAAGCTCTGCGAGGCGATAAGTGTGTTTATTCGCGGCGAACAATGATCAGGTCTCTCCATATCGCAATTTAAAAATATTTTAATACCATTTGCAATAAATCTTTCGTGCTAAATATTTGGTTTGACATGGCATAGGCATTATATGGCTTTGGCTACTTGGTGAAGTCCAACACTTGTGAACCGGTGGGCTTATCAGGATAGTTTTAGTCGCCCGCTTGAATTAATATGTAGGGACCGGAAAAATTCGCGGGTTCAATGACCTGTAGGATGAACTCCATAGTTCTGCGTACACACGGTCGAATTTCACCCACTCATTGGCTGCTGTCTTGTGAGACGTCCCAACGTAGCAGCCTGTGATTCGATACAGCTTTTGTTGAGTGTTTCTCATTGGCTCAGAGTCATCCAGGTGAGTTGTGAGCCAATAGCAGAGGCAGCACTGAGATATAACTATTTGTATTTTAACCTATCGCGAAATGAATTCGCGAATTTTTCCGGTCTCTAGTATAAGTTATTTCCTCGCGGCGCTCACAGACTATAGCCTGTTAGTAAACATATGGTTACTACAAAGTATAGAAAGTCTAGGAGTTATGATTTATACCTTTATGCCCAAAAAAAGTTGGGATATATATATGTCAAAATTAGTATTATAGCTAAAAGATGAAATAATACAAAATTGCCAGGCTTAAAATCCCTTAATTGGGAGAGATATAAACCGGAAGATGCCGTCTTTGTTTCGAGGCTATAACGATTTCCTTTCGTTTGATTGGAAAAACTTGGCTTCGTTAAAGCAAAGTAACTTAATGGAATTCATTAAGATAATAGCGACTGGCTGCTACAAAAATTCTCCCCAGTGAAGTTGTTAGCGTTTAGTATTAAAAATATATATTTGGAGTGGTGTTAGGGAAAGAATACAACTATAATAACACTGCTAATAAACATTATTTTATAGTATTTGTAAATCTCCTAATCTAAAATATATATTTTAAGTTTCGGTGTTACTAGCAAATTTTTTTAGATCATTTGCGTTATATCTTTTATTTATAGAATATCAAATCGATGCTTCTCTTGCATTTTTTTTTTGTTCTGCCTCAAATATGTTCAACAGCTATTCGCTTAGTGTAATATCTTAAGTGTAAAAACGCGCGCGAGTCTTCGTAATTATCATTATTTGAGGTTACTCATGATAATAAACTAAAGAAATAGCTGTTTAATTGTGGCATGACAACAAATGCAAGGGAGTTATCGAGTTAAAATTTTAGAAATAACCCTTAAATAAAAGCAATTGCCAACAAACGTAAAAAATATATATATATATATATATATATATATATGTCATGTGATATCGAGACTTGTCGAAGCAAATGTTTAATATCAAAAGATAAAGCAATCAAAAAACCTAGCCAATACCAAACACAGGCTGAAGAAAAAAATCTACGGAACACCTACTTTACATAATGAATTCCCGGCTTACATGCTGCTTGAATCAGTGTGAGAATGTGCGACTGTGTTTTTTTTTTTGTAATAATACTTATTATCTTGTTTAGGCAACGCAGAATTTTTAAAGTGTTAATTAGTTTTCAGCATGTGTATTCCATGCTTAATTTTTAGCTTCTTGGTTAAATTTTGTAATGGTTACCTCATATCTTTCAACATTTAGTTAGAGCTTGATTCTGGTTTATATCTAATTAACCTATTTTATTATCTATTGTTTTTTGTTATTTCCTTGTATGATGGGAAAAAAACATGAAATGAGGTTAAGTGTAAACAAGGTGTGTCGTCTTAACTTCACCGCCAATAGAAACGATAATATAATAAATTATATAAAAATAATGGTTATGGCTAGAGACACGGAAATTTTGCGAATTAGTCTGGCCTCAGGGTAGAATTCAAAGTCATAGGTGTGTTAAACCGATGTTTGCTTATCCATTGGTTGATTTCTTAGTGAGAACAGTTTTATCCTTGTTAATTGGCACTAGCTGATTCGCTTACTTCTCTCCTAGCTGGGCCTTGTTGGCTCACGGTCGTAGAGGGGCGTGTCCAAATAACTGGTGTCCAAACAGTGCGAGAGTGTGAAGGTTTGCATTCTAACTTGCGACTAAATGAGTGCGCGGAATTTCCGTGTCTCTAGTTATGGCGTAAAAAAAAAACGTAGAAACCAATATGGCTTCTTTTTATTGAGTGTGTTCGTGCTGCGTTACGTCTGAGCTGGAGTGCCTGGTGAGTCATACGCCACACGCTGGCCTCTTGAGTCACGTTCTTTCCGCCCCCCTTGTTTGAAGGCATCTCTGCTTACAGTGGCGCGCGCTCGGGAAGTCAGGCATTCCGGTCTCTTCCCCCCCCCCCTCTCCAAAGGCACGCCGTGTCGTCATCCGGACACACCCGAGCCGGCTGGCCAATCACGAGCCGGCTCACCTTCTTCCTCCTCCTCCCCCCTCGTGCATTCAACGTGACCCGGTTTTTTTTTTTGGTGAACGTGGAGGGAGGGGGGAGGAGGATTACGTGAGTCCACGCGCTTGCGGTGACCTTGGTCGAAGGTCGCCGAACGCTCACGCTAATAATTACATAATTATATAGTGCCGTGTCGTTTTTTAGTGAAAATATTTACACGTAGAGACCTGAAAATTCGCGGATTCATTTCGTGATAGGCTAGAATCCAAAAACTTTTGCCTTTTTTTACCGCATCAGTGATTGGGCCACAGTTTATCTGAAGTACTCTTGACCAATGATAAACCTTTAACAAAAGAAGTATCGAATCACGAGTATCCCAGTTAGCAGGTGTCACGAGTCAGTAGCCAATGAGCAGGTGTAATTTTCACCGCGTGCATAGAGGATCATGGAGTATATCCTACAGATCATTGATATCGCGAATTTTTCCGGTCTCTATTTATACGTCGTCATGTGTTTCGTAATCGGTCGAGTTTCTTTCAGGTGCATGTCTACTGCCGAAACACCAATCGCAGTCATTCAAGTGCGGAAGCAATCGCATCCTGAATGACCAAGTGAAATTAGATAATGGCTTCTCTTGCAGACCGCAGCCAATTAATTACAAGGAATAAATCGCTGGCGCTGGCATACCTTATTGCAGTCTAGTGAGCGTTCAGCTAAAAATAGGCTTATTAGGATAATTTTTCGTGGTGATACGTCCTATATCGAAGCTCGGAATCAAAGAAGTCACACCTTGTTGTAATTCGCTTGAATATTAAGGATAATATTAGGAAGAAAAACAATTGTTGATAAAATATATACATATGTACTTAATCGTGAACAAACAGTACGACAATGTTAGCTAATGACTTTATAGCTATTCCCCTGATTGTACTCGAGGATACGTTTACAGTATTTTGTCGCTATTCAGCGAGAGGCTATAGATACATTCCAAATGCCGGCAAAACGTTTTTTTTTTCTTTTCATTTTTTGCAACCAATTTCCAGAGTTATGAAGCACCTTTAACTATTTTAATTTAGGATGTTCTTATAGGCCATATTATTGTCCGCAAAAAAAAAAAGTACTGCAAGCCGAGATGACGAAATACTTGCGCGCTGTTGAAGGCACCAACCAGCTTCAGTGCAGAGTCACGTATGATGCAATAACCGGTCTTCGCGAAATAAGGCACCGCAGCCACCCGTGGCGAAGAACGAGACATCGATCCTAGGTTCGTGTCTCAGTGTGTGAGCAAGTGCTTGCACCGTGAATTTACTTGTAAATTTGTACATTTATATGAAAACATCTGTATAACTACAAAATTGTGTTTGCAGTAATACTGGTTTCGGATTATTATGCTCCGTGTTGTCCCAGTATCTCCAATAGTTAACCGTTTCCGGAATAGTTTATCAGTATAAACTGCGCATATTAAAACAAAATAATGTCAAATTGTTAAATATTCAATTATCTTCACAATGGTATAACAATTATGCGTGAATGAAACATCGATTAAAATATAGAACTATGCGCCAATTTTCGTAAGAAATATTTAGTATTACCTCGACAACAGTATTTCATATATCCAAAAATAACCATAGCCATGTGTTGTTCAAAGTTACAATATATTTCTTGTTATCTGATATCTCAGCATAATTAGCTTGTACACAGAAGAAAGAAAAGTACTTTTACAAAAGATTCCTTTGTAAACTAGTTACCAAGAAATAGTTTGTAATACTACACGAAAAATATTGTACATTCGTACAAAACATAAATATAGATATGTTTGCATATGCATAAATTGTACGTTTTAAGCTACGTTTTCCAAGGACCACGCATGCGCGATGCGCGATGCGTCATGCGCGATGCGTGATCGCCGCATGCGTGATGACTGACCTGGGTCTGTTTTGTTAGAACGCGGGAAACAAGTCTGCGCGATGGAAGCAGCGATCTCTGCCGTCTTGTTGGAGGAAGATGCTGATGATGATTTATTGCTCTCCTGCTTCCTAGAAGATGACAGCGATATATTTAGAAGGAGAGAAGACGAGGGATGTTATAGTGTGTTGATATTACGTCACTTAATTGATAACGAAACTAAATTTAGAGAATATTTCAGAGTGTCGACTGAGATATTTGATACAATATTAGGCTTTGTTAAAGAAGACATCACGAGATTGCAGTGCAACAGAGTCAAAAGGCCAATATCTGCTGAACAGAAGTTATGTCTTACTCTCAGGTAAACAAATTTAACTAAGCCTCTTTAATGTAATGTTTTTCTTTTTAATGTTTCATATTTATATACACAAAGTACTTAAACGAAAACAAAATATAAAAATATTTACTTAATTATATTGAAATTATAGGTTTAATAAAAATTTAAATGTCCATGTACTGATGAATTTCCTAAAATGTCTCTGACTGCATTCATCTACTCACAGAACTAATACTGGTTATTTTCTAAATTAGTCTCACGAAGCCACTTTCTTCCACATTAGCATCGTTACCACTAGAATTACAGCTATCTGTTGAATGAATCAAGCTATTACTGCCAGTAGATTCACAAATTTGGGTGGGATCTATGACAGAGACAGGAAAACCGCTGCCAATATCCACATGTTGATAACATTGTTGGTGATTAGGATTAGTCTGGTTCTGATGCTCCATCAACGATCTCAGTTCCATCTGAGACACAACTTGGCACACTTTTAATCTAGTTTCCGCAATGAGGTGTGGGGGGAATTGCTTAACAGTTTCAGACATGCTCTGGAAGAATATGTCTATCGGATGTTGCGAACGATCTTGGCCGCGGTTTTCAAGTAGATCTTTTAATATTTTCCCTCTTTCTTCACGACCTTTTCTTATTTCATCTAACATTTTTTCTTTTACTGTAATTTTTCTTTTTTTAATGGAGCTGTTTAACAATTCTGAAGAACTTGTTTGCTCGCTAGGCCAATTTGTAGATTCTTGAGCGCTTTCTTCTTCTTGAAATTGGTTGCACTCTTCAGAGGGACAGTCATCCACCATTTCTTGTGTTTCTTGATTATTTTCAATTATTTCATTTATGCTGATGTTTGATTTTGATCTGAAAAAAAAAAAATTTAAATCAACAGTGCCATCAGCTATGCTATGTTGACACACACGCGTGCGTGAGTAGTTTGATCTGGTGTATTTGGGTTTACACAAACTTTTTTTTGATAAATTCATAAGAAGTTCTTTCAACTAATAAATATATATTTCATTTGAAACCTACCAAAAAAATTGCAACAGCTCCAATAATTTCAATAAAGAATATATAATTTTTAATAAACATTCAACAATTATTATATTGTTTATACAAATTTTATTTAATACATAAGGTAAAGAGTACTTACGCTCTTTCTTTGAAGGTTTCATCAAGGAATTTCAGGCTTTCTGTGTTGTATTTCGATTTTGAAAATGCCGGTGAACCTGTCTTCGACCCAGTTTTCAGTTTCTTGTTGCTTTTTCTGTAGGAGTCGCGAATGGTTCTCCATCTCGTTTTGCAGTCTTCTGCTGTAAAATTTAAAAATCTGTGTAAATAAATGATCAAACTTTTTCTTAAACATATTTAGTGAGGTTTTTATGAGCAGCAAAAAATTAAAAAACGTCAACCTAAGTGCTATAAGAGTCGTGAGTTAGGGTACTGGTATTGTTCACGTCCTTAGGTTTATTGGGTTTTTACGATTCCCCAAAAAGGCCTCCAAAATAAAATAAAATATGTTTAAATAGCTAATGTTTTTACACACAGATATACATCTCACAGATTTACTCTTCTAGTCTAAGGTGACGGGATCACTAAGTTAATAGTGGCCTCGAACTTTCTGGGTACCGACTCGGTGCCAAGATAGCCTGAAGCAGTTAAAATAAATAACTACATATATTTTTTCTCTTTTAGGTTTATGGCCACGGGAGAGAGTTTTCGTTCACTGGCGTTTCAATTCAGAATATGCCCTAGCTGGGTAAGTATTATTATAAAAGAGACATTGCAATCTATTTGTTCAAAAATGTTGAATTCTTCAATACCATCACCTGACCAAGATGTTTTAAAACGTTCTTCCATTGGTTTTCATCGCAAATGGAACTATCCCAACTGCTGTGGGTCGATAGATGGAAAACATATCCGAATAATCAAACCTAAACATTCTGGATCTCTGTTTTATAATTACAAAGACTATTTCTCAGTTGTGTTACTTGCGCTTGTAGACGACAACTACAAGTTTTTAGCAATAGATGTTGGTTCCTATGGAAAAGAAGGTGATGCAGGCATATTTGCTAAATCTGTCTTAGGACAAAGACTTTCAGAAGGAACATTCAGATTTCCTGAACCAGCTATACTTCCTGGAACTGACACTCTAATGCCACACGTTATTTTGGGTGATGAAGCTTTTCAGCTGACTTCCTCAGTAATGCGTCCTTACCCAAGGGCACAATCTAAATGTGATGAAGAAAAAGCAATATATAATTATCGCCATTGTAGAGCTAGACGTACGTGTGAAAAACGCTTTTGGAATACTTTGCCAATATTTTAGAGTATTTTTCACTGCCATCGCCATCAAGCCTGACACAGTGGATCTTCTGGTCATCGCATCATGCATAATACATAATCATCTAAGATCTGCAAGAATTCCATGCCCGGGTGAAGAAGAGGACCGAAATGTGTGTCTCCCTACTGAAAATATGATACCCATGGCAAGACAAGGACGTAATTCTACTCATCTTGCGTATAGCATACGAGACAAATTTAAAAATTACTTTTGCAGCCAAGAAGGACAAGTAAGCTGGCAATTATATCATGTGAGGAAAACAAGTTAAAAAGTATTTTTCACGTGAAGAAAGGGTAAATGCAAATGTTATTCTTTTCTTAAAAAAAAAAATTCTCTTTGTGCTATAGTAATGCTGTGTATTTTTGTATTTGAGTGTAAAATTTGTAAATATTATGTCAAAATAGATAATTTATTAGCAAATGTGCCATTATCCTTAGTATTGACATAAAATTAAGTAACTATAAATAGGAAAACATATGATTATAAACTTCAAAAAACATAATTTTTGTTGTGCATTTAGAAGAATAAGACATAATATTATCAAACTTAAAAAAAGATAGAAAACAATTTATTGTGATAACTTGCCCTAGGCTCACCTACTACTTCAAAATGGAACATATTTTATTTCCACATTTCCTGGTGCACACCGACGTAAATTATTTTTGGTTTAGTTTAAACACTGCATAAAATATTTTTTAAACTTGGCCTATTTTTAAATAAGTAACAACTATATAGAACCGTAAGTTGTTTTTTTTAATGCAGTAAGAACTTTTTTTAAGACTACGTTTTATGAGCCTTAGTATTTATTTTATTATTAACACAGATATTAAAATCTCTACTTACCACCTTTGTTTAAAGAAGCTGCAATTTCCTTCCACACATTTTCTCGAACAATACTGTCTTTGTACTTGCAGTGATGCAAATCATATAACACACGATGCTCCCTTACTAAATCAATCAATTTCTCGTCCTGTTCTGCAGTAAAACTCTTTGACTCCATGATAAATCGCATGCGTGATCACGCTGAAGTCGGGGTCCAGGCAACTGCTGCGCGATGCCCATCCGCGACACGCAGCCGTGGCGAGCGGGAAACCCCCGCTTGCGCGGCCTTGGAAATCATCCCCGTTTCAACACACAGGTTCAAGTGCTGCGTGGTCACGCAGTGACGCATCACGCATCGCGCATCGCGCATGCGTGGTCCTTGGAAAACGTAGCTTCTTTCGTCGGAATTACAAAAATTGGTGGATAATTTTGAATTAAATTGATATTTTATGCAAGCATTTTTTTAAAAAACATCTACGTATAATATTCTCGGTTATCCAAACATTGAACTTATATTTTGTTTTATTACGCTTATAAATGTTTGTAGTTATACTGGGAAGGGTTTACAAATAATTTTAAATGATGTAGATACTGAGACAACACGAAAGCCTAAATGCCCGGGCAAGAATCAAAATTTAATGCTACTGCGAACAATATTTTTTGTAACGATATATGTAAATGTACAAATTTAAAATATCTGTAATTTTACATCATTATTTCAGCTACATTTACAAACAAATTTTACAATGTAGCAATATCGAAAGGAAAAGCCTCAGAACTTGAAACGAACTTGAAACGAGGTTGAATCCGACCCGCTAGTCTCCACAAGTCCAGCTTGCTACGGCGAGACTGAATCAAGCTTGGAACTTTGAATCAAGTTCGACATGGCGAGCTTTAGCAGCATGCGAGTTTTTAATGTGCGAAGTATGTTTGATTGTGACGTTAAGTCAGAGAACAGAAATAAAAATTAGTTCCTTTCCCCCATCCCCTTAAAATTAAGTTATGTAATGTTTACAAGGGTCGACAATATTTTGTGTGTGTGTGTGTGTGTATATATATATATATATATATATATATATATATATACATACATGTATATATAAATTTATCCGTGATATGCTTTTAAGGTTTGGTTTACTCGGTATGTTTGGAACTTTTGGGCATTTTCATGTCCTAATTTTTATTTAGTTACAGTATAATCAATTAATTTCATGTTTTGTTTCGAATTTTGTCTAAGTTAATTGTAAAAGAATATCAGGGACATATTCATGATTGAAACACTTTTGACTAATTGTTTCGAGGTCACTCACTTAAAATTCTCTTTATATTGTGTCCAATTTTAAAATATTTCTTCGTAAAATATGTAATTTGCAATAATAAACCGTCGAAGAGTGCATATATGTTGACGAATAATGCAAGCCACTTAATGTGAATCACTTTCTGAAAGTCATTCCCGTAAACCATTGTACAAAACTCATACGAGACCCATTATTTATTGCATTTCTCCCCACTTACAAAACCTTAAAATAAGTATATTTTGTATATTTTAACACTTTTTCGAACGAAAGGAATCACTTAGCAAGAATTTAAAAGTGTTCACATCACCTGGTGAGTACGATAAGTAGAGCCAATAATGCTCTGCGGATTCATTGGGTAGCAAAGTAGACTTGAAGCACATATACATATGCTTCACGTTTATGATTGGACGACACTGTTCTTGACACGCATTTGATGACCCTGAGCCAATTATGAGCAAGGATAAGAGTTGTTGCCCGATCACGTGTAACCCGCCAAAAGACATGTCCTAGTTATCGACCAATGAGTAGGAAGGGGCATGTATTTTTCGCTAAAAGATTTCGAGACTGGCTGAGAGTTAAAACACTGTATTATCGTTTGTGTTTCGTTATCGGGTGATGTGACTTTCTTTCAGATACACGTCTACTGTTGAAACACCAATCACAGTAATTCAGCGCGGAAGCAAACGCGTCCTGAGTCACTCTGTCAAATAAGGCAATGTATTTTGTGTTGTTTTTCTTTATCATGTATTTATTTTTAAGCACGAAAGAGCTGAGTCAGCTGGAGCGTGCTATTTTCTTTGCTGTTGTGTTCTTTGTAACTATGTATGTTATTGCTGAAATAAATGAATTTAAAAACTAAAAAAAAACTTCTCTTGCAGACGGCCGCCAGCTGCAAGGAAGACCCCGCTTGGGTGGGCAAACCTTGTTGCAGTCTAATGAGCGTTCAGATTTTTTTCGCAACAAATACATGGCCCTACCAATGGGCACTCTAAAAAGGCTTGGTTATGTATAGGCAAGTTGCGTGTAGCCTGGAGTGAAACAATCGTGACTATAACTCTAGGCTGGTGGGAGGTACATAAATGAAAGTTTTCTCGTCTGCAGTACGAACATAGAAGAATGATACGTAAGAGGGAGGGAAAGAGGAAAGACACAACGAGGGAATTACACGGGTGTAGATACCTTGCACTCTTCGCTGCCGAGGCAGTCGTAGCTGTGGAACGGATATGATAAACGCAATAACAACGCATAAACTATGTTTTAAGGAAAACATTTTTGAATACTATAAAGGTTTCCGCTTGCAGCATGCACACAGGCAGTGGCGGCCACAGAATTTGCGGGGCTCTGATATTTTGGAGAGCGTTCTTACCATACCCCCCAGATTAAATGCGAAAAAAAAAAAAAAAACTATCTTTAACAACGTATTTAAGTCAATAAGGACCTCAATTTTCAACAACGGTTTTGTTAAATTATTTGTAAGTTTAAAATATAAAAATAAATAAAAACATTAACAATCAGTTAACTCTAATAAATTACGTTTACGTTATGTACCTCCCGGTAAAGAAGGTAGGGTCTGGCGGGAGGAATAGGGAGGGTGAAAAAGGGTGGATCTGGTGATCCCCACAGTCGCCCCGGGGGTAAGTCTTGTTTATGAACAATGCCTTGGCGATGGAGGGGTGGTGGTATCGGTCTGGACGTAGTCCAACTCCGCCCTTCGTTGCGCATCGTGACCTGGCTATTCTCGGAGAGACGACGACAACGTTGCTGCGTTCCAACTTCACCTCCCCCCCCCTTTTTTTTTTCTTTCGCCCCTCACAATCCCCGCTTTCAATGTTAGTTAGCCCCGGCCCCATCTGATAAATAACTTTGTAAGAGGTTGAACCGGTTTGGTTGCCTTTCTTGACACATATATAATGTATACCTCTCCCTCGCTGTAACACACACACACACACACACGCACGTGCACTGTTGACATCAAATAATCATGTCAGAAGCAGGCTGGTGAAACGTTGCAAGGTGCAGACTCGTAGTTAACCAGTGAAATTGTATCTCGTATACATCCCAGACAAGGAAGCAAATTACTAGTTTAAGTACGTTATCTGCTTGTTACAGATTCCCTCAAAAACATCTCAGGGGAAACTTGTTTGCAGCCGGTAGGGTAATACTGGGCGCAGGCAACGTGCCAGAAAAACGTACGGAATTTTAAGGTGTTGCCTACAATTATATCAATGAAATCATTTTACGACAGCACAAGTTTAGCGCTGGTCATAAAACTTTGTTTATTTTATAAAAATTATCTTGATAGTAAGTACTCAATCTTAAAAACTTTCACTATTATTTGCAATAAAATGTATGTTCAGCTCCAACTTAAAAGGCGTAGGCCTATACCGGTTTTGGGGAGTTCTTTAGACCGAATATGCATGGTACGTGTTTTATAAAATTGTGTTTTTGTGATGAACCTGCAGACGAAGTTTTTCGGTATTATTCTGAGTGTTATTTTAATGTTTAAAACTAGAAACACAAATCGTAAAATAATTTTTTTTGTGGAAATATCCTTTATTCGCCACCCACATTATTTTATTAATTTTTTCGTTTGTTTTTGAAAGCGAAATTGTAAAAAAGTAATTGAATTGCATCTCACATAATATGAAATGTTTAAACCATATCTTAGCTCATGGCTACGTCTCTAGGTAGGCTGCTAATTAGCATAATTATGACTAGAGACCCGGAAATTTCTCGGATTCGTCTGGCCTCCGGGTAGAATTCAAAGTCGTAGGAGTGCTCAACCCATTTTTTCTCATTGGTTGATTTCTTGGCGAGGACATATTTATCCATATTAATTGGCACTACCTGATTCGCTTACTTCTGGGCATCGTTGGTTCTCTGTCGTAGAGGGGCGTGTCCAAATAACTGCGGTCCAATCATGAACACAGTGCGAGAGTGTGAATGTTTGCATTCAAACTTGCGACTAAATGAAGGCGCGAAATTTCCGTATCTCTAATTATGACCTAGATCACATAAATTATGCTCATAAATGCCAGAAATGTTCTTTTTTGGCTTGCATATTCTGTAACCGAAGGCAAGATCACATGCTTTCGCTTTTATGTATGTGAAATTAAATAAATATATATAAATATAGGTCTCCTTATATTTTTATATGACAAAAAAATATCTTGTAGGGACAATGCACTTACGGAAACACTCGTAAGAATAAATAATTTAACAATTCTGTAAAGACAGTATACAATAATAATAATAATAATAATAATAATAATAATAATAATAATAATAATATTTATTAATGGAAGAATATTCCCGGTATAGTTGATCTATAGATACACTGTAAATAATTTTCAATAACACGGGTTATATATCACCCAAGGGTCATTTCACACTTAGGGACATCTTCGTAAATTTACGACGGAGGTTACTTTGAACATAAACAACAAGATTAAATTTGGAGCGTAAACAGTACCTTCATAAACTTGTTAAGTCCAAAGATGAGGTGAACTTTTCAAAGAAAAACCCGTAAATTTACTTTGATTACTAACTGTGCTCAGCGCACTGAAAAATATTTAATTTGAGGAGAAGTGTCATATCTGGTTAACGTTAATAATTTATCGAATCCAATATTTTTCAGGGTTTTTAAGTGCTTTTCACTCGACACTTAAACTATTGTTAAACACTGTATATTGTCGCTCGATTATCCGGAAAAATCGGCATTCCTTAGTCTTGAAAGTGCCGGACTAAAGACCTACTGTAACATTGGCTGTCTAGGTAATCCTGTCACTCTGTGTTTCTTAGTTACGATGTGTCTAGTGTGTGTGGTTCGTTGTTGTTTGTATCTAAGTAACGCAGTTGTAAGTCACGACAGAAATAGGTTGTCCATATCCAAGTTATGTGTGGATCCCGATTGCGACAGCTCGCTTGTCCGCCTTACAACATTCCTGCTCGATCAGTCGGCGCGTGCCGCGGCGTCGACAGCGCCTGGTGGATATGCAGCACGCACTTCGCCGCTGCCGAGACGGTCACCTGAGATCGCCTGTCTGCATTGGCGTAGCTGTGTCCATAATGAAGGGGGGGGGGGGGGGGGGGGGTCCTCCACCGGAAAATTTTGATTTTAAAAGTGCAAAATAGCTCTTTTTAAGCAGTTTTTGTATCTAACCATTGGATACATTGATGTTAAAATTATTATTGTTTCCTTAAGATAAAATTTGATGAGTGAAGAAATTACAAATAAAGTTGGGCAGAATAATATTATAAAATAAAAATATCACGGTCTAGAAAGTTGGGGGGTGGGACAGTCCCCTCCACCCAAAAAGTTCAGGGGGACACGTCCCCCCCTGTTCCCCCCCCCCCGGTTCCTACGCCCCTGCCTGTCTGTGAGTGACCGCTACTCGCAACCAGTCATCTTTCAGAAATGGTGAGCGGTCGGTAAACGGCGCGTTTGGCGACCCAGCCAGGTGGCAGTAAAGATTAATTATCACCGCCATCCAGTTCGCCGTACTTATCACACGCAGCGAGGAAGAAAAGTATAATTATGGGGATAAAAGACGTAGGAGGTATTGGCTAAGGGAAAAAAAAAATGTGCGTGATTCTTTCAGTACTCGCCAGTGATGTGTAACATGTTACCTCAGTAACGAGCACATTTATGTGTTCTCGTGCTGCAAATACACTTACAACACGAAACTCACAAACACGGAATTTAACGTAGAATTCTTTAAAATCTTGCCGAGCATGATAAAGTACGCAAATTGAGTTTTCGACTACAATACTGGATGCGAATCACACGTATTATCCACACCCGCCGCTAGAATTCGCTGCAAGAAAATTTTCGTCGAACTATCGAAACATTCCGTTTGCAGACCTGGATTTTAAACTATATAATGAAACGGCTTTGTTAAAAACGAATAAAATTTAAAAAAAATACTAAACCCCGGATATGGACCTGATTTTCGACATGGAATTTTATTAAAAAACTGCCCATATTGTTAAAATTCATCAAAACGTTAATACTGTAAAGTTAACATTGTGAACTTTGGTTCGCGCTATCCACCACAGATGGCAGCACCGTGGTTATTACACCTTTCCGTTCCTCGACTTCCGTCGCATTTACGCAACTACTCCCACAAAATGCCGTATATAGAGAGATTGATGATACACATCAAAAATAACATAGTTTTCTAAAGTATAATGACAGAAACTAGTTTATAAGGTTGAAAGGAACTCGTCAGGAAAAAATCGTAAAAAAGAAGTAATCATGAAGAGAGTTAAAGAATGACGTTAACAATATGTCAGCAAGTAACAAGCGTTAAAATTAATTATTACCAAAAAATTTGTCACTCCATCCAGATGGGAAAAAGGCGGGCAGGGGTTCGTTCTCATTCAGACTTGAATTACTAACGAGGCAAAGATTCCACACGCCGACTCAAGGACTTCTCACCTCCACGGGAGGGAATTGGGGAGTGGGAGTGAGAGATGTTGGGGAAGGAGGAAGAGAGAGAGAGAGAGAGAGAGAGAGCTACTCGAGACAACCTGAAGGCGCCGGGAGGCGGGCAGCCGGCCAGCAGAGCCGTGGCTATTCTCAGCGCGGCGCTAATGTGGCACTGCAGCGGCTGCCATTATCTTCAACCTCACGGGCTTCCTAGTATCCAACCCGCCGCGCTCCGACTCGCTCACATTCTTTTTTTTTTTTTTTTCCTTAACCAAACCTCCTACGTCCTTTCTCCCCATAATTATACTTTTCTTCCTCGCTGCGTGTGATAAGTACGGCGAACTGGATGGCTATGATAATTAATCTTTACTGCCACCTGGCTGGGTCGCCAAACGCGCCGTTTACCGACCGCCCACCATTTCTGAAAAGTGACTGGTTGCGAGTAGCGGTCTCTCACAGACAGGCGATCTCAGGTGACCGTCTCGGCAGTGGCGAAGTGCGTGCTGCATATCCACCAGGCGCTGTCGACGCCGCTGGCGTCTACAGGTCCCGCGAAAAGTACATTCCATCGTCGGATCACTAGCCACGTCCGTGGTCACCGGTGTACCTGTCGGCATCGGAGGTCTAGGATCAGAGTATCTGACTTCCGGACCCGAAGGCTCTGGAAATCAGCATCTCTGTCCGTCAACATCTCACACACATTTCATGCGCTGCGAACTAGTTCCTAAACTACTAAAACCATCGTACATTAAAACGCGGTTCCAGAAGGAGGGGGGATATATGGGGTTGACAAAATTGTATAACATAAGATATTTATGCTCTCAATTTATGTTAGGATTTAAATATAAATTGTACATTAGATGTCTCAAAATTCTATAGGAAAAACTTATTTAATTTATAAAACCATTTATAAACAATTACACACTGTTAAATTAAAATAAATTGAAATCACGAGGAAAACACGAATTTATAAACGCACTATTATTTAGGATACTGCCTACTTACGAAGACTCGGTTTTACACCATATTAATTATTATTATTTAAGTAATATCAAACATTGTAGAAGACAATGTAGGAAACTCAGGCCCGTTCACATGGGTGAGGCACATGGCACATTACTATAGCGATCCTAGCGGAGTGAGCTGAAAATATACGCTCGAAGTTCAGATTTTTGTACGTATGTGTCTACCCATCACCACCTCTATGAATTGTCAGCTGGAATTCGTGAAACCTTCACTTCACCAAATATTGTAGTACAGACGCCTTAAAGAATACAAATTATTGTAGCAAAAATTTAAAATACTTGTAATTCATTAGTTTAAAACCCATTTACGCATTAAATCGCAATTAAAGTGAAATAAAAAAATTTGGTTGTCTGTAAAGTCGGTTTACAGACGATAGTTTAACGTGACAACGTCATAACATAACATTGATGAAATGATTGCATACTTTCATGAATAAAATTGAATCATTTTTATTGAATTAAAACTATTTTGTATGGATACAAAGAAGGAGTGAAATGAAATTGACAATTTAATTGATAAATTTAATTTTATTTTCACAAATTAATTAAAATATGTTTATTACTTTAACGAAGATATTATTTTAACTATAACTTGTATACATGTTTGCTATTTAACTTCTTCCAATCTGTGTTATTCTGTTAAGAGATAATAGAAAAAGTAGGAAACGAATGGTAGTGTTTCAAGTTTAATGTGCCTCGAAAAAGTCAAATCGATGGTTGTTCCAATCGAGTGGAAGAGAGATAGATGCGGCGAAAGCGTACCATGAGCGTAAAGGGACACAGCGTAACGGGACAATGTGCGTAACGGGACAATTTTTCGTGCGTGCAGCCGGCGTTCATCGATTTATTAGACGTTGTCACGTCAAAACTCAAAATCTCGTAAACAACATTGATCACAACACTAAGTACATCTCATGCCGCCAGCATCACTGAGCATCACTTGTCTCGCGGATTTTCGAAGACTTCCTATATTAACCTACTGCAATATTTGGTACCATTTCCAAGATATTTTAACACGACTTGCAATTGTTGTTATGTAACAGATATTATTTCAACAGCTGTAGCAAGTCGCGCAAGTGATAAAAATTACGAATAATGGCACAACATTTTTTACAGCCATTACGTTACAGTAAGTGAATGTCTGTTTAAAATATCTGTGACGAATCCAAGAAGGCGTTTCGCGATTTCAGTTTTAGCCCTTGAGTAAAACAGTAGTATGTCCATAAAATAACGTCCCCGTTCTAAAAATTAATAGTATCAACTGTAAACTTTGTAGAGTGTTGGTTCGAGGTCGCAATTCAAGAGTAACTCAAACAGTTTCAGAAAAGCGTATGCTCGAATACCGCTCAGTTGTTTTCTCGCTTGCAGCGTGAAAGAATGGCTCTTTCCCCAATTAGTAGAGGGCGAACCTGTAAACTTCATTTGGCAACGACAGGATGAAGCTCTTTCCCATAGAAACCTCTTGGTACGAGAGTGGTTTAACGTCCAAGTCCCTAACCGTTGGATCGGTCGTAATTTTCGAGACAACAGAGCTGTTTTTTTTTTCCTGGCCTCCACTTTCACCTGACATAACGCCGCCGTGCGATTTTTTTCCCTTCGGGGCTTTTTAAAAGATATAGTGTCTACGTTCCGCTGCTACCTAAAGATTTGCCAGGGTTTAGACACAGAATAAGAGGATATTGCGACCATTGCTCCTGATGCGTTAACCAAAGTGTGGGAAGAATTGGACTTTAGGTGCACATATTAAAAATTTGTAATAAAAAAAGGTTAATTATGTTAAATTTGATGTATGATAAGTAGAGACCCGGAAATTTCGCGGATTCATTTAGTCGCAAGCAAGAATGCAAATCTTCACACTCTCGCACTGGTGTTCATGATCGGCACGCATGCAGTTGTTTTGGAAACACTCCCTCTGCGACCGTGGGCCAACGATGCCCAGCTGGGAGAGAAGAAGTATGTATGAGCGAATCGGGTAGTGCCCGAAATAACAAGGATAAAAAATGTTCTCGCTATAAGAAATCAACCCAGATGGCGAAAGTTAAAATGGGTCGAGCAAACACCTACCTATATAACTTTGGATTCCATCTCCCGAGGCCAGAAGAGACAGCGAAATTTCCGGGTCTCTGATGATGAGTAGTATTTGCTGATGTATCAGACCGTTGAGACGGGGACCTGCAGGGACAGGCTGGAGCGACGAGGTGAGGAGGGCGGGGGGAAAGTGGCGGCACTCACTTGTCGCTGGCGCGGCGGCGGGGTGGACGTGTCCCGCACGAACATGGGCGCGTCCAGGTCCGTGACGCTGGACGAGATGGACACGTTGCGTGAGCGCTGTCCGGGCACCTGCAGCAGCGCGAGGGACTGCACCGCCGCCTGCGGCCGCAGCGGGTGGTCGTCCAGCAGGTCGTCGGGCGAGCCCTCGCGGTCCATGGCTGAGCCTGCGAGCAACACGGGCGCTCCTGCACTCGTCCTCCGGAACATTACAACAATTAACTATTTAAAAAAAAACGTTTTAAATCCAACCTTCAACACGGATAACTCTAAAGACGATAGTTTCCCTGGAAGAAAAAAAAAAATTAAATAATTCGTGAAGGGTTTTTAGAAAAAAAAATTGGTTGTCTGTGAAGTCGGTTCACGAACGATAGTTTAACGTGACAACGTCATAACAAAGCATTGATGAAATGATTGATCCAGGAGAAAAGGAAATATCATTTTCGGCCTGAGACTGAGCGGTGATAGGTTTTTGCAACCAAACCATTTAGACATTAAAAATATTATATTCTTTGAGGAAGAATTTTTTTTTTAAATTTTTCTATCTTTTGTATGATAAAATCTACCCCTGCATACTTTTATGAATAAAATTGAATCATTTTTTATTGAATTATCACTATTTTTGTATGGATACAAAGAAGGAGTGAAATGAAATCCACAATTCAATTGATAAATTTACTTTCATTTGCACTCATTAATTCAAATGTGTTTATTACTTTAACGAAGAGAACATTTTAACTATAAATTTTATACGTGTTTGCTATTTAACTTATTCCGATCTGATGTTATTCTGTTAAGGATAGGACGATGATAGGAAAATTAGGAAACGAATGGGAGTGTTTCAAGTTTAATGTGCCTCGAAAAAGTCAAATCGATGGTTGTTCCAATCGAGTGGAAGAGAGATATATGCGGCGCAAGCGTACAATGAGCGTAAAGGGCCACAGCGTAACGGGTCAATGTGCGTTACGGGACGAAACTTTTTCGTGCGTGCAGCCGGCGTTCATCGATTTATTAGACGTTGTCACGTCAAAAACCTTTTTAAATCCAACCTTCAACACGGATAACTCTAAAGACGATATTTTCCTGTAAAAAAAAAATTAAATCATTCGTAAAGGATTTTTTAAAAAAAATTCAACAATAATAAATTATTAAAATTCGCTATTCCAATAATGTAATTTTATGTGTGAATATTTTGAAGCTACGGGCATTTACGTGAATGTAAATGGACTTTTTTATGCATGGTGCAAGAAAACCATTTTTTTTGGTTTTATATGGATTTAGATAAATAGCATTAAAAAAATAGTTGTCTTGGTTACCCCACACGTTCGCTATTGCGGCTCGTGTCGTAAGTTATCTTTAGGCATTGAATTTAATGGCAATTTCGAAAGTAAAAGGGTTTTTTACAGGATGAAAATAACTTTGTATTATGCCAAGAATTTATTTTTTAACAATTCAATAAATTTTTGTAAATCAGTTCATTAGTAAAGACGACTTTAAGTAACAAACATAAAAATGCATATGTTTACTTAGCTATAGTAGCATGTGCTACTTACTATAACACATCCAGTAACTACTACCTACTACTCGATTAGCTTTAGAATTATGACTTTTTGACAGAAGCCACAACTTACCCCCATTTCATCATCTCAGCGATTGAATATCGAAAGGTCAGCGGGTGGAAACTGAACTCGTCCATATTACCAACCAAGAAGAAACAGGGGTTAAGAGGTGCCTGACGTCTTCACAAACGCACGCGGCTGTTGCGTCAGAAGGTCAGTGGTTGAGTTTTTAGGGGATGGAGGGGGAGAGAAGGGGTGTGGCGCGGCGAGAATAAACAAGGTTCTGCAAAAAGGTCGAGTCCCGAAGCGGTCTGTAAATAGAAAGCAGCGCCTCGGCTAACCTGGCTGCGGTCTTTACTGACGCGCGTCGGACGTCTTTGGCCGAGGTTTATGTTCCCGTGCGCCGCGAATGGCACAATGTTGTACTGTGCGGGCTGCCAGTAGTAGTCTACACAGCTAACACCCCTCACTAACGCTATTTTTTTAACGATCGCAAACTTTTCGCGGCCGTTGTATCAGGTTGGTTGGCGTGGTGGTTCAGCCGCGTCGGAGGCTAACAGTTCTCAGACGTCTTCACGGTAGCAGTCTCATGATTAGTATGAGACAGTAGGGAACTGCTTCTCTAAAGATGGCGACTACAATATCTACCGAAACGTTGAGCATCCTCACTACACTTTCTCGTAGGTGGGTTCATCTCTGCGCCGTTCGCATCCGAGCAGTATTGCGTCTGTTCACAATCAAACGTGTTTGAAGCTAATATAAACAAATATATAAGCGAAACTTCTTAATATAAACGTATTCTCTCCATCAAGTCAACCTGTAAACTATAAACCACCCTACTGCTATAATGACGCATTAAATGTGATTGTGTTAAGTGGAAAAAATTACAAAATTTACGAATTTAACGGAGCTTTCTGGATCCCTTGAGCAACCAGTGCAACTGTGGTGTATTCATTATAACGTTATAATAAAATATAATTACATCAGGAAATATTGAACTGTCCAAAAATAAATGTTTATGATATTAATGCTAAGAAATATATTACTAAAATAGGAAAACATTTACATTATTAAACACTATTTTTTAATAATGGTTTATGCTAAATTGCTGAATAGAATAGATATAAGCTGTTATGTAATTATCCAAAGCATGTCCCTTTAAATTGATAACCAATTAGCGCTTCAAGTTTTCTTGATGTACATAGCCTACATTCAAGCGTTTTGCATCGTTTTGGTGAAAATCGCAATTCGTTTCATGTTGTTAGAATGGTTAAATCGGTTTATGAAGTGCTATGACCGATACCTATTCAGGAGATTTGCAAGCTGTCATAATTTACTGCGTAATTGTTTCTTGTGCTAAATGTTTTTTTCTTACTTTCTTCAAGTAATCTGTTTTGAATAAAACGTAATAATTTTAAAATGTCTAAAGAAATCTTTATTTGATGTGCTGAAATAATCGGCATAAATTGTAGTAGATAAATTAGCTCTTAAATTTATTTATAAAGTCGTGATTACCTAAAGTTATGACGTTTTTAGTTAGCGGGATGTGGGAATGTAAATTGTTTTTTCTCACTTAAAGGTTTTATGTTTTATAAATAAACTAAATGTTGAAAATTTTAAATGATGATATAGATTTCTCATTTTGTGTCTCACAGCATTCTCAAGCACTCAGCTCCGGATGTACGTATCTGTAAATATTTATTTATTGGAACGTACATTTATATCTCTAACTGTTTACTCAACCTAAGTCAAAGAGGGAGTCAATTTAGTTGATTTTCTACGTTATAAGTTTAAATTTTTTTATGTGTTATGAAATCATAATTATTTTTTTAAATTTCAACTAGCTTATGTACAGACCATCTACGTACCGATATAATAGCTAACGCGTATTTATAACAGTGAAATAATTATTGAAATCGGTCCAGTAGTTTTCGAGTTATTACAAACAAACTCATATTTTCTCTTTATAATATTAGTACGGATATTATTTATGAAAGTGAACATCGTTAATTGTTGGCAACTTCTGTCTAACCTTTGGCACATTAGGGCAAAGCTTAACCTAGTCCATCATTTCTTAGCCTGACCATCGTCACCACATAATCAATTTTGAATCTGTTATTTGAATCAGTGAAATGTTAGTGACTGACATTTCTGCCAACAAGAGGTCACTGGCTGGTGAACCTTCACGTGAACCTGAGAAAAAAAGAGTGTAATTCACTGGGAAATCAATGAAATACACTGACGAAATAGTGACTTTCAGTTACAGAAACAAAACCGTAGGAACATATCGATTCAAGAGATGGCGCAGTCGAGGTAGAAAATAACTTCAACTACGTCACGGCATGCCATCTACTGACGATTCTTAACTCTATGCACGTGATTCGGCTTTTATTTAGTGGCAAGTTTGTAACTGGCGCAGAGGTGTCTGCGTGAGCTGTGAGCAATAAAAAGCGTTTGAATTCTAGCCTGTCGCGAAATGGATCCACGGTGGATTCCGGTTTCTTCCTGCAGAGTTAACCTCTGAATCCGACCGATAAACTTTTGCTGCGTGATTATCAAGGCAAAATAAATCGAAAACATAATATGACATAGTCTATACTGCTTCCCAAGGTTCCCAAGGCTGATATATGTCTTTGAATATAGGTTTGAACTTATTTTTTACTGTAAATAATAGGGAAAATATTTGAACTGGAAAATTGAACGTCTGAATAATGTTTAATTGAACAATGTTCTGTAACCACCGCTAATCGTTTTCGCTGTAGCAAAATTAATTCGTTGAAATAATTGGTTTTCGTAAAACGCCACAAAAAATTGGGAAACTAAAGATGTTACCTCCAATTATTTCAATGAATAAATTTAATTACAACGACAAAATGTTCGGTAGTTGTATAACTTTGATGAATTAAACATAGTTCAGATTTCAGACGCTCAGTGTTCTATCTTAAATAATTTCTCTATTACGAGGTGAGATCAAAAAAACGGTGAACTATTTTATTACTTACAAAATAATAAGCTTACATGAAATTCAAAATACTCTCACCTTTGCTAGTGATGCGCACGCAACCCGATGTTCATTCCATGATTGGAAGCATTTCTGGATGTGGACAGACAGGAACCTTTAGTTCGCCCAAAAACTCGTGGAACAGAAGCGAGATGTGGCACCGCGCGTTGTGATGAAGGAGGAAGTGGAGACATTGATCCATTTTCTGGTCTCCGTTTCGCAAACAAAACTTAATACTAACGCTTTGTTCGAAATCCATGATTATATATGCGGAAATTTCACGCATACATTTAGTCGCAAGTTAGAATGTAAACTGTCACACTCTCGTACAGTGTTCATGATTGGACCGCAGTTATTTGGACACGCCCCTCTACGACCGTGAGCCAAACATGCCCAGCTAGGAGAGAAGTAAGCGAATCAGGTAGTGCCAATCAACAAGGATAAAAGGTTATCTCTAAGAACTCAACCAATGGGAAAGGAAAAATAGATTGAGCGCACCTATGACTTTGAATGACTTTGAATTATACCCTGATGCAAGACGATTCCGCGACAGACACGCTGAACACACCCTCACTCTTCCGGCTCTGGAAGCTGACTGACGAGTCACAACTTGTTCAAACTTGACACAGACTCTCTCAACGAATCAGGCTATCGGGCTTATTGCTTCAGATAGATGTATCGTTAGCAGTTGCTGCTATAAAAATTAAATAACCGTATTTTTTTTATCACACCTCATATTTTTATAATAAAAAAAAGTTGTCATCCCCAACTTCAAAGACGTATACCAGCCTTGGGAAGAACTTTAGACCACAAGTTATGTATATGTTGTCACCTTATTTTGTCATGAGTAGAGACCCGTAAATTTCGCGGGTTCAATGACCTCCAGGATAGACTCCAATATCCTCTACACACTCGGGCAAATTCCAACTGTTCATTGGCTGCTGACTTGTGAGTCGTCTCGACTGGGTGGCCTGTGATTCGACACTTCTATGAGTGAGGGTCTCTAATTGGCCCTCAGTCCTCCAGATTAACAGTGAACCAATGACAGAAGCAGCACTAAGGTATAATTATTTGAATTTTAGAATAACACGAAATGAACCCGCGAATTTTTCGGGTCTCTAGTCATGAGTAACAAGCGGCCAAAGTACGTCGGTATAACTCAGACTAACCTCGTATAATGTAATAGTGCAGTAGTCAACCATGTCACTCGGGCCTACATGGTAGTCGTGCTTGTAAAGGAGTCGGGGCTTCGATACGAGACTCGGGGCTAGGAGAAGCGCGTGCCGGGGGGGGGGGGGGGGTAATCTCTGGGCGACACGTGTTGCTGTTGAGTTTACGAACCACGTGTGCCTGACGTAGTCCAGATCTCTCGGCACACGTGGCTCTCAGCCCACCAGAACTCCTGGGACCGGAAATACTTTGTCGTAAAGAACACTCTTCTTGCTTTTAAGGGCATACTCGTACAATAAATTGCATCGCTATTGACATAGGTCACAATGACGTTCTGATGCATGGGCATAGCTATGACAAGAATAAAATTTGTGGTAGGCATGTTTTTGGGGGTCTGAGGTGAGTCGTATGGAATGTTCCCTTCCCTCCCTCTCCCAATCAACTTTCGTCTAGTGTTCCTCATTCAGAACATTTTTCAAAAGATTATTCTTTTTTTTACGCATTTGGCTATCTGATGACCTTCATGTGCTTTTTTTTTTTAAAAAAAGTGAAATTTTTTAATAAAAAGTGGCACTTATGAACGGTAGATCCTTACACTATGCACTATTGCTTATTATTGTGTTCTAATACGTGTTCAAGCAGAATGCTACTTACTCTACAATTTTTCATATTCAGTGGCCATAAATTGAGCCGTACATTCGTTATTTTAAGCTGGTTAATGAGTTTTTTGGAGTCACGTCACGGACTGTCCCTACCCCTTCCTGACTACGTCCTTGGCTCTGAAATACATTCCTTTGTTTTTAAAGGGTTGAACAGATAACCGATAGATTACATTGGTATTTTGTAACAGTGCAATATAAAATCATTTTATTTGCCACAGCAATGAAGTTGTTTAAATAAAGAGACACTGCAACATTATGCTACTTCTCACAACATTTTTTTGACAACATTAAAATTACATTAATTATTAGTGCAAGAACTTTCTTAATTAACGAGGTTAGTTACTATTTCTATAAAGAAAAAGTTTGTATTACAAGCCAAACTATTGGAACCACAAAGCCATATAATCTTAATCAACCAAACACAAAAAAAAAAAAATACTAGCAATAATCTTTATATCGTTGATTTAATTTTAGGTTTGTCTGAGTTAAACAAATTACGTGTTTGGATGTTTTATTTGTCATAAGTTGTTTTACAGTGAAGCCTGTTGTTAAAATTAAATTACTGGTTTAACGAACTGATTTGTGAACCAGATTCATATCACAATGATCAAAAATTACTTTCCGATTAAATAAGCTACACTTAAATCACACAAACCATTCGAATGTAGATCTTGTAAATGTGTTCATGGTTCAGATCCTACTAACGTATTTCCGGTACTTGGTCACGTGAAGATACTTGTATTGAACAACTCACCCACTGTTTGAAACTGATAACAACAGAACCTATGACGTGGCGTACGTGTGGATTGGATTGAAAACTGTACCATTTACGATTTTACCAATACCTGTGACATTTTCTTGACTACCTAAAACATTTTTTTTGTAATAAACATGCACTAAAACTTTGCATGCTAGTTTCTATTAACTCTTTGTCGAAGCCGTGATTATATTTTCGGGGTTGTTATACGATGATAGTGCTACTTCCTCTTCAGCTTAATATAAAATTTAATGTGAGACGTTTATACTTGGAAAATTAAAACAAAATACGTTTGCAGAGCCCTTAAGAATTATTATTTTTTCCACCTATTGTGTTTTATTTCACTTAACGTTTTAGTATTTTTGTGATGTTTCTGGGGAAAATGTCTTATGAACCCCACATCCTCTCCTCCGCCCCCTTTGCTACGAACCTGATTAACTATATTCATTATGTGTGTTTTAATTGTATGCAAACTGCAAGGAGTTTTTTTTATAAAATAAATAATTTCCATAAGATGCTAGATAAGAAAATATATACAAAATATTTGTGTCTGCGATTATGTTAAGTTTCCTTAAAGCCGGACCGTGTTCTCGGAAAATAACAGCTTGACTGTTGAACAACAGGTTATCTCTGAAAACATCTAAACACAAGTGTTCCCATGTGTGTGTACTTCAAGCCATCCAATACCGTTCAGGTCATCCCAGGAAACATATACTAATAGTGGAAGATTAAGAGCATACAGCATTGACGTAAAAAAAAATACACTCGGAAACTTTTCGTTTGCACTGAAGTTACCAGGTAAAATGGGATATTTGTGGGTGAGCTATCGTATGAAATTTAAAATATATTTTTTTTAGCAGTATCGAGTTTAAAAATGGGTACACATTGTTGAAAAAATAAGATTTTTTTTTCTAGAAAAATGTATTGGCTCAGTAAAGAACTATGTAGTAAAACATGGCTGTGTTGTTTATGTTCCGTTATTAGTTAAATATCTCTCAGGCACATGTCTCTTGCAGGCACACGAATCACAGCCATCCAGTGCGGAAGCAAACGCTTCGTGATTGGCCCGGCCAAACACGGCAATGCTTCTCTTGCAGACGGTCGCCAATCGCAAGGAAGAAACTGTTAGAACAGGCATACTTTTTTTTACAGTCGAATAAACGTTCATATCATTCTACGAAAAATAAGTGCCCCTAATCTTCACGTCTGTATCAGTTCTCAGCGTTGTTTGAGCTGGATCAGAAGGTACAGTCCTGCCAAGAGGCCAGTAGAGGCTTGGTCTAACATACACACTTTCCAGTGCTGATAAGGTTCGAACCATCTTTCGGGTTGAAGGCCATACATATATTGGAAAGAATCGATAATGTGAAAGAGTTTTTTCCCCCAAAATAATTAACTTAACCGAATCACTTTAGTTTTATTGTATTCAAACATTCAAGACACGGCAATATTTTCGATTTTTTTTTGTAAGAGAGGCCCCAAGCAATAAAGGTTGTTGAACTGCATGCTGGTCTTGTATGTGGCATATAGTTGCAAGGACTTTCGGACTTGTAGTGAAAAAAAAAATCGTTGCCGCCTCAAGACATTTTTTTTTTAGTTTAAACTCTTAAATTAATACTTTGTGGTGGCAACAAAATATTTTTTTAGTAAAGAAAAACAGTTATTTTGTACAAGCAAAAAAAAATATCGTCAGTAAAACGTTTTGTGGGCACTACGATATTATTATTTTTTGCTCACCTATAATAATAGTAGAGTGAGTACTTAGGAAATAATTTGTTGCAACACTTTTTTTTTCCTGTGTACGCACAGTGAGGGGTGCTGTCATAACTTTTGAAACACGCAACTTAGAAATACGAGTTATGCCTGTTCTAAGTTGTGTGTGTCTAAATTATGATAGTTCTATGTTACGTGTTTCTAATTTATGATGTTTCTTAGTTACATGGTTCGACGTTGTGTGTTTCTAAGTTGTGACAGTTCTGAGTCGTGTGCTTCTAAGTTGTATGAGGCTCCACTGGGAGAGGTGCGGACCCCCCACTCCCCGCTCCAGGGGTGAGGCACCCTAGCGCCACGAGGCCGCCGAAGACCTGTGGCCGAGATCTTGGTTCGTGAGGAGCCAGGATTACTGGGAGCATTACGTCGTCATGAATTAAAAATATTCTTTGATTAAAAGTTTAGAGGGGGAAGTGTTTGTTCCGTTGGGATAAAAAAGTAGGAAAAAAAATAATTTTTTTTTTTTAATTTATGTAGTATCTTTGCCACTTTTTGTGACGCAAAGCGTTGGATGTAGTACTAAAACCTTAACATTTTTTTTTTTAATTTATCGGGAATAGCAAGGTTTCCTGAAGGAAGTTTTTCTCCTATCCCTACGAACACTTGAATTTATAGCACGAAAAATTTTAGAGTCGCCCTTTAAAGTCTCCCAGAGGAGCGTAGAGGCTGTGGGACCAGCGCCGCCCTTAGCACCGTGACACTCACCTGGTGCGCGTCTCCGCCGGCCTCAGGGGGTGAGTGGTTGAGTGGTTGAGTGGTTGAGTGGTTGATGGTCGCGGACCGCGCACGGCAAGGCTGTCGCGGAACGACTACCCGACTGATGGCGCGCGCGCGCCTGTCTCCCTCCCTTCCCCTCGTCGACTTCCGTGCCAAAAACACCCGCCCGATATACTGGCCCCCTCACCTCCTCACCCTCTTTCCGAGTCACGCGCTTGCCGCCAAAAACATCTGCCGCGGCCTTTTCTCTAGATGACTGCCACCTACAACCTCAGTAGTTCGTGTTTTTTTTTGTGACAAGTTGTTTTACTTTACTTAGTCTCACTCGTAATTTTTTTTTTTTTAAGTGAAAATTATTTTTGGCCGACAGGCTATAAGTCGATGCGATGAGTCATCAAAGCATGACGAAAGTGCAACGCTCGGAGGACAACGGAAAAGTGCAACGAAAAGAAGTGGGGCTGGGTGGACTCAGGAGCCGGGTATCGATGGCATGCTTGTATTATTATAGCACACTCGCATACTTGCACGCTTTCTTATACATTATTATACCCCTGCCTGCGGAGATACACTTCTAACTCTCGTGGCGGCCATTTGCCGATGTGGTTCTTTCCTTTTATTTCTCTGTCTGGGGGCCTGCCTTCAAGCCTAAGTAGAACAAATGAATAGGCTAGGACTCACACGCCATTTTGTATATTTCATTTTCTTGCCATTACTACTATTAGAGAGCTTCCCCTGTAAATCTATCCCGATAGCGCTTTTACACTTTATTTTTCGTCTCAAATTGTTCTTAATATATATACCTATATATATTTACTAAATGTTAAATAATAGCTGTAAAACGTCACGCAAGTGTTGGTAATCATGATCACTCGTGTGACATTATAACGTTTAGTAAATATCTGGTGAGAAAGTATGTGGACCGACAAAACATGTGATGGGAAACTATGGGATTTTAATTTACAGGAAAATCACCTAATTAATAGTAATGAGAAGGATATGAAATAACCTTCTCGGGCACACATATGTACTGTGTGCAGAGCTTCAGAAGGAAAAAAAAACACGCGATTTTAAAATTACTCAAAATATCTGAGTGGAGTTTATTTATTTACGTAAAGCATTTAAGAATACACTGAGTAGCTAAGATTTTATATTGAGTTTTTAAACTGTATTTTTAGAGTAATGAAAATGGCTAAAACGTAGTATGTTTTCTGAATAACTGATTTTTTTAAAGCACTCGCGGGACTTGCGTCATACCTGTATCTTCTTTTCCCCGTCATATAATTTAATGGTCACCGCCTGAATCTCATAGTTTACTCATGCACGACGAGAAGACTGCATGCCAGTCCACAGCCTTGAGCTTAGAGGCGACACCGCGCTAGAAGCACCAGCGAGCGTCGCACTTACCATCCAGCCTCACAAATACACCCCTGGTTAAGCGGAACCAAGGTCTCGTCATCTAGGTCATGCTGTGACGAGACAAGAATGGTTCGCTGACGAAATTAACAGGTGGGGGAAACGCGGGAGCACCCCGAGTAAACCCCGGCGGCTCTCGGCAACGTCCGCCACGTCTTCGTTTCGTGAAAAAATCCGGCTGTGACCGCGCTGGAAGTCGAACCCGGTCCGCAAGCATCCTGATCACGCAACCGCCGTGGGCCCCATACGTGTAAGTATATAACTGAATATATTACAGTATGCTGCCTACTTCAAGGCATAACTATTATTTCACTCACATAAATTTATTTTAATAGATACGGAAATTTCGCGCAATCATTCAGCCGCAAGTTATAATGCAAACCTTCCACACTCTCGCACTGTGTTCATGATTGGGCCGCAGTTATTCGGACACGCCCCTGTACGACCGCGAGTCAATGAAATGATGCCCAGCTAGGAGAGAAGTAAGCGAATCAGGTAGCGCCGACTAACAAGAACAAAAATGTTCTCGCTAGTAAATCAACCGATGGTAAGGCAAATATGGGTTGAGCACACATATCCATGTCTTTGAATTTTACCCTGAGGCAGGAAGAATCCGCAAAATTTTCAGGTCTCTATTTATTTATCTTAATTTTGGAGTGCAAAAACAAAATAGATAATTTTGACATCAAATTAAAGTTTCATTAATTTCTAGAAATAATAATTTGTTTCGTCATTAAGTTTATTAGTATATGTTACTTAACCAATTCAGAGATTTCCCTGTTTGCTAATTATCAATATCCCCCCCTTTTTTATTTTTAAATGAATTAACTCCTCAGTGGTGTGGTGAACAGACAATAATTAAAAAGTTCCTGTTTTATTTATTATGTTTTTGCTATCGGCAAGGCCGCGTTACATAGTTGACCCTACGTTACAGATAAAAAAAATAACAAGGTGATATATGTAGTGACATAGCCGTATCGTTCAACCTGTTTTCGAGTGTTTATATGAATGTATGTGTGTGTATGTGTGTGGAAGATAAATACACTTGCTTAGAAACATTTGATGGCTATTCCCAGTTGTTAGCATTGACACATTTCTTTCTCTGACCCTGTTCCTTAAAAGTGATAAATACATACACTGTTAGAAATTACAGTAACTTCACGGTCTTCTTCAAGAAAAAATGCACCTCGAACAAACGAAAAAGGTTCTTTCATGGTTCCCGGAAACCAGATCTTCGTAAGAACTACACCATACTTCCGACTTCAGATTCTTGAGCTGAGTTGAAAATAAGTTACCTAACATGAACGTGGAAGGGAGAAGAAAGTGTTTCTGCTGTATACTTAACAATACTCCGAGTATGATTCTTATGAGTTCATGATTGGAGGTCTGTACATTTACAAAAATGTAATTACATAAATGAACTATGATTCTGGATAATTCGTTACGGATATTATTCGTAAATGTAAAATAAAAATTTACACAGCGTATGGACTAAAAAAAAAAAAAAAAAAATACTGGTTCAATGGCCTCTAGAATAGATTCCACTGTGATATCGTATATTCTGGTAAATGTCAAATGATCATTGGTTGTTGACTCGTGGGACGACTTCTATTGTTTAGGGTCTCTCTGTTGGCTCATTGTCTTCTAGATTTGCTGTGGGCCAATATAGTCCTGTCATCTTAGTAAGTTCACCTCGGAATTTGAGATACCAAGCTATAAACTCGTATAAACTTGTATTTTGACATCCTAAAAGTTGTCTCAAAACCTACATATGGTAGGGTGTACGCGACTATTAAAATCTATGGTCAAAGGTCACAAAAATCGATTTTTTGCACATTTGTTTTGCAAATATCTAGTTTACTATGGGTTTTTAGCTATTTGTATTTATTATCAATATTGTAGAGTATTAAATTCCCTACAACTTTGAACTTTTGTTCGAAAAAGGTTTTTATACGTTGAATCGTTTTCGAGATAGAGGGCGGAGGGCGCGCGGTTAGAGCATCATTTGTCAACCGAGTTCCGGTCAAAAACACGCCATATAAAGTTTATTAATTATTGATAAATACATAATTATTAATAATTTTTATTTCTTATTTCTTATACAAACTACTAATGATCATCAGAAGTTATCAAGTACCATTTTCACAATGTTTTTGGCTGGAAAATATGGCGACGGCGAGATTACAAAGTGACTTCGACTATGTCACAGCATTTCGTATCTGACAATTACAATCTCCATGTCCAAATCAGCCGATGGCATGTTAAGTGCATTAGACAGAACAGAGAATTCCGAGGAAGGAACTAGCCGGAAAAAAATATCACGGCACAGACGAACACAGTGATCTGACAACGAAGAGACATGTCCTGTCACTTATTGTTGTTTCTCTATGAAATACAGTGAAACTCAGCGATGGTGTATGTCCATGAATATGTTATACGTTAGTATTCCTCATTGCAAGAACCATTCAAAGAGTGCAAACTAAAAGGCTTACAATTCTTCCTTTTAGGTTATCAGGAACATTTTTCACATAAATATCTGTTCTCTTTTTCTCAATGCAAGTCCTCTTTCTATATATAAAAAAACTGACGTCTTACATCAGAGCAGCGGTGACTCTGACCAATTACATGAAAATCTCTGTAGGTGCGACTAGGCGCAGAGTAGTTTCCGCAAATAAATAAATAAATAAATAAATAAATCTGAATGCTCATTAAACTGCATTTAGGGTATGTCCGCGCTGGCTGTTTCTCTCTTGTGATTGTCGAAGCCATTTAAGAGGATGGGCTTTCCTCCGCGCTGCATGACAGCGATTCGTGTGCCGGCAATATAGCCTACATGCGCCAGAACACGAAACACAGGCGATGCTGCAATGTTTTGACTCAACAGCTAGTCATGAAATGCTCCGTTAGGGCATGTATTTACGCCCCCACAAGGGCGCACGCAGGGGGTTATGGGAGATATCCCCAAACAAACAAAAATCGATCATTCCCACTAACAAAAGTAAATAATTACAAAATAAACAGCAGGAGGGGTGGTTCTAACCCCCTCCCCACCTTTACCGAAATGAAATTCTATGTTCGCTCCTGGTGTCACGCTGGTTGGGTCCCACACGAACCAGAATGTCTGTCGGCTAGGTACGCTGCTGGTGCGCACAGTAGCCGGCATGTTTGTTCTTCGGCGCTCGACCGGAGCGTCATTCTGGAGTGGTTATTTTTAACCGGCCCCGGCGCGGCGCTGCCATTGGTCGACCTGGGGCCGGCGGAGGCGCGGCGCAGCGCCGCCAACCTGGGCTCGCGTCACGGGAAGTACGTATTTATAATACCGGCGAGGAAGCCACCCGCTTGGCACGCGCCGCTTCGACACCACAACGCAGCGGGGGGGACGTCGACAGTATAAAAATAAAGGAGGGCATTCTCATCGGAAATACTTCATTTTTTTATTGTTCTCAAAGTCAAGTCAATTCTGTGGACATGAACGGTTCTTAATATTTATAACGAAATATCCATATTTATTCCTTCGATACTCAACCTCCTTCAGCGCTGTTATAGCTCGTTAATTCTGATAAGATTATTGATTCAAAAGATTTTTATGGACGTACGCCATTGTTGGTTTTTAATGTATGCCATTGAGAAACCACAAGAATGTACAAGAAGTATGAACAAACACACACACACAAAACAGCCGAAATGTTAAACACATAGACAGCACAGAGAGAATTCCGTGGAAGGAATTAATCGGAAAAAATTATCAGATCACATACAAACGGAGGCCTAACAACAACGAGACAGTTAGCCTATAACAAGAACAGAAAATACAAACAACAACCTTGGACAACACAGCTACAAACAAACGAACCTAACGATGAAACTAAACAAATATTCTGGTCAACACAACGACGACGGCACAGACGAACACAGAAGGCTTCCTAAGACAAAGTTATGCGACGTTTCGGGAACTGAGATCTGTTCCCGTCATCAGGCACAAACAAGATGATCATTCCGCGAAATTCCCTCCGTGCTGGCTATGCGTTTAACATTTGACATCGGCTAATTTCGGCTGGATTTTTGAAGTTATACTTCTTTAGGCGCGTTATGAAAAAATGATGAGAGTGAAATTTTAAGATGCGCGCTCATCACTGTAACACAAAATTAACAGGTTGAAGCTCCGTGCGCACCATGTAACGACATTTTCACGGGAAGATGGCGGACCCACGTGTATGAACATAAACCCATATTAGGGGACATACCAAACGTATTGGTGCGCCAAATGAAACTTTATGATAGTGAAATTACCATGGAATTTATTTTGGTAAACTAAAATAATCATAGTAAAGTAAATTCCAAGGTTTAAAAAAAAACAACATTATTTTGGTATTATATCAAACATAATACACGTTTTCCTCGTAACTTTCTGTCAGAGCAGTGGCTATACTGCGCGGTCAGTATGCTTGAAGGGCCGTGGTTCAAAACTCGGCGGTAGTTTATTTTTACTTGTTTTGAAGTTATACTTCTGTAGGCGCGTTATGAAAAAATGATGAGAGTGAAATTTTAAGATGCGCGCGCATCACTGCAACACAAAATTAACAGGTTGAAGCTGCCCGCTAAATCGCTCATTAAGTCTCGAAAAAAGCTACCAACAAAATAGAAATAGAACCTCTATTAGTCGCGCATGTTGGCACGCTCGTCGCCTCTGATCACTGTTTTCATATTTATAATATTTATCCACATGTTTCTAGTTTCTACATTCACAACACGTGTTTTAGTTTCATACAAGTGCGAATTATATATGTGCTAATAAATTATATTCAGTAGTGATTTAAATTGAATATTTTGATTAATATTATTTACTATTCGTAAATATTAGTAAAAAAAATTGTGCCTTTATACTTTTTCAAGTGCTCCAATATAATTGAGGTTAACTATCCGTATGTATTATTTATTGATATAAATTAAAAGATTAGTATTTAATATAATTAATACTAAATATTAAATTATTAATGTTAAATATTTATTAATGGTTATTTAATATTTAAAAAATAAAGTAATAAATTTAATAAAACATTTAACAAAAAAATTGTGATAAAAATAAAAATCGAACATCAAATTAAAATATTATTTTTTAATATTTATTATTAAATTGAATAAATAATAAATATTTATAAAATTAAATTAACAAATTTAATTAAAACTTTTTGATAAAAATGAAAAGTGAATATTAAATTAAGAAAATAATTATTATTTAAAAAATGAATAAACTTAAATTAAATTTTTGTAATTATTATTAAATTTATTAATTTTCTTTTAAAATAATAAATAATCAATAATAAATATTTAAAATTAAAAATCTTATAATATTTAGTACAAATTATGTCATATATATTTATTATTCTCTAAATTTTATTTATTTAATTTTTCAAATTTAAACTGAACTATTGACTGTGTTGACTATCTTTTTCCAGCCCTTTTATTATTTTATTGTAATTCATTATTAGCATGCAATTAAAAACTATTTTTTAATGATGCCAAAAATTGCACATAATCGACCGCCTATCTACCTGCTACATTAAGAGAGCGAAGTGTCTTGGGTTGCACAGACTAAGAAAAAAGTTAATATTACAAAAAAAGACAGGCAAGACTGTGCAGATGGGGGAACACAGACATACCTCACTGTTTTATCGAGTCACCTCACAAAAGTAGTTATTTTAAATAATATATTTAAATAAATCACGAGTCAATAAATCCATAGGTTGTGTGCTTTCAGCATCTAACACACAATATGCAGATATGTTTAATCATTTTAAAATTATATATTTCAATAAGAAACATAACTATATAACCGCTAAAAGGCGAACAATCACTGAAAATAATAGTTATTTTGTAAAAGAAAAGATATTGGATTCAAGACACACAGTTCCGAGTGCAACCCTTAACCATACATAAAGTGTGTTTACTCGCGGCAATATGTAACAGCTACAGACATAACTATACAGTATATTAATTAAAACCCCCGCCCAAGGAAAGTGCGACGCAGGAGTGCCCGAGTCACTCACGTGTGAACTTACCATAATGAGTTTGTGAGTGCCTGCTTTGCGG
Organism: Bacillus rossius redtenbacheri; assembly: GCF_032445375.1. Lineage (NCBI taxonomy): Eukaryota > Metazoa > Arthropoda > Insecta > Phasmatodea > Bacillidae > Bacillus > Bacillus rossius. The sequence goes on from NC_086333.1 coordinate 58,226,930, forward strand.
CCTTCAGCCTTAATTAATTATAGTGTTGTTTTAACGTAAGTATTACATCCCCGTTTTTTTATGTACAACTAGCCATTGGAGCAGTCAGCAAGCGACGAACAGTCTCTGGTGTGACTCTTAACATTTAAACTTAATTTACGTAAATTAATTAACCATAATTATTAAAGAGCATCTGCCAATCGGATTAATTAGGAATAATTAATGTATGAATTTAGAGCTGCTCTCAGCTTCTTATTATTAAAATAATTTCCGAATAACGGAACTTTAGCAACTTTGGCGCGAGAGAACGCTGAGACCTTCCCTCGTGCCAAACGCCAGTATCGAGCAACTCACGGACCGGGGCGGACGTGCATTCCACGGGGAGCCATCATCCTTTGTAGACACTGAACAGTATTTACAACCCAAACCTATTTTCTTCGTTTACGTTAACTCCCCGTGCGTCCCCGGTCATTTTACGGTGTAGGGCCTAACCCAGCCGCTTAACTTTAAACTCCCCGCACGAGACATTACGCGGGGTAAATCACCTTACAGCACGGTCCGACTCCCGCTACAAATGTACTTTTATTCAATGTCGAGTGCACAGGCGCCGACGACAACTACGTGTAAACTTTGTTTCTAATTTCACTGCCTGCCGCGGTTCACACAGGTGAATACGGGCGCCGCCAAATTAGCAATTTTCGGGATTGGCCGCCTCCAATCAAATTACCCCCTTAACCTCGGCTGGCGTGAGGGCTTAACTAGTGACAGTGCGTCAGAGCACTCATATTGAATCAAGTGTAATTTTGTAGGGTAATTCCTTGTGCGCTGTGCAAGTGGAATGTCAGTGTAGTTTGCGACTGTAATCGTTCACCTGATTAAACGACTACTCCGCACCCTCCGTGCGCGAAGTGTCAGAGACAGTATAAATCTCGAGTTCGTGTTTGTTATTATATTGAGCTTCCCTACCCCAGCTAGGAATCAGTGTACTATTCTGCACAGGGCCTGTGATGTGAGACCAGCTAGGGACCCCTCCAGCCACGTGCCTCGCCGACGGTCCTAGTGGGCCACGCAGGGGCAACACACCCACGAAACCCAAATTTGGTTAGACGCAGAGCTAACCTGGCGCCCTCCCGGAACACAATTTCAATAAGAGCCAGTTTCCCGCTAGGATACACGCCCGGTCTCGAACACGAGAACCCGGACGACGGCAAACTGTTATAATATATTTAAATATATAGCTAAGTCCATTAGTTTGGTTATTTTATACTCGATAGGCTTTGTGACATATGTTTTGCTTCTAATAAGATTCAATTACAGGATCACAAGTATCTTGAACAAGAAGAATTAACCTATTATATGATGAAATGAATGACTAATTTTATTGATGAACTAGCTGCCCGACCCGGCTTCGCACGGCTATACTAATGGAAAAAAATTAAGCCACATCTCCCATTTACAGTAATGGTAAATAAAAAAAATGCAGTGAAAATTTTTTACAATGCTGTATAATGTACCGGAGAGAAAATGAATAGCACGATGGTTTCCCGACTCGTGCACGCAACGTACAACTGATGTACCCGTACTTCACTACGGCAGTCTACAGGCAGATCACTCTTGCGCCTCTCATTATACATGCCCCTCCTTGTGCGTACGCCACTGCCGCGCGATGCCCGTTGCCATGGAGACGCAGAAGGCATGAACAATGCAAAATCCTGTTCTCATGCAGACAAAGTACCCACTGTTGCCTGGTTTTAACCACCCATGGGATCTAATTTTCGCAAAATGTCATCCTGCGTAACATAAGGAACATTACTGTGAAGTTTCAAGTGTGTAAAATATATATACTTGAAAAAAAGGGCAACAAAAAAACAAATTAAACACAGAGAGAGGAAAAAAACAATAGTTTAGGTTTGCAATTTAAAGTGATAAAAAGTATTTAAATACTAATTGAACTCTTATGAGGGTACTGATTGCTTCGTTGTAAATATCACATGGGTGTTTTTTACTTGTATGGGAAAATTAAGAATGATAAGGCATCTAGTGTGTGGCAACAATGTTAATAGGCAATAGGAAATAAACTTCTAGGGCCTGCGGCTTTGTCAACACAAACTTCGTACGTGTACTGCATGTTGTATCTAACCCCTTCCAACGCATTTGATTCTAAATTGGACTTTTAGTAATGATCCCTAATGCTATTGATAATATAATATAGCCTATAGCCTTCCTCGATAAATGTACTATCCAACACTGAAAGAATTTTTCAAATCGGACCAGTGGTTCCTGAGATTAGCGCGTTCAAACAAACAAACAAACAAACAAACTCTTCAGCTTTATAATATTAGTATAGATAAACGAACACTTGATAGGAAATTAACTGTGTGCCTGTTAGCCTTACATTAACGCAAAACCAAATTCACTTGTATCCTTTTAATGTTATGTAACTGGAGTTTCAAATTCAATCTCGTTAACCCTAAATCTAATATTTTTTAAATACTAAGACAACTTAGTTATTTTTTTTAAAGTGACGCGCAGAAAGTTAAATATCAAAAATGTATTGTATGTTACATACTTTTAGAATAAATGTCTGAAATTTTATAACATTACACATTTAATTCAATGGACAGCAACATGTTTACAAACTCCCTTAAAAGACCAATACATATCTCATCTGTATGAAGTTTTTACAACTCGTTAGAGCAAAACAAAATCATTTTCGTAATATATTTTAAATATGACCGATTATAACTGCAAGGGGTGGAAAAAGCAGGGTTTAAAGGAGAAATAAATTCATAATTTCCTTCACTATTAAATCAGTTACAGTTTATTGTAAATCTTCAAATACTAATTAAAACTTTCTTTTGAAACAATTTGTGATAAGACGAACCATTACTGCAAGGTATAGAAGAAAAAAAGTTCGGAATGAAATAAATATTGCTTCTGTACTCTGTATAGGTACTATCAAATCCATTCTTATTTATTTTTAATCTTTTAATATTATGTTGAACTTTTGTCGTAGATAAATTTTGATACAAGCAATTATTACCACAAGGGGGGCGAAAGTACTCAAACACTATTGAAAAAATTTGTCTGAACAATTTTTGAGACGAGATATTAATTACTGTTGGAGGTTGTAGTAAAAAAATGGGAATATAATTTTTTAATTCCTTCCTACGTAGCCTACACTATTAGATTCGTTCGAAATTATTGTTAAATTTCTAGACAAATTTTTCTTATTTAATGTTAAATTTTATTTTGCTGTGTAGTAAAATATTATATTTTTATTAAACTAATATTTATGGTACCTTATCCTGAAGCTGAAGCAGAGTGACATTTCCACAAAAAAATACAAAGAGCAATTTTTCAGTTTTTCATCATCTGAAATGTTTTTTTAATCATTTTGTAAATGCCCGTTGCATAAAAAAAAGTAGTTATTCAATAATAACAGTTATGGAGATGATAGTTTAGGGTAGTTATACTTGAAAAACGGTAATACCAAGTTAATGGTTAATTAAGTTAGGATAAATACATTAAAACTATAGTGGAAATGATTGATTAGTTTAGGTTAGCTACATAAATGATATGGTAAAATGTGTTAACTTGTTTCTTATGTCTTATTAGCGAAAATAACTGTAGAAATGTAGCAGTGTAATTTTAAATTGTATTGCCGGGAAGTACCTGATGGGCGCTACGGGCGTCGCGGTGCTGCGTTGTCCGGGTGTGTGTGTGTGTGGGGGGGGGGGGGGGGGTGCAGGCTAGTGGGACACTAGGGCGTTGGTGAGGGTAGCGGGTATGCTGCCCCCGCATGCCCCGCCAGGTACGCGGCTAGGAATCTACCCTGAGACTCCCTACTTGGCTGTGGGGTCGCTCGGCTGCGTGGAGGACGGAATGGTGCGGAATAATCGTAGACGACACAGTTTATTTTAAATTGGCTTTTAATCCACGGACTTCTCCAGTGGTACACATGGGTACGCTGTACTCCCTACACACACACTACGCGGTGGTAGAACCACTACAAAAGCTAGGACAGTGTGCTATGCGGCGTCTGAGCCATTGTACTATTACACTAACACACGCTGATTACAAAACAAAACACGACACTAACATAGCACTGTGAATTTGCCGCGGCAGTCTCGCGGGGACACGATTACTAGTTCGCAGGAGACGGCCAGCGCCGAAAGTTAGTTGTCTTAGGAGAGCTCAATGAGCATGGTCGTAAATTCGATTCTACACAGTCGTGAGGTAGTAGCCGGCAGGCATATGCGCGGCGATCTTAACGAAGACGAGTTGGCTGGAGTCGGCCAGTGCCGTAAATTGTGTGGTCCGCGAAATACACGCCGAGTCTATGTGAGCAGCAATGAATTTAAATGGTTTGTTTATTAAATCAAGTACAGAGTGAACGATCGGTGGAACAAAATTGAAGGCTGCTCATGGACACTTGTCTTGACCCGGTGTGGAGTAGTTGGAGACTGCCGAACATGGCCTCCTCACAAGGGAGGGAAACTTTCACCTCCTTTGTGAGTCGGCGCCAAAAACTTATATCAACTTAATTTGCTCTATTATAAGCTAAAACACGTTCCAGGTGCTCATTTAAAAGGTAGCACCTGGTAATTGGATGCTTAAGGCTTAACAACTGTTTTATAGTATTTAATTATTTGAATTGTGGCATCAAGTTGACGACTGTAAATTTATTATCATATTGTCTCACTGTGAACTGTTTTAGTTGGATTTCTCCTAATTTGACTCAATCATTGTCACGGGCACTTTAATTAAGGCCAGTGGCCGCGGTGACTGGTAATGAGATTCGTTGTCTACTCCGTGCGTGGGGTGCTCAAGGGTGTAGCCAGGGGGGGGGGGGGGTTTAGGGATTCAAACCCCTCCCTTTGCACCAAATCTTTAATTAATTTCTTATTTATCACTCAAACCAATTTCATATTAAAATTAATAACATTTTTACCATTACAATATTTAAATTTAAGTACCGAAAACTGCTAAAATAGCACTATTTTACATCTTAAAATCCAAATTTTCCCGGGGGAGGACACCCGGACCCCCCGCTTTAATACGGGGGGGGGGGGGGTGGCATGCTTCTTAACACCCCCCATACACAAATCATGGCTACGCCACTGGCGGTGCTCGCACGGAGTAGATACGATGCACTTGTTTAATGCCTGTGAATTAATAATTGTGTCCTACTGTCTTGTTCCTTAATTGTTTTATGGGTCCCCGGGGTTTCGTGCCCTGAAGTTTATTTGAGTCTAGTGGGGTCACGCCCGAGGCGCTCGCCTGACTTATTCCCGCTGGGCTAGGGGTGCGCTCCAAAAACGGGATCTGGTACTAGCAGTGCGGAGCACGGGCTTAGAGGCTATGGTCGGGACGACGTCAGTATATTATTAAATCGTAGATACATAATGTCTTAACGTTCAACTTGCACAGGAAAGACAAAAGTATAGCAAGTTCTTAATAGAAGGTGTGCATCATTGTGGTTGCAAAACACCTGTGTTTTCAGGTGTGATTCAAGAGTATTGAAACAATAAAAACTCTTCCTCACCTCAACGTACAAAAACATCTCAAATTAATAACGAACGAGTCAAGTCGGCAAGATTCGTATATGCTCGTGTATTTTCGGCTGTCTTAAGCGATGACTTCGTCAAGTCGGAAGTACGTCTGACGCCGTCGTCGGTGCTCCCTCTGAGAGCACAGGCCGTTATGTGTCCTCAACACCTGATCAGTGCTGTGCCACGAACACGCCCGTGCGTGCAACGTAGTGCCACGAACGGCATGACGTCAGTCACGCAGTCACGGCCTCCTACGCGTGCTAGGCGCCCGGCCGGGTGTGGCATTGCGCAACTAGGTAGTCTGTGTACATGCATTTGATAAAACAATCAAAAATAAAACTTTTAAAACAGCCAATAATTATTGTTCATTAACTAATCATTTTGTAAACCTATATCGTTCACAAAACTGGCCGGAATCACCTTACCGCGCTCCGCAGTTTCCCGCGGATTTTTCCCCCTCCCTGGCCCGGTTGCCAGGGAGAATAGTCAGTAGCGATCTAGCTCTCACCTGAGCCGGCAGCCCCGCGCACGGGGAGCATTCATCTTTCGCGCCAATCTCCACGTTAACATCAATAGGTAACTATCTTCAAATCTTTATCAACAGCTCCCCGGTCGGCCCTAACCGGCCGTACGATATCTCGTGCGGTCTTTCGTTAAAATGTGTGACTCGCCACCGAGTCTTTCCAGTGCTACGTAAGTGTAATTATTCAGGCGGCCCGCCGTGGTGCCTGCGCCTCACGCTATTAAAACTCCCCTCTGAGAACTAGTTCATCGCCCACGCGGGGCAGCACTGTGCCGAACGCGAAACAGAGTTTAATAACGATTCATCACCTGGGACGTGCAACGGTCGCGGACGAGATATCCCGTCGGATTCCGCCGCGCCCATCCCCAGCTTAACATGGCCCTCGCCACCACGCGAATTAGCCGCCTTTGTGTGACCACCTGAGTGGGACACTTGATCTTCACCCCGAACTCGGGACTAGCCCTTAGTGACTCTAGTGTAATATTGCTTTGTTAAGTGTACTTGTTTACCCGGCCGTTAGTGTACCCCGTGTTATGTCGCGCACAAACAACCACGTGTGCAGAAACGGGCTTGCCGCTCACCCGAGTCTTCGTCTCCGTAGCTCGCCGGGTTACCTACCTCTCTTAAAGTACTAGCCGCCGGGCTACCGAGCGACCGTAAAGAGTACCGCCAGCTGAGGGAGGTGTAGGCTGAGTGGAGGTCAACGATTATGCGGCCAGTCACGTGAGAGTGCCATATGTGACGTAGAGAAGTGTAACGTGTGCGACGTAATAAATCTGTTAAACGTACGTGTGTGTTTTCTCTAATACGGCGTCCTGAGAGGTCATAACAGCCTGGGGGGCCCTTTGCCGACGCGTCCCTGCCTACAGCCACGAGGCCAGGAACCCCGCCCTTGAGATCAAAATTCTTTAAACCTTTTCAATTAACATAATTTCAAAACAGGCAGCAGGGACGGCGTCACGTCAAACAAGCTGTTGCTTGAGCACGGAGACTTCATGAAGCTTATCCTTTTCACGGACTATGAAACATGGATATTGAAATCGCTGCCTTGAGAAACAAGACGGTCTTCGCCAAGATTGACTCAAGAGATTGTTCAAGACACGACTATTAATACCAGCCTAGGTGTCAAATTTATTGAAAGTGAAACTACTCGATAAAATATACTCTCGATATCTTGAACTAAGATAGAGTTCCACCAGTCAATTCTATTTTGCGATACCAATGTTTAATTTTTTTAAGGTAAGACTTTTCGATATAATATTTACTCAGTATCGTGAACTAGAATACAGTCCCAATGGTCAACTCTATTTTGCGATTTCGTTATTTAGTTTATTGAAAAAATTTTTAAGATATTTTCTCAGTAACATGAACGAACTAGACTACAGTCCCACCTGGTTAACTATATTTTGTGATACCGGTATTTAATTCCTCATAATTTACCTTTTTTCACACAACTTTTATTTTTCAGCAAAATTAATTTTTATAATATATAGGGCACACTTTTAATTTTCCCGATACCACTATCAGTTGTAAGGTCTACAGACATAATTTTATTAATAATGAAAAATCGGTACTGCTAAATAGAATAGGACTAAGGGGACTATTGAGCTAAGATATTAAAAAAATTAGTTGCGTGAAAAATTGTGCATTTATATTTCTCTCCCCAAAACTCCCATATTCCCGCACATGTGCTGTAAGAAAGTAGGGAGTGATAATGATGTAAGCGTCCCCATCTTGGTGAAATCATTGGTATTTTTATATAAATATCCGTAATCTGTGAGTACGAAAAGCAATTTAGTATATTGTGGTATCCTGCAAAAAATACAGGATAAAATATTAGGTGTCAAATATAATCCCATGCTTTTGTTAGGTAACTTGTCCTGTCTGCAAACATAAGCCCTACATAGCATTTTATCGATTCTTATTTATGAAGGCTATAACCACCAATAGTTTACATCGTCTGAGAAGGTGTGTACCAACCCAAAATGACTTCAACATCCAATCCAGGCAACTTCTCCCTAACTTCTTAACTCCATGAAACAGAGCATTATAATAATTCATTTGTAAACAAATACCATAGACTAATTACATTGAAATGTGGTCAAACTAAGGGCAGTATTCCAAGACACAAAAATAAGGGTTTAGGTGTTGAATATGCAATACCTGTACCCTAACCATATTCCAAGTGCACGATAGGACACGGCCAGTCCCTTATTTTTAGGGCACTGATTTTGTGTCCTATCTGTTGCCGATTTGATCCATGACTATATATATATATATATATATATATATATATATATATATATATATATATATATTCCTTTTTAAAGAACTTTAACGGAACTTTTACGATTACAATTTCCCCCCCCCCTCTAATATCTTAAAAAACAGAAAACATTAATACGGCCAAAAATTCATCGTTTATTTTTGTATAACCAAATTTAAATATTTTATTTCACATTATAATTCCATAGCTTAAAAAAAAAAAAAAAGCTAAAATTACGATGGATTCCACGAAGTACAACTGTTTATAGCCTCGCACAAGTCTTCGTTTATTAAAACGACTGCCGATCTGATACCTTACAGGGGTTGGTTCAGTTAGAACACGTTTTGGAATATGACCCGAGAGTTAGGGTACGGCAGTTGCCCAACAAGGCAGTGCATATTCGCTACCTTACTGAAACGTCTTGGAATACCGCCCTAAATGTCATAAGTTTTTCTATGTATAACAATTTTCTAGGTGCGCCCGCCACTGTACTATTTTGCAAGTTGTGAAGGCAAACAACCAGTTCAAATTTTTTAACTGTACAACTTGCAGTCCTAGTCTATGTTAATACTTGGTCAATGGTTTTCACAATACATATGTAAATATGTTGATTATGTTATCATATTTAACCATCAGCTGACTGCGAGATTATATTTGAATTGTGTTTTATGTAAAATACAGCAAATATTATAATACAGGTAATTGTTGAGATGATGATTAGTATGTAATTGTATTTTAATGATCCCATAACCTCAATTACAGCACACTAACATAAGACCCATTTAATTAATTACTTATTTAATTTTTGCGAAACACCTAAAATTGATGAAGTAAAATTGTATTTCATGAAAGGAAAATATATTGGATAGTAATTAGACTTTATTTTTAATTTACCTGAGAGAAATTGTGGATGGTCATTTTTAAAAAATTTTAATGTGTTGCTTTACTGCGAACATTGTGCGAAATATAACGGGGAATTTTGGTGTTAAAAATGGCGAGCCTCTTCGGAAAAAAAAAAAAGTTAAAAATGTTTTCGAATCATTCTCTTGTAAAGGCTTTGTAATGCTACAAGTAGCATTTAAATTTGGTAATGCTTAACCAACAGTTCAGATGATTTTTGCAGTATTTGTAATGTTTCTAACCTAGCTAATCATCCACACTATTTTAAAGTATTTTAGGTAATGTTGTGTATCACATATCTAGGTTTATTTCTTGATCCTAATAGCATGATTGTGTACATATTGATCCTTTGGTACATGATGCTTCATTTATTTATTTATCCAGATTGAAAAGATTGTTGGAATGTGTCGTAATATCTGAAAACACACATAAAATGTGCTTAAATCCCAAAATATAAAATTCAAGAATTGTTGTACATTTAAGGCTGTGATTAAATATTGAGAGAGCCTGAACAACAACCAGCAAATATTACAACAGTTATTAAAATATGGCTCATGAAACAAAAGGTGCTCATGTAACAGTAAACACTTGAAAGCAAAGATTTTTAAAATGGAACTCCAATAAAATTTCTAATACTTATTGCTTCCATTTTCCATTTACAGAGAATCTACAAACATGAAGCTGGAAAAAAATGAGGAAAAAATGAGCACATTAAAAAATTTATTCAAAAGAATTAACAGCCTTCAATCATAAAAACGGGTCATATACAAGGTTGTAATTCACCTTATGTAATTGTCCTCCAAGGAAGCGAGTACTTATGAGTAGCGTACTAATTGGAGCGTTGACAGTATGAGTGGATTGTCCCACTCGGCTGCTCATTAGACTTCAAATTACTGAACCCCCATGACCAGCGTACTGTACTCTCTGCAGTGTTGTTAGCACGAGCTGCTTGGCCCGCTCTCCGACTTGCTCGGTGCCTTTGTGAAATCTCTGACAACTGCACCCTCTTTTTCTCTTCTCCGAGATAGCTGCCTCGTTCTGGTTCCTTGCTGTCTCAGTCTTGGCAAATAGCAGAGGATACAACACAAGTCTGCAATTTTACTGGTCATTGAAAACTACTTTGTCAGATACATTATCTTTATTTTTCATTAGCGGACATAAATAAAGCAGGACAAAGTTTTTTCTCTGATTAATAGTTACATAGTTATGGGTAACTATCTCCCATAAACAAACCTCACCATCGCCGCCACACTGCCACGTTAATAAATGCTTTGTACCAAGTTCCAACTTCAAATCCCAACATGAGTTGCTCTTCCAACTCGCCAAGCGAATTGGACTTTGTGAGACGTCAAACTAAATACCGGCCTTCAACGTATCTAGTAATTAATCTTGAAGACGATGCGGCTTGCCCTCGAAGATGACCAAGTGTGTACTCGTAGTTAAAGGGGTTTGGCGGGCGTGGCATCACTGGCGATGGCATCGTCTCCTTCACTCTGAGCCGAGGGGGTTTATATGCTATGAAATTTTTTGTAGGCAAAGGGAATTTTTTTGGTCCCAAAGGGATACGTGCGTGCTCTAAGATTTGTGCTGACATGTAGCAAGTTTTCGTAAATTACTTTACAAAATTTTTATGCTCTTTGAGGCGGCTTGTTTTCTCAAAACCATTGTATATTCACTTACACCCCTTTGATTCCACCGGATCTCAACTGTGAACTTCCATTGTGTACAATATTGTTTAGTTTTATCGTTCGGGTGAATTAGTGAAAGTTTTGTTTTGAAGTTCAAGCTGATTATTCAAATGTGAAGTTTCGCTTTTAACGCATGTAATGTTCAGATATCCATTTTTTTTTTATTTGTACTCTTAGTGGTATCAGCGATGTTGAGAATGACGATGGTTGTGTTTGGTGCCAGCAGTGAGCGGGATGGCGGATGAGCCGGCACTTGCTCGTCTGCAGGCTTCATCCGGTGCTGTCGCTGCGCTCGTCACGAATGGCGAAGGTTATGTTGGCGTGACTTGTGACGTAGTTACCCTGATACCCAAAACAGAAATAAAGGTAAATATGTACTTGAAGCTATGTGGATGTATTATTAGTGTATAGGTGACAGTGGAGCCCCGGTTATCTGAACCAATTGGGGCAGATACCTGTTCCGGATTAACACATTTTCAGATTAGCAGAATAATTGCCATAATACAACAGTGTGTTGTAAAATACATCACTATAAGTGTTTAATAATGATATAATACAGCCTATATCATTTTGACAAGTACTAAATCACTAAACATGTTAATTGAGTTTAGACTTAACAAATAATTTTTAAAATATAAAAAAACATTAAATTTTTATTAAAAAATTTTTGTTTTAAAATTATTTGGATTAGCCAAATTTTTTATTTAACGGGGTTCGTATTAGCAGCTGTACTCCTTATTTTGTTTATTCAAGGGTGACATATTTTTGAACTATGCATGCTTACTGTTTAAATTAAATTAAATAGACAATAAATACATAATATTAAGGTTAAGTAAAAATGTATGATTTGTTCTAATGGAATGTTCATTTAAGAAAGTAGCTTCTATGATAGAAATCTTGAAATTTCTAATGAATAACCTGTATGCCTACTGTTTTGAATTGTGAAGTCGGGCCATATTTACAGTGAAAAGTTCTTTAATTTGGCACGTTCGGGATAATGGAATGGTTCCAGGTTACAGTCTGTGTTGAACCATAGACTACAAAATTTAAGACCTTTAACTTTATCAAGTTGTTACTGTGTTAATAAGTTAGTAGATTTTAACACTTGGGTTGCTTATGCAACAGGCTCACAATTTGTGTGGAGGACTCTTGAGTCTGTAATGAATCTTAAACCAATTGGGAATAAAATCATGGGCAACTTGGTTACTTCGCATATCAAGGTAGCACCCAATGAAATGGTCACATTTGCTCAAGTATATTAAGTTCTCAGGGTCTATTGTAAAGGTCAATTAACTTGCAATTTTTTTTATTTACTGAATACCTACTTTAAACCTAAATACAGTTGAAATTAATTAGTAATGACTTTTGTGTGAAGAAGTGTGGTTGATGGGTTGTGTTGGGTCTATGTGTTTGTACAAATTTTATGGTTTGTATTTTTGTTAATTTCTATGTGTGCTTACTCCTAAAGTCTTAGGACTGTTTGTGTGCATGCCACAATTTATAAATAAAAAAGAATATACATATAAAGTATATTTTTAATCACCATACGATTAGCTAGTGTCTTTATGTATGTCATAATATAATACTTCAGGCAGACACGTTGATGCATTATATCTGCGGTGTGGCAACTACGTGTTGTGTTATAGTGGTAGATGCATAAATCAATGCCTCTCTATTGTACGGCACATGCACCTTGCCATGCCTTAGAATGCCTGTTGACTTCACACGTTAGACCTTAAGTTTATTGAGTCAATGGATTGTACCAAGTTGAAATTCTGTGGTTTTATACCACAGCTGTACTGATCTGTGTATCTATCACAATATTGCGGGGGTTTTTCAGAAATATAATTTTGAAGGACAAACTTGGCCATTTTTGCTCAAAGGATAAACTTTATTCTTCATGGCTGCGTACACATAGAACAGAAGCTTTAAAATCCCTGGGTCATAGTTGATACAGTGGTAGAAAGCATTGCAGTCTTTTGTGTGCTTTAAAAAATTCCACATACTAGGAGTAGCACTTTTACATAGCAGATACGTGGAGTGGTATTTTGTGCACACTGGTTATAAGTCAAGAAAAAACCTTTTGGACCAAATATTAATTAGGTTTTATTCCTGTTTTATATATATAATTATTTTTTTTTTACTATTTTGGGGAGGGAGATGGTTTCAATCCCTCTACTTCCCTACCCATTTAAATTTGCCCTTGATTGTAAACTGACATTTTTTTATGATGTTAATTATGAATGTTAGTGTGTATGTATCTATTATGTGATGGAGTTAATTTTTTAAATTATTTTGAATGTGTACATAAGATATATGAAATAATTTTTTTTTTCTCCTCTTAGGAAGAAGCAGATTTTTCTGTAGATGAAATCTGGAACCTGGAGAATGGTGCAAGGTTCTTAGATGACTTGGTGTAAGTTTAATATTTTTCCATCTATTCTATATTAATGTATTATAGCTAATAACATTTTAAAATAGCAAGCATACAGCATTTCTCAGATGACAGTCATCCATCTTAAGAACTGAAACTTTTTTACAGCTATCATAGTTGTATTTTTTCTTGACAAACAAGGAAATAAAACAAATATGTTTATTAAATTTACCATTTGTGAGTATAAGTGGTAGCCTAGTAAAATCTTGATGTGTTTTGCAAGAATGGAAATGTTAATTGACATACTTCCCTGATCAAACTAAAATATCTGTTATCAGTGCAACCTTACCGTCTTGCAGTTTGAAATGTGTGACCAATAGCCATGCTGCCGTGCGATTATTTCTGCCGTTTAGTAGCAATGCCACTCCCATATAACGGGTTGTTCGGACATGTATTCTTAAACCAAAAGTCTGAAGTACTGAATGTCTAATGTGTGTGTTCTTTATTTCTCATCTCAGGAACTTGCAAGATAGCGAAGCAGATGTTAAGATTGATAAAGGCTTACATGTTAAGCTTGAGGAAGATATTGAAGGTAAGAAAATGTTTTGTGTCTAGTTATCTAACTGTAGAGCATGAAAGGTGAATTCTACTTTCTTGATTTTGAAATCTAGAACATAAAACTGGTGGCTGATAACCAAATTAAATTTGTTTGTTTTGGTTTTTGAAACCTACAATGATTATGGGTTGGAGATCCCCAAACTTGTCTGCAGGGAAATGACTGCTGCAGACGAAGAAGAGTGTTTCTGCGGTGGTTTACCAAAGCCTTCTGAAATGTACTAGTGAAGTGACGAAACAACATTCGGTTCTGAATTGGGAATCGAACCTGGGAACTTTGGCCCACATTCAGGTGTCCTTACCACCAGACCATGTGTTTGCGATGTGTGAATTGATAATCAAAAGAGGCGAATCTTTGGTTATAGTTCTGATGTACTTTTATCCGGATGTGTCCAGAATGGGCAGAGGAAAAGGAGAACATGCAAATAAAACCTAGCTAAATGAATTTAAGAATAATTTTAAAAATTGTGGATATGAAGCAGTTTAGTGTAAACCCTTTTCTGATTCCAACTTGCATAATTTTGTTTTGCAATTATAAGTTCATTTGCCTTAAGGATGGAGTATTTTCCTTAGTTGTGGTAGTAAGATTAGATTAGAAATACCTTTTTTATAAGTTGTTAGCATTTTGACAAAGTACTGTTAAAAGTGTCTACTAGGTTGTATGAAATAAAGTATTAGAAAGCCCAAAATCAAATAAAATATATTGTACAATTAAGTAGGATACTGATTCAAATCAGCTGGTTTATTTGTATTAGTTAACAGTCTAGGTAATCAGCAAAATACTGGTCATAGATAACTTATTAAACTGTAGGAAATATCTAGTATAAGGAACTGAATGGAAAAGGAAACATAATTTTTATTTTTTATTTGATGCAAATAATGGTAAATTTCTATGTGCAGTTGGAGCTTTTTAATCTCGGCCGGAAATACTTATGTTTTGCACTTTCGTTCTTGAGTCACGTGCGTTTAGATTTTTTAGGTGGTGATTTGGATGTTTGTTAATGTTAACCGGTATACTCTGTTGCCCTAGTTTTTAGTTCATTCTGTGTTAATCTTTCTTGCCTAAGCCAGGTTATTACTACTTATTTAGATAGCATTGTAATGTATTTATTTTTCACTGATATTCCCGTTAAAACTATATTGACATTCAATAATCCGGCATAATTGTTAATTGGGCACGACTTATTCCGGAACGTGCCAGATCAAAGTGGCATTACCCTATGTACTGAAATAATAATTTAAAACTGGTGCTTCGTTTCACGAACTCTAATGTTCAGGTTCTCTATTATTTTCCATGCTGTTTAATAATCTGTATAAATGTGTAATTGGTTGCATCTAATGAAGCTGGACAGTCAGTAATGCATATTTTGGTACTGGTACCTCACAAGTATAATCTGCAACTTATGTGCATCTTGATGCTTAATTTAAATTGGTTATTGTTCAGTTAATACTATTTGTAGGGTACAGGAAAAAAGCTCCTAGCTACTGAAGTTTTGTTTACTAATTGGTACTATTAATCTACCACTGTCAGGATTATCATTCAGAGTGGTTTTTAATGCTGAGTAGTATGTTGCTGCAAATGAGGAAGCTCAATTAAATCTGTTCTTTTTTTTTTCTGTTTGTTCAAGGTTCTTCGACTCTGCTACCTGACGAGGAACGGCTACAAGAAAATGAACTACAGCTGCCAGAAAGGTACAGAATAGATACGTAATTAGTATATGTTTAAATACATGGAAGACCATCATTACTTTTTTTTTACATTCAAGGTTTTATATTTTCCTCCTTAATTATTTTCTGTGGTCTTATTAAATAAAATGTTTTAATTTACAAATTATAGCATTTTCTAGTTGCTTGGGGGAGGGGGAAGTAGACATATGATGTTTAGGCTGTACACTGTGTAGGTAATGATCATGTAACATTTAGTGAGGACCAGAAGTCTTGTGAGCTTGGCCTCATAGTTCTATGCAAAATGAGTTGCTATGAACAGACAGGCATAATCAAACTGTGTGTGCCCGGGTACACATAAACAGTTTTAAAAGCATTTACCATCATAATGATAATGCTGATTTTATCTGTTAAAAATAATCTGTCCACAAACAAAAAAAAAACTTTATTTTTTTGGCCAGGTAGATTAACTGAGTTACACGTGCAGAAATAAAGCATTGTTTCAGGTCCGAAATGTTTTTATTTCGCTGATTTTATTGTTAATGTCTGTTTTTATTTCAGTACGGTGCAGTCTTTCCGGTTTTATAGCGAGTTACATTTCACAGGTGCATTTCCATAATGAATTTTGAAGAATACATGTACTAACACTGTGCCCAGATGATTATTTCTTTCTAACTGGTTTAGCTACACAAATGTACATGTGCTTTTGAGGATGTGTACTGGTACAGAGTAAAAAAGTAGTGAGCACAGTAAATTTTTTTGGAGGCATTTGTGCCTATGTAAATTTACGGTATTAAGGTGTACATGTATGTTTGTACACACAGCAACATTTACTTTTTATATAATATAATGTTTAACTTGATTTATGAAAATTTGTAATAAAATATGTTTGTCTGACAGCATTTTAAGTAGCGTGGAGATGGGACTGCCGAGATCCTATTACAGTTTTTTTTAGCAATTTTTCACTACATTATCCCATTTATCTCAGCTTCCAAAGTTCATATTATGATCTTTATATCATTATATAGACTTTGAAGGTATCTGTAAAATAACGTATATTTTGAAATTTCTATCTCAATTCACTGATTTTTGGTGAAATTTATAACTTTATATATACATATAAACTTTATAGTTTTACAGTTTTATTCTACGTTATATTACATCTGGGAAGCTTACCATGAGAATGTCTTGAAATTTTCAGAAAATGTATCATCTGGCCTTCGTTTAGAACAAGAATGGTGTAAAATATTAATCAGACATTTTTCTATAAATTTTTTAATGAAAAACCAAGTTATGGCAGCCCAGTGTAAGTAATTTTTATTTTTTTTTTAACTTTACATAAAATGGACTAAAACACATTTTCCCCTTATTTTCAGATCCAAAAAGCCTAAGGAGCTGAAATTTTGTGATTAGGTTTATCTTAGACTTTTTAATCGCACAAAGAAAGGTTTTTTTTTAGCTTTAGCGCTTAAATAATTTAATTTGGGTTCATGCCAAAACAGTGATCTCCAATTTGTATCATAGACTCAGTGTAGATCATAAAGTAGAACTAAAGGTTGAATTACAATAGCCCACCGCCTCTGTTCACCCGTCATCCGTCCATTGGTCACGTGACCGTCAGCCAATCTGAGAGCCCGAAAAATTTCATCCGTGGGCCCATGAAAAGTTTGGCAAACTGATACCTGTGATGGACGGACAGATTATAGCTATGTTTTTAGGTGCAACAGTTAATTGTTACTAGAATACAGGCCTGTGGTGTTTTATTAGTTTGTTCAGATGTTTTGTATTTTAGTTTATTGTAGTTCATAAAACTCATGTCCGAACTATTCAATCACGACTCTGAATTTTTCCAAAGGTATGCTAATACAATATGTACAAAAACACCAAATAAATAATGAACAACATCAAAATAAGTCTCTGAGAAAAAAACACTTATTTTTGGTAGCACTTACTTGGGAAAATATTTGATGGACAGATAAAGTCATATTGTAAATCACTAGGCTAGCTGCGTGGCATTGACAGATGAAAAAGTGACGGATGTAGGCAACAGGCTATTGTAATTCCATCTTAAGAAATGATATTTCATGCCCTTCTTATCTAATGAGCAGTTAGTAGTAAGACGAGGGTTTTCCTGTAGACTTCCATAGTGAAGTACAGATATATCAGCTAGTATGATTATAAGGTTAAATAAAAAAGTAATTCTCTTTCTATTTATAATGTAACAGTATAAAAACAGTACGGTGAAGATTTATTTCATTTGTATAGTTTTATTTCATTTGTTACTTTATTTTTAAAGTGATACTAATTGTTGTAGGAATTGTTCTTTGTGATATGTATGTCGCTATTAGGGATGGGTCGGTACCGGTTCTCGGTTCTCGGTTCCTACGGTTCTCAGCATTTTAAGCGGCACCGAGAACCGCAGCTAAAATGTCGGTACCGGTACCGGCAGTATAGCAAAACCCTTTACGAAAATAGTCCTTCACTACAACTTAACTGCAGCATGAAATGGCTCAACTCACGTTCAATTCACTTATGAATTATTTTTTTGGACTTCTGTGGAATAATATTTATCTCTAACTATAAAATAAATTACACGTGAAAATATTTCATGTTCTCGTCACATCTGTAAACAAAGTACGTTATACAATCAAAACATAACAGTTGAAGGTGCCATTATGTAGTTCATAGATGTGTGCAACTCTATACCATGCCTCAGTAGAGATGTGAGAACAGAAAGATGCCATGTTTGTTTCAATTTGTTTTTAAAAATAGGCAGTTAATTGAGTCGTTGACACGTAAGTAAGGGTGACTGGTGTATAAACAATTAAAAGTGCAAAATTCCACAGAATATTTGTTTAATAGAATTAATGATTTAAAATTTTCCATAATAACTTTCGGTATTCTAAAATTTTATGCTTTTTGTGCAGTGCTTTGGACTGTAAGTTCACTGCATCTGCAGCCATCTAGCCTAATGGCTAGTAACTTTCTTTTTGGTAAACGGGATTGCTTTGAAGGGGAAAGTTTTTTTTTATAAATATAAAAAAATTAAAGTTGTGTATGGATGTAGATGTATTTTACTATTGGCTGGTCAAACGAAATGCATGTTGACACTTCTAAAGTATAATTATTCTGGCCAAATAGAGCAAATTGTGTAAGAAATGGCATCAGAAGTGTGGCAGTAATTTACTGTTGACTGTGCAAACAAACTGAATTCAATGTAGGCAATAAGTTTGATGGACAATTTAATGTTTTAATTCTTTGAAAGTTCACCATCATTGTATTTATTTCCATTATTGTACATTTTCTTTTATTCCTATGTTTTAAAGGAGGGTGTATGTAGATTTCTTGAGGTAATTACTAGATTGATATAGTAAATTTTAATTTAATTAAGTGTTCTCTATATTATTTCGAATTAATTTTTTTATTAATACATATTACATTTTTAATAGGTTGGTGTGTTTACTGTAGCTTAAAACAGTGCTTTTTTTGTAGCCAAAACAATAAATAGTTTATTAACTAAAACACCTCATAAATAATGTGTGTATAATATCTATTTTATTGTTGAAGTCAGAACCGAGAACTGATTTTTAAGAACCGGTAACGAACCGAGAACCGGGAAAAAAACAGGAATTGACCCAACACTAGTCGCTATTATATAGATATGTCTACTATGCATGTGCTTAAATTTGGACTTACTAACAGCTTGTTTGAATTTGTCAATACTGTGGGGAAAATATGCCATGGGAGACATAGCTAGTGCATTGTTGAGGTTGTAAAAACTCATAGCCCTTTGCATGTCCGAGTTTCAATTTGGAAAGTGATATTTCAGTGGTAGTATGTTTAAAATATTTTTTTAGTTATAATTTAACTCTAACACGTGTCTATTGGTGTACAGTTAGTCAGAAAACCCATATGGTTTTGTTGTCTGCAAATCGTGAGCATATGATGACTGTGTGCACCGAAGAAGAGATGGTTAGTTGTGTGGTTGATGTGCGCAGCGACGAGGCATTCGTGCGGATGCTGCACGACCAGCGCAACACGTGCCCCGTGTGTGAGCGCAAGTTCCGGCCCCCGTCGAGGCTGCGGCGGCACATGGCGATCCACAGCGACGAGAGGAAGCACAAGTGCAGCGAGTGCGGGGCGGGCTTCAAGACGCTCAGCACGATGCGCACCCACGAGCTGACGCACCGTGCCGTCAAGCCCTTCAAGTGCAGTCTCTGCTCTTCCACCCAGTGCACGAGGAGCGCCCTCCAGAAGCACTTCAACAAGAAGCACAGCAACACAGACAGGCGCGTCACCTGCGACATCTGTGACATGAGGTTCCAGTCCAGGAGCAGCCTCAAGAACCACGTCTTGCGCCACTCGGGCAAGACGGTGCTCTGCACGGCCTGCGGCCGCATGTTCTACTCCGAGAAGGACCTCCGGACCCACGTGGCCAGAGCCCACGAGCTGACGAGCAGGGAGGCCCCGGAGCTGTACGAGTGTCTGCACTGCGACCGCGTGTACACCTGCAAGCCCACCCTCGCCAACCACATGCTGTCCGTCCACCTCCGCGTGAAGGAGTACGAGTGCCCCGTGTGCGACAGGGCCTTCGCCGTGAAGGCTCACTTCCAGAAGCACATGGCGTGCCACTCGGGCGAGAAGTTCAGTTGCAACTGTGGTCGGAGCTTCTCCACCAAGACCAGCTTGGATAGGCACAGTCTGACGCACGTCAACTACAGACCCTACACCTGCGCCATGTGTGGTCTCACCTTCACGCAGAAGAGTTCCGTGGAGAGGCACATTGTCACCAACATGGAAAAAGAACACTATAAAAGGTTTGGTACTTGCAAACCCATTACAGGAGGGCGGGGAGGATACTACACTGGTCAAGAAGATAGTTGGTGAATGGGCTGTGAAGGTGCTCATTTGTATGGAAATACATTGGGTAATATTTTGACTTCTCCTGTGCCTTTCAAGACAAACTTGAAACTATATTTCATATTTTTCTAAATACTTGTATTGGTTACTTGATACACTGTGAGGTGATATCTTATAAACATGGGTCAAGAATGTTTGGTGGTCACATCACTCGCTTCGTACCAAGACAATCCAGGTTCGATTCCTGGTGAAGTGTAACCTGGATTTTTCATAAGTGGAAAATGTGGCAGAGATTGGCACAAATTGGTGGGTTTTCATTCTCTTCCCTTCCCAGTGTCACCACTCTATCTCATCTGTTCAGGCCTTAGCTGTCTAATGACATCCATGTTGAAGAGACATTAAATATTAAGTTATTAATTCATTTTGAACCTTCAGTAGTCATGAGGTGACATTTTGAAAGGTTTTGTTGTAAACTGGTGATTAAAAGTACATAGTTTAATATTTTAGTGTGCAGTAGAACCTCGTTAATCCAGATCAACTGGGGCCGGGGCTGATCCGAATTAACGAAATTCCGGGTCATTCAGAGAATGAGGGGAAAATCATTAAAAATAACGTGTATGTACTTACCACAAATATTTTTAATGGAGTTTATAAATTATTATTGGCACACTTTCACCTAAAAACACTCAGTATGTATTTACACTGTACGCAATGTAGGTACAAACTAGTCGGTAGTAAGAAAAGGCAGTGAGCTTTTGCTGCCCTAGTTTTATGTATTGCTTGTACAAGTAGTGTGATCTCTCATCCGCTTTAGCATTAGAAGCTCGTTTAGCGATTTTTCGGCTGGACTCTCGGAATAAACCATCAATTTAACAGTTAACTGTGTAACAACAGCAGGTGGGTGAGTGCAGTGAACTCACCTGCTGGCAAGTGAATTTATGATTTATCATCTGTAAAACAAGTCTTCATTTACTAACAAATCAATTTTTTTTCCAAAACTGATCCGGGTTATTCGGACGTCTGGTTTAACAAGGTTCTGCTGTATTTTATACTTACCAGATGTTCAGTGTGTGTTAATAAAAATCACAGACTTTTGTGGCCATTGTCTGGAGTTAATTAGTTTCTGGGTTGTAGCTGCATTGAAGGCAGGGCAGCAACTAGAGCCTCTGGCACCCGGGGCATGAATGGATTCGTGCGCCCCCCCCCCCCTCTTTTTTTGCACATACCACACCAATAAAGCGTGGGGTCTGGGGGCCCTCCCACGGAAAAATGGTGCTATTTAAGCATTTTCGGTACCTACATGTAACAGTTTCTGTGCTACTGTAACTTCCATGCCTGAACCCACTAGTAGGAATTACAATGCAAGCTATTTCGGCGCCCCCACAGCTTTGCGCCCGGGGCGTACGCCCCGCTTGCCCCCCCCTAGTTGCGGCCCTGATTGAAGGTTAGCAGGCTGTAGTAACAAACTTTCCCTGAGGTGTTTGGACACAAGCACAATATTTGTGAAGATGGAATACAATCACTGCCCCATGTGTATGTCGAAATCTTTTAAAAAAACTATCTACTGTTGTTGGCAAAGGCTCTCCATGTTCCTCGTTTATAATTTGTTTTCTTGTGTTGCATACATTGTGTCATCTGTGTTATTTTTGATGGCAACCGAAAAATTGGTGAAATCTTCACTTTCGATGCAGGTACAACCCAGAAGCCAAGCAAGTTCATTGTGTGGTTGGTTGGTTGTTTTTTTTTTTTTTTTTTTACAAAAAATGTTTGTGTAAACATCTTAGCTCTTGGTATATGGCATTTGGTAGGAGTAACTTCATAAATGGAACGGAAGTGTTTAAATACGGTGCTGAAGGCTTCAAGATGGCGGACCCATTTGTAGCAACGTAAAGCTGTATATAGTCACTTCTGTAAACTTTAAGGAACATACCAAACTTATTGGTGTGCCAAATGAAACTTTATGATAGTTAAACTACCCTGGCATATATTTGGTAAACTAAAATAGTTATAGTAAAAAGTTATAACACATTTTAAAATATGCAAGAAAACTGGCATTACAATTTTGATAGTACATAGTCTCCTTTCGAATAGTTTCGGTAGCGCTGCGGCAGAGCGTACATTTGAAAAGCTTAGGGGGTAATTCTTGATACGATTCAAACCTCGCCACTGCAAAACGTATCACTTTTTTTAAATAACAAATTACTGGATTATACTAATTGAATCACCCTGAGGTGAAAGGGACTAAGTTAATTTTTATGAGTTCTTCAGGAGACACATAAAAACATGTTTTAAAACACAGACATAAAATATATAAATAATAATTTCTGAACAATTATATACCATTTTAATTTCTCTGCAGTAAATTAAAAAAAAATTCTAAAATATTAATGAACAAAAAAATTTTTTTTTTTTGATTTGGTCCCTTCATGTCAGGGTGACTCAATCGTGTTTTAAACAAATATGTATTACATTTTGTTTTCTTATTGCTATAATATTTTTAAATACATAGCTCAGTCCATTGGATTATTTCATGCTAGGCAGATCTTAATCCTTTAGTTTTACTTAAAATTATATTAGGTAGGATACATATGCTTAAAAGTAATATAAACAAAAAAAATCATTCTTAATATATATTACCCCTATATTTTTTAGGAAATGAATGTCCGCATTATTAATGAATAAACAAACACCACCCCTGTTCGCCTAAATAAAAATGTGAGATGGTTTTCCTTTACTTCAGATATGATTTGCCAACTTCATTACGTATATATTTTGCAAATGAAGTGTAGAAGATAAAAAAAAAACATTCACCAGGCTACATAATATTTTAAATAAACAGCTGCAATTTTTATATATTTTCAGTTTTGGTTAAATGGACAGAAACATGTTTATCCTACCCTGATATGCTTGCTTTGATCAGCAACTGTGTATGAAGTAAGGATTATTTCTTCTCTGCTGCTAAACAAACTTGTATGCCCACTATTATATTCATGGCTATAACAGAATGTATAGCAGAAATTGGGCATTGTGTGCAGTGGGCTTAGCTGTTTAATGAATTTTAACAAGATGTGCAGTATTTTAATAAAATTCCTTGTCTAAAATCAAGTCCAAAGCTGGAGTTTTTTTTCCAGTGTCTTTTTTGCTTTTATTGAAGCTTCTTCAAACTGATATCTGTACATGATAGTGGCAAGCCACGTATACGATTCAGGCAGGTGCATATAGTACATGTCTTATTTGAATCCAGAAATTTTGGTACTTGAAAACATTTTGTGAATATTTATCATGCTCGGCACTGAACAGTGAGAGACGCATTGCCGTGCTTTTATAAGGCCAGGTTTATAAAATACGCAAGCTACGCAATAACGTAAGAAACGCAAGACACAAAAAAACAACACGATTATTGTTGAATTTCCAACTTTATTGCATTTTGACTTGCATTTTCTACGGACATGTTGGAACTTTTGCTTAGTGAAAGAAAATAACACGCTTGGAATAATTTTTTTCAAGAATTCTACGTTAATTGTTATGCCAGTTTCATATAAGTTTATTTGCAATATAAAAACAAATGAATTTTCTCATTACTGAAGTTAGATGTTTACACATCTCTGGTGATTACTGAAACACACATTTTGTTTCTTATTGAGATCATGCTCATTTATACGAGGCAGAGATGGGTTGTGAACTCTTTGCAAATGGCACACATTGTGTGACTGATTCTTTGAATCAGGGTGTTTTGTTAACTTTATTGTAGAGAGAGCCAACTGTATAGAGAGTCAACGGCATTTTAAGTGTTTCATGACAGGAGGGAGGTTGAAATAAGAATGTGGGGCAATATATCACCATTTAAAAATGTTGAAGTGGTACAAATGATGTTACTGCAAGGTATTAGTACAAAGAGCCTTTGAATAAGGACAAAAATGCATCAAATATGCATGGTGTGTGTGTAAATTTGCTAAGTTTTGTTTATTTGTGTAGGCTGTTTTTGAGTCACATTTATAACCTGTGGTTGTACACTTCTGAATTGATTGTTAAGCTGTTTATTTTCTGTTTGGGTGGATCACTGGGGCTGTGCTTTCTTGGTACTATTTGTTATAATGTACTTCAGCAGTGCTGCTTGTCTGCAGAAAAACGATGGCATTGTAGAAACTCTGGAAAAGATATAATCGTTAATAAAATGTTGATAAAAATGTTTAAGTACTTTATCTACAGGTCATGAATATTTAAAAATGGAGGGGGGGGGGGGGAAAACCTTTAACCTTTTTTATGTTGCAGCTCACATTAGCATAACAAAAAAAAAAAAAACTCTAATATAAAGTAAAACCCTGTAAGAAATTTCTCAAGGTAGGTAATTAAAAAAAATAAGAATGCTGAAAAACTAATCAAAATGTTTTTTTTTGTTTTTTTTTTTTTAATTATTTTAAGTCGAGTACAAAATTTTTTTAAACCTACTATGCACGACAATTTTTGAAGTGGGAAGTTAAAGTGGGTGGTTAAAGAGTATTTTGCTGTGTGTGCATTACAAAAAAACAGAAGCTTGTTGAGCTAGTGAGTGCCAGATGCACTTTCAGAAACTTAAGATGTTACATGACACTAATTATGAGTTTTCTTAAGTATGGTTACCAAAGGTTATATGTAGTGTGTAACTATGACAAAATTGGACCCCCCCTCCCATCACCAGATTTATGTGGATCCTGCAAAAATATTCAATTAAATTGTGATAAATTTGTTTATATAATAACACTGACCATGAAATTCAAAACTCTATGTGAATCATCGCAATGTTAAGTGTTTAGAGTGTAATTTTTCATTATGTTAATCTATACTTATAATCAAAATGTTCAAGGTAAAAATTCTACATTGGATGAAATTATGAAAGAAAAAAAATAGAAATGCCTAACAACAATATTTAGAACTCAAAAATATAGTTTTTAAAATTTTTGGCTTTTTGTTTGTTCCAGTATCACTTGATCTATTTTGATGAAACTTTTTTATTAGTAAGGTATTTGGCTAACTAAAACAGTAGGCTATATAAAATTAAAGAATTTCAACCCCTTAGGGGGTGAGAAAGAGGTAAATATAGTTTTAGGATAGTTAATTATATCTCCAAAGCTAATCAAAGATAATAAACTGTACTGTGTTCAAATAATAATCATACAAATAATAAAAACCACAATTTTACCATTCTACGATATTGAATCCCTAAGGGATGGTGAAAAAGGGGTCAATATTTTTTAAGATGAATAATGTATCTCCCATGCTAATCAAACATTATTGGGTACCAATAATAAACATACCAAAACTTCACCACCATTTTACCATTTCATGAAATTCAACCTCTAAGGGGTGAAAAAGGAAAATAGAGTTTTCCTGAATTAAAACTTAATTATAAGAAAAAATCATATCTCCATAGCAAATTAAGCTGGATGTAAGGAACTGAGCAAGAATAAATGAAATAATTAATTACGTAAAGTGAATTTAACATTTTTTTAAATTTGACCCTTAATGCAGTGAAATGGGGGTACATTAGTTTAAATAGTAACAAATTATCCAAGCAAATTAAGCTGGACGTAAGGAACTGAGTAAGAATGTAAGAATATTAGAAAGGTATATTATTTTTTATCTTAATCATTTTCTATACTCAACTGCAAAAGGAGTGAAAATGTGGTCAATTTTTTTTTATCTAAATATATATAACTCAAAGGTGACTGACTGACTGACATAGTGATCTATCAACGCACAGCCCAAACCACTGGACGGATCGGGATTAAATTTGGCATGCAGGTAGATGTTATGACGTAGGCATCCGCTAAGAAAGGATTTTGATTAATTCTACCCCCAAGGGGATAAAATACCACTCACTGACTCACTCATCACGAGATCTCTAAAACTATACACCCGATTGACTTGAAATTTAGCATAGTTACTCATTTTGTGATGTAGACGCTCACTAAGAACGGATTCTGCGGAAATCCGATCCCAAGGGGAGTTTCGGGTGCGTAATATATAAAAATTTCCAGTTTTTCGTAGGAAATCATGGCAATGGCTGTTGCTTTGTTGATGCTTCATTCATCTCTATGACAATGACTATTTCATTGTTAGTGCAGTCCTCATAAACGTTGAAATTTTGGCGGGTACTTTATATATCAAAAATTGCCCTTTTTTCAAGTATATATATTTTACAGACTTGAAACTTCACAGTAATGTTTCTTATGTTATTACGCAGGATGACATTTTCCGAAAATTAGATCCCATGGGTGGTTAAAACCAGGCAACAGTGGGTACTTTGTCTGCATGAGAACATGATTTTGCATTGTTCATGCCTTCTGCGTCTCAATGGCAACGGGCATCGCGCGGCAGTGGTGTACCCACAAGGAGGGGCATGTATAATGAGCGGCGCAAGAGTGATCTGCCTGTAGACTGCCGTAGCGAAGTACGGGTACATCAGTTGTACGTTGCGTGCACGAGTCGGGAAACCATCGGTGCTATTCATTTTCTCTCTGGTACATTATACAGCATTGTAATAAATTTTCACTGAATTTTTTTTTATTTACCATTACTGTAAATGGGAGATGTGGCTTAATTTTTTTCCATTAGTATAGCCGTGCGAAGCCGGGTCGGGCAGCTAGTTATATTATAAAAGTCCTCTAAAGCTAATCAAACAATATATAACTTATGTATTATGATTTATAAACATGCAACATCTACTATTTTTTACTAACTGCTCAATACTACTTCTTAAGGGAGTAAACATTAAAAAAATATCTTCTGATCAAATCAAACTTTATTTAAGATATTGGAAATGATTAATAATCATAGCTCAAACTCCCTTATCTTATTCAATGTTTTCCATAATATAACCTCGTATGTTGAAACAGGGGTGAATATTATTTTTAAAAAAGTTATGGATTTATTAAATCAGTATTGGCTGGATAAATGTACATTATTAAAATTTATTTTGGATTTAATTTCTTTGGTAAAAAGTAAGCAGATGAGATGGTTTTATTTGGATAATGGATATTGCCATAACTTAGAATTAACTAATTATTTTAAAATTTTTTAAATAATTTTGGTATATGTAAAAGGTGAAATTATTTAATTATTGTTTTAACCAAAATATATGAAAGTGTAAGTATAAATGATGGCATAATCTTAAGTAAAATAAAACAGGTGCATGTTTTACTTTTTTTTTTTAAATTGGCTACCTCATGAAATGAAAGAGAGGTGTGATTTCATCAAGGTAATATATGTAAATCCTATAACACACTAAAGGGGGAGTTATACAATCAGATTCTTGATTCATACTAAAAATTAAAAAAGTTTACACACAACCACTTTAGGAAATAAAGTTTTTAACGGTTTTGTCATGAATTAAATATTTTTTACATCTGATGATTCTTTGGTAAAACCTTTTGGAATTTATCACATACTTTCCTTACAATGGCAAAATATCAGCAATACCCTGAAATTACGCTAGCAAAGCCGCAGGTTATTAGCTAGTGTGATCATTAGCAATTTAAAAAAATTGAATGTGAAGAATCTTGTAATAATTCAACAACTTTTGCAGTCAATCTCAAATTGACAAACACACTGGATTATATCTTTCATGCCTTGTTTGGACAATTCTGCAAATTCACGCAGCACTGAAAAGGATAATGGAAGTTTCATGTTGTACAGTTCTGCACAGCTGCATGATGTGATAGAACCTTAAGGGTTTCAGGGTGAACTAATTACTTAGGTAACAACTTGCTGGCCTAGAACTAAAGTGGTCTATGTCACATTTTTGACAAAAAAAGGTTATGGTAATTAAATGGTAATTTCATCCGTTGAAGCTATGGCAGTGAATTCAAATATGCAGTTATGTACTTGTGACTCCGCTTAATTCTTTTGTCCTTGAAGTGTACTAGAGAAATTCAGATGGGTACTATATTTGACCTCTTCCAACTACTTTACCCAGTCAAATTGGTTGTTTACAAATCTAATTGTAAAAACAATGTTCAGCTGAAATTAGAAACTTTGAACACTTCATTACTGACAAACAATAATTAAGTTTATGTTTCATAGTTATGACCAGTATGCATGTGCATGTATTTATTGAAACTTTATTTTATTAATATGAAATATAATTTTTTTATTCAAGTTATTATAACCAGTAAAATATGACAGGTAATTATTTTTTGAGTCTTTAAATTACTTCTATACTTTTATCAGATATAACCTGCAAAACATTTTATTTTTTTCAAAATGGCAATGGGTTTTTTTTGTCTAGAAGTACACAATAAGTACACCGATTCGTCCTTGCATACTTCACTTCCAAGTCAGTCGGCCGGTATGATTTCCGGGAGCAAGGACATATAAGTAATTATATACTTCAGGTGAATTTGGATACGGCCTCAAGTCAGTCGGCCGGTACGATTTCCGGGAACAAGGACATATAATTATATACTTCAGGTGAATTTGGATACGGCCTCAAGTGGTCTATGCGTATTTTCTCTCTGGTAGGTAAACCTAGTTTAAATAAAGCTTGTATAAGTGACTCTGTAATTCTGAGGTTATGTGCTGTTGGCCAACATTACTATGTGAATATGAATTATCATAGCAATAAAAATATTTGTCACTTATTACTGTAACAGCAGTTACTGTTACTGATCCATGAAGTTGGCAACACTGCAGGTACCAGCACTGTTGCAAGCTGTCAGTATCACCATAGTTTTAAGTTAGTTGTATTACAGTTAAGTGTGAAAGGGCATGTATTAAAGTTTATTTTAAACTAACTGGTAATGGTTTAGTACTAAAAGAGAAAGGCATAAACATCAGACAAGCACATGAAAAAAACCTCTGAATAAAAGAGAAATATTTCATAGTGCTGAAATGACAAAGAAATCAACTACATCAGATAACAAGCTAAACTGATAATGAATACTTGTATATACCTCTACCTGAGTGCATTTTTTGTGAAAATGAAGGTATGTATATAGCTTATGTTGAAAATAATGTATACTCAAAAGTTAGGTTATGTGATGCACTACGTGGTAATTTAAGTAGCTTTATTTTGCGGGAAAATGGGTAAGCTTGTCAAACTAAAGCCTTTCTTTTTAACATTACAGGTACAAGAGATTCAATATGTGAACAGAATTGAACTACTAGTCTTGTATATTTGGGCAAAGATGAAGCTGCTGCATATGCAAAAAAAGACAATAATCTGTCATAAGGATGAAAGAGGCAGAGGCTAGAACATAGGGCTGTGCAAATAAGTCCTCACAGCACGTGGAGCACTCGCTTGCTGTCTGTACTTGTTCCGTGATGTCCTCGCTGCCTTGGCCGCGCTCGTCACTGCAACACACCCGGGCGCCGGCCTCCGGGTTCTCGCGCCGCCCCTCGGCTGCTGGTCCACTCGACGATCTTGGTAATGGCGAGTAGAACTCAAAGTTGCACATTCTCCAACCAATCCAAGTGAATTACCTGGTACTTGATGCTTGTGTTTCATACAGCAGCAAACACAACTCCTTGGGAAGACACTCAGTTCGCTTGTCACTCGTCCTATGTAAATCCTGTAGTTAATAGAATACTTTTCAGCTGCCCACACCTTATGCCGGCTGACTTATTTACACAAATGCCATACATTTCAATGTTGAATGCTACTTAAATAGTTTCCTTGGCTTACATGCTATCAAATTCTCGAACTATAGTCGTACTGCACATACGTGTCCATTGTAGACGTAACTCGTACAACTCCGCATCCGCGTTACTTGTAACCTCTTCACTCGTTCCAGGTTCTGCACTCATCCTTGGCAGAGATAGGCCAAGTCCTTGTTGTAAGATAAAAATAGGGTGACTGGAGCACTCCTGGTCGCAGGGCATCGTTTGTCAATCTCTTGGTCTCACCCCTTCTCCTCCAGACTGCTATGTAGCTCTGCGCTTGCATGGGTCTGATTGCAATGCCTTAATCAATTCTTGTAATTTTAAAATTTTTATCCATATTACACATTTTGGTTGCCACCAAGTAATATATAGTTTCGCCACAGTCTCTTTGCTGAGGTCTGTTAAACTTGACTTATGTTTCCTGAAAATGATGAACCTTATCTCTCTTTTTTTTTTTTTTTCCTTCACAAAAATGGTTCACACTACAGAAAAATACAGAATGACCTCGGAAAATCTACTGCTTTGAAAATCCCCATTGGAAAATATGGTAATGATCCAGGTGTGTGTCTATGTTTGTTCGTTTACAAAATTTTCAAAATATCAAAATAATTTCCTTGCTATGAAAAGAGCTTGAAATCAATTAATTTGTATGAGACACAGAGCAAGGCCATTGTATGTTAAAAGTGAGACAGAAAGTGAAACACATAATAAACTAAGCATTAACTAAATTATTTTATTAAATTTAAGTTAATGTACAAAGAGTTTGCCATAGCCCTAAATGAAAGTTCTACATGGCCTTTGAAAGGACTGCTTTACAAGTCCTGCATACCTATGAAAATTAATTTCCTCAACAGCTTTGCTTCTTTGATGCAACTCGGCTGTGTTTAAAAGTGATGTACCATTTTGAAATCTTGCTTCAATGAGCCATCTTTTAAAATAACTTAAGAAGTTACTTCAGCACTTTTTTTTTTTTTTTTTTTTTTTACATTATGAATAGCCAAATTATTTTGGCTGATTAAAGAGTTGTTTTATCTCCCCTCTTGCATGAAATGAAATCTGTGTATGCCCATGACTGTACATTAACTGAAGTATAAAACTACTATTGTGGACTCATCCCTACTAATATTATAAATTTAAAAGTGTGTTTGTTGGTTAGTCCCACTTTCACGCAGAAACGGATCGACTTAAATTTTTGCATAGAGATAGTTTACGGGCCGGAGAGTGACAATAGGCTACTTTTCACCCCGGAAAAATGCACAGTTCCTGTGAAATAGATCTGGAGCGTAATACTGCAATTACCTCTTCATGCCAAAATTGCTGAACCAAGTGCAATACAAACAGTGGGTGTTTCTCTATGTCCTCCACATGGTCATATAGTAAGGTCTGGCAACTTCTTATCCTTCTCTTTGGCGAGACCCGTCCACTTAGTGGAACTCGTGGTGACTAGAGAACTAATGGCAATAATAATGAGGTTTTTTTTTTTAAATTTCATCAATAGATAGCGTTGCCTTAAAATTTTAAACGCGCTATCGTTTGATGTGTCCATGTCTTGCCTAGAGGTTACCTGCCTTCCTACAAATGGAGTTGAAGGCTGGCGTTCCGGTTTTGCTACTGCATAAACTTGATGCACCACGATTGTACCAGGTTGTTCAACACAGAGCTGGGGAGAAAAATCTTCTCACCAGAGTAGCTAAAATAGAGAGTTAGTTAGTTACTCCAAAACCAATAATTTGGCATTACAGATTAAGAGGCTACTATTCCTGCTAAAGATAGCATGTGCAATGACGATCAGTCTCAGTGCCAGACATCGATGGTGGCAGGAATTCATTTGGGCACCCATACTGCTCGCATAGTTAGCTCTATGTTGGTTGTTAAAGAGTATCGAGTGCCCAAAACTTATACATACTGTTGGAAAATAAAGCATATAATAGTGCCTAAAGAAATATATTGCAATAAATTAAGAGTGAGAAATAATATAAATTCCACAACTACCATGTCCTTTAAGTGCAAATATGAGTTATAAATCACACTCATCTATCTTTTTTATACCCTCTTTAATTATTCTCCTCTGTGTCTAATCCTAAAGTGGCTGGCAAAAGCATGTTATAAAGTCAGATAGGTATTTAATCTTTACAAAAAAACTAAATAAAAAAGGCCTATGAATAACCACTTATAAAATTATCATTCTTAAACAGTTTTGTTACTACAGTAGAGCACCCCTCAACCTTAATTCCCAGAAACGGAACTCCCGATATCCGGAACTAATTTTCCAAAAAATATTAAAACATTACAAAACATCTCCAAAACATTTCCGCACTGGAACGAGGCGTTTTTGCTTTTGCCTGACTGTACATGTCTGTCAAAGAGCTAATTATAGCCAGTCTTTCCTGCACATTGCGTAAATACACCGCTGGTTTTCTCGTCAGACATGAATTACTATAAAGATGTTTATGCTATAAGTAGTTTTATTGTTTCACTATGTCAAGTAAACGGAAAAATCCGGCCGGCCCGAGAGTATGTACACCGACTCCCACTACACACGCTGACACGTGATAGCGAGTCACATTTACTTCCAACGTGTGTTGCTTTCAGTTTGTAGACAATAATTTAGTGTACATATGTATTATGTACATATTTATACGTTAATATATAGTTAAACAGTCTACATTTACCTGTATTTCTCTATCTCTGTGTTTTTAAATGAGATGCTTGAAGTGTTATTCTTGTGTATGTGAAATGTAAACTGTGCGTGGCAGTGACTATACACTCTCCGGAAGTGTGAATCACTAGCACGTCAACACAGAAGTAACACAACACTGTAGCTGTAGACCTACTACCTCCCCCGAACCCTCTTCAACGTCCTCTTCGCTCACGCACGCACCCACCCACAGAGATAAGAAACACGTGCCTGCAATATTGCTTGAATGAAGGTCTTCAACCGGCCCGGAGGCCAGCCCTACCGCACCTCCCCTTACCCGGAATTTTCCCATAACATGAATAGACCTCCCCCCAATGATTCCGGTTGAGGGGTGCTCTACTGTAATATACCTTGCTTTGCTAAATTTATATATGTAGTAATATGATGGTGTTCTATTTTTTTAAATTTTTTCCATAAAGAATTTTTTATCTCAAAAAGCAGCTATCAGTGAAATAAAGCAACAGACAGACTTTCTATATAGTAAGCAGTCAAACATCCAGCACTTATAATATGTTTTGTAAGAAATGTATTAAAACAAAGTACTCAAGGTATATATTTTATTTAAAGCCTTTTTCTGCAATACAACTTAAGGGTAGTGAAATGTGATAAAACTAGTTGTGGTCGAAAAGTTGGCCAACAATCTCTGAACAGATTCCGTTATTCAAAGAAATAATGATTAACATGACCAAAACAATAATTGCTTTGTTATCAACAAAGATACCTAAAAAATTGTTTTCAACTCTGTTTGTGACGGACATAATATCCTCCCCGTCCTCTTGTTACAGGTCGGCAAGTACCAGTTCTCTTGAAGTACCTTCCCCTCATGCTCGTCACTATGTGCCTCAACACCGAGCCCTTCTGCGTGAACGTCAGCCCGCACATGTCACACACGTACGGTCTGAAGTTGACGTGCGTCATCTTGTGTCTGTATAGACCGCCCTTGGTCACGAAACTCTGGTTGCAGTCGCACCAGAACTTCCTCTCCTTGTGACTGGCAACGTGTCTGTTCAGCATATATTTCAATGCAAACTTAAGTCCACACTCCTCACACTCGTAGGGCATCTCCTTGAGGTGCTCTATCATAATGTGGTTTCTAAGGGCGGCTTTAGTGGCGTACTTGTGGGAGCAGTGCAAGCACTCGAAATTCTCGCTGGGCTCCTTGGGCGTGAGGTCATGATGCCTGGCCGTGTGCTTTTTGAGATGTGATACTGTGTAGAACAACTTGCCACAAGCTACGCACAAAACATTCTTGCCCGTGTGGCGTTGGATGTGATACTCCAGACCATTGCTTGTCTTCAACATTTCACCACAAATGTAACAGATATAGCCATCAGCACCTACACCGTGCCTGTTTTGTTTGTGTCTCTGAAGAGCGCTACGCGTACACTGGGTGGAAGGACACTTGTCACACTTGAAGGGTTTGTCCATGCTGTGTGTCAGAAGGTGACTCTGGAGGGCAGAGTTTACTTTGAATGCAGCTCCACATTTATCACACTTGAAATTTCTCTCGCGGCTATGGATGATCAAATGCTGTCTCAGCCTACAGTATCGTGCAAACCTGCGGCCGCAGAAGCTACATACGTACACGTCCAACACCTCCTGTAGGAACTGGTTTCTGCACAGACAACAGGTAAACAATCAAACACTTTACTGCTTGTAGTACCACAATACATAATGCAAATATAAAGCGAAAAACAACAAATTAGCCCAGTGGCAGATCAAAGAAACCCGGAAGTGAGGTCCGCCCAATGTTTTATGGCATTTTCTGATTCTTTAAGGGATACTTAATGATATTCTATAGGGTGCCACTTTGACACCCTTAAGTAATTTAAGATATTCAAGATGGTGCCTTAGATGGCTCAAAATGTACTTATCGGCCATAAATTTGTATATAGAACACACGTGATAATCATGTTGGTGTCTAATATAATGATTTCAGTGTCTGGCAATACTAACAACTATTTATTTTGGTGATTAATTTGATTTTAAAGCTTTAACATATGTATTATGCAGATAATTGGGACAACCACTGCCGATATACAATTTTTTTTTATTTCTGTTTCAGGTGATGTGAACTGCAATATTTGAAGTGTTAACTGGTTTAGTGTGTAATAATCTAGTCAATGCTGATGCATCGGTTGCAATTGGGTTAACAAGCATGATTCAATTTGAAGAAAGTTGGCCTGCAGGATTCAATCAAACGTTGTTCACCAAAGTTAAAACTATGTCTACAGACAAGAAAAAATTGGTATTGGGAACAAAAGATGTTTGGGATACAGAAATTATATTTTCCGATTCATGGTTCTAGTAGGTTCACGTGGACTTAATACAGAAGAAGTATTTCGTCATGAACTCTCTCCTGTGCCTACCTCAATGTTTGATAACAATGGTAACACGAGGGATAAAAAAAAATATCTCAACTCTGAAAAACATGCTTTAAGTGCAACATTCAACGATAACTCATTCATAAAGCAAGTTACCAGCAGTTATCCTAAATGATGGTTGTGCTGCACTGTGGGCAGTGTTTTATCCTTCATCAGGCACTGTGAGTGACTTTGTGAATGGCTTCGTAACTTGTGTTTTGAATGAATTAAGAAAGGCTGATGTACATTTAATATTCGACCGATACCAAGACTTCATTATCAAAAGTGTGACAAGGACATATAGAGCTGGTAAACAAGCTAGCCGTTAACATAAATTGACTCTCAACACGCCTCTCCCATCTCAGAAAGTTTTATTAACTGTTACATTCAACAAGATTCAACTAATCAAAATCATTTGTGAAACATTCATAACAGACGGTGGCAAACATGCTGCAACATATGAACACAAACTCATCATTAGAGGGTTGGACTCAATACCAGTTCAAATATACGAAGGGGTTACAATATTCAGAACAGACCTACGAACAACGCATGAAGAAGCGGATATTATTATCCCACATCAAATGGTGTCCTGTGTTAATGAAGGTTATAAACTTATAACAATTAGAAGTGATGATGTCTTTGTTCTGCTGCTTCACTATTACAGACATTGTGCACTCAATTGTACTGTTTTAATGGAAGGAACTGCATCCCAGCGTCAAGTTATTGATATTAGAATGACAGCTCATAAGCATTGCGATATAATTACGTATCTTTCGGCAGCCCATGGTTTATCAGGTTGTGATACTGTATCCCATATTTATGGTATAGGAAAGGCAACTGTTGTGAGAGCATTCCAAAAGGGCTTAAAGCTATCGCTTTTAGGGCAAATAAGAGCCAACATTAATGATGTAATATATGAATCTACTGCATTTATAGCATCATGCTATGGGTATTCTATTGCCAAAATTAGGTCTATGTCAGATATAAGATACAAAATGTGGCTTAAAAAATGGGAACTGACAACACCAACAAGGCTGTGAAACTGTGTACCTTGCCACCTACTACCGAAGCCTTTGCCGAACATGTGAAGCGGACTCATTTCCAAATGTGTATTTGGAAATCTGCACTTGAGGAAAATCCACCACAACAACTGGCAACAGAATTGGGCTGGGTAGAAGATGTTGTCAACAAAAGCCTAATTCCTGTAACTGTACCAAGTGGAGTTAATCTGGCTCCACCCGAGATACTTCATATGGTACGCTGTGGTTGCGCAAAAGAAAACCCTTGTTCTAATGGAAGATGCAGCTGTGTGTTTTCTAAATTAACATGTACACAATTTTGCCATTGCTATGGTGAAGAAACCTCTGCGTAGGTTGAAGACCTCTATCTTATTTATATAGGCTTCAATGTCACAGAGCACTGTTCCACCAGTTTTCCTCCTTCTGTACTTTTTTCAGGCAGACAAATGACGCATCCATTACTTAATAAATGGGGAATCCCTAGTCCTTTCCTCCCTCAGGATGAAATCTCTCGCGATGCTTTGTATAATGATATATTGAGTAATTTTAAAAGAGGTCATTGCTAAGCGCCATGATTGTAGTCGTAGTAATATTGAACACAACTTTCGTGTTGGAGCTGCAGTCCTGTGCAGAAATTTTGTCCAGTCCGTTGCAGCTGATAATGTGGGAAGGAAGTTTATACCTAAATATGTGGGTCCTTATCTTGCAATGAAGCTGTTGGAGCAAACACTGTGTTTTTGGTTGATCACAAAAGTGGCCCAGAGCATCAGAAGGCCCACATGTACCAGCTCAAGGCTTTTGTAGAAGAATAAACATTGTAAATGGCATGTGGGCGTTGGTTGCAACAGTGTAGAACTGACTTGTGCAGTGTAAACATGCTGTTTTCGCCTCTAAGGATCATGTGTGTATACTAGTCATGTGTGACCTTTAGTGGTTCTCGAGTTCAGTGTTTAGTTTTACTTAAAATATTCATTGTAAAATTGAATGACAAATTTGTAAGATGAGGAAATGTTTGTTTTGTGTTCCTTAGGCCTTTGCTGAAGTTGAAAGGGTTAGGTTGGATCTTGTAAGTTTTGTGTTGTGTCAACTTGTTCTGAAGTGTTTTAATTCCTTGTAACTGTTTACTTGTTATGAGTCTGCATAAGTAGGTTTTTGTTGCTGTGTGTGTCGAAGCACCTAAGCAATCTTGCCATGTTCCTTTAATACCGCCGCTTGACAATGCTGAGGCACGATGGTCATAGGCATGTTGGACTCCAGCTTGCTGGCTTCAGACTGCTTGTGTGGAGCTTCAGCACCTGTCATCAGCTCCCCCACTCTCGTCCTGTCAGACCCGCCGAATGTATCGACTGCTTTGCAAGGCTGATATTGGTTGTTAAAGAGTATCGAGTGTCCAAAACTAATACATACTGGCGGAAAATGATAAAGCATATAATGGTGTCTAAATAAATATATTGCATTAAATTAAGAGTGAGAAGCAATATATATTTCAAAACAACCATATCCTTTAAGCACAAAAATGAGTTACAAATCACACTCGTCACACTCTTTTTAATACCCTATTTAATTATTCCCCTCTGTGTCCAATCCTAAAGTGGCTGCAAAAGCATGTTATAAAGACAGATATATATTTAAACTATACAAAAATCATAAAAACTACTGTCCTATGAATAACCACTTATAAAATTATCATTCTTTTAACAGTTTTGTTACTAACATAAACTTGGTTTACTAAAATTCATATTGTAATATGTTGGAGTATCTTCTGTATTTTTTTAAAATTAATTTCCATCAAGGAATTTTTTATCTCAAAAAGCAGCTATCAGTGAAATAAAAGCACCAAACAGACTTTCACCTAGATTGTAGGCAGTCAAACATCCAGCACTTATCATATGTTTTGTAAGAAATGTATGAAAGCTAAGGACTCAATGTAAAAATTTTATTTAAACCCTTTTTCTGCAAAAGGTAGTTAAATGTGATAAAACTAGTAGTTCTTGTAAAGATGGTCAACAATCACTGAACAGATTCCATTATTTAAAGACTTAATGATTAACATGACCAAAACAATAATTGCTTTGTTATCAACAAAGATACCTAAAAATTGTTTTCAACTCTGTTTGTGACGGACGTAATATCCTCCCCGTCCTCTTGTTACAGGTCGGCAAGTACCAGTTCTCTTGAAGTACCTTCCCCTCATGCTCGTCACTATGTGCCTCAACACCGAGCCCTTCTGCGTGAACGTCAGCCCGCACATGTCACACACGTACGGTCTGAAGTTGACGTGCGTCATCTTGTGTCTGTTCAGACCGTCCTTGGTCACGAAACTCTGGTTGCAGTCGCACCAGAACTTCCTCTGCTTGTGACAGGCAACGTGCCTGTTCAGCCTGTATCTCAATGTAAACTTAAGTCCACACTCCTCACACTCGTAGGGCATCTCCTTGAGGTGGACTATCATAATGTGGTTTCTAAGGGAGGCTTTAGTGGCATACTTGCGGGAGCAGTGCAAGCACTCGAAATTCTCACCCGGCTCCTTGGGCGTGGGGTCATGATGCCTGGCCGTGTGCTTTTTGAGATGTGATACTGTGTAGAACAACTTGCCACAAGCTACGCACAAAACATTCTTGCCCGTGTGGTGTTGGATGTGATACTCCAGACCATTACTTGTCTTCAACATTTCACCACAAATGTAGCAGACATAGCCATCAGCACCTACACCGTGCCTGTTTTGTTTGTGTCTCAGAAGAGCACTTTGCGTACACTGGGTGGAAGGACACTTGTCACACTTGAAGGGTTTGTCCATGCTGTGTGTCAGAAGGTGACTCTGGAGGGTGGAGTTTACTTTGAATGCAGCTCCACATTTATCACACTTGAAATTTCTCTCACGGCTATGGATGATCAAATGCTGTCTCAGCCTACAGTATCGTGCAAACCTGCGGCCGCAGAAGCTACATACATACACGTCCAACACCTCCTGTAGGAACTGGTTTCTGCACAGACAACAGGTAAACAATCAATCACTTTACTGCTTACAGTACCACCATACATAATGCAAATAGTATAAAGCGAAAAATAACAAATGTCTTGCTCCATAAGCTATATATACATGTGAGGCAGGCATTTTAATGTTTTTTTTTTAATTTAGTTTACCAACAAATTAAAAATATTACTTTTAAACATTTCCGCACCATAAATTTGATTTCAGGTAGCTATTTTGCATGAATATGATCAGCTTGGTTTCATTCGTTCTTCAATAAAAATTATTGATGTTAATTAACCTACCTCATCAAGTATAGGAAAATACTAAAGGGCATGGGAATTCCACCAGACATTAGTCGGTACTGTTTTAAATCACCATTGGAAGGAAATGTGGTGATGGTCTAGGTGTCTGCAGGCATATTAGTAATGAAGCTTATATGTTATGTGTGAAGAGGCAGATTAAGAAGTCTTATTTGCTAAGTGAGCAGACATTGTGCTCTGCTTGTTCTTGTCAGTTGAAAAGACCACCCTGCGTCGTCGGCACACGCAAGCTCACTTGTTTTCTTTCCTTCTACCACTGTGTTCCCCTTCCCAGCCTCCTTTGTGTGCATGCAACGTGTTGTGTGTGTGTGTGTGTGTGTGTGTGTGTGTGTGTGTGTGTGTGTGTGTGTGTGTGCACGCACGCACACACATTTTTGTCTCTTGGGGGTTTTTTTTTTGGCACTCGACTGGGCAGCTTAGAGGGATGGTCTTCTGGTTGTGGGCTCGGTCCTGCTAATTCTTAGCAAGGGCAGCGTAAGTCATGAATGTTTATTTAGTAACATTAATGTATAATTGTATTCTAAATTCTGTTTTGGCCCAGCTCCGGTAAATTTCTTTTGCTAGAGTTTTATCTGCGCAGGATAGATTGAAGTTGATAAAAAATGAGTTCCAGTAGAAGTTGTATAAATCATACTGATTTGTTTTGCTACATATGTAGAGAATAAACATTAAAAGAAAGACTGTCAGTGACCTTGTAAAGACAGCTTATCATGGCTACTTTGGTGTTATAGTCGGTGATCAGGATAAGTCCTGGACACCGCATCAGGTTTGTAAAACTAGTACACAAGATTTACAGCAGTGGACTAGTAGGAAAAGAAAAAGTTTGAAATTAGGTGTAACAATGGTTTGGAGAGCACCCAAAAACCACATCAATGACTTATTTTATTTATTTATTTATTTAATATTGTAATATGCCCACCAACAGCCGAGGGCTTTAGCGGTGGGCACGACACATATATACAAGGACAACATATAAAACAAACAAAATACAAACAAGCAAGTAAAGTTAAAATAAGTATAACTATTAAAAATAAACATCATAATATAAAATAAATAAAAAGAAATACAAAACATAGACATTACAGTATAATGAAATTACTAATTGCAGGCTTATGAAAAAATTAATTAAAAAAAAAAAGAAAAATACATTATATACCTAGCTACACTTTCACAGATTAAGATGATCAATTTTATTTAAATTATAAATGAGTCGAAAAATTATATCATTCTTTTTATGGCATGTACATAAGTTAGATGTTAAACGGCTGTTAAATTGGGGAATTGTAATGCCAGTATTATTAAGAATGGACTTACAATTTAATTTTTAACAGTAACAGTTTTTAATAAATACATAATCCAGATAGATACGGCATTCAGAAAGAGAATCTATAGTAAGCTGAGAGAAGTTTTTAACTTTAATTATTTTATCAAATTTATTTTGAATGGATTCCAATTTATTGCTATCGGAAGGATTAATAGAATTCCAAATAACTGAACAATATTCTAACTTAGATCTAACAAGTGATAAATAAAGACAAAGAAGAGAGTCACTGTTTGTAGCATAGAACGTAATATATTTGATTAATGCTAATGTTCTATTTGAACTAGTAACTAAGTAATTTACATGCAAGTGAAAATATAATTTTGAGTCAAGTAGTATACCTAAATCTTTTATAGAAGAAGTGATTGGGATTATTTTATTGTTAAGAACATAATCATATTCTACAGGATGATATTTCCTTGTGAAGGAGATAATTTTTGTTTTACTTGTGTTAAGAGTTACTAAATTTAATAAGCACCATTTATTAATTTCATGCATTTCAATTTCAAGTAACAAGCAGTCATTGATAGAGTTAATACTTCTGGAAATTTTAAAAACATCGGCAAACAATACACCACTTGATTGTTTAGGTACAAATGTAATATCATCAATGAAAATATTGAAAAGTAATGGAGAGAGAGTGCCACCCTGCGGGACCCCAGATGGAACTTTAAAATATGAAGAATAACTGTTGTTGATGGAAACAAAAAATCATCTATTATGAAGGTACTCAGAAAACCAGGTTACAAAATTGCCACATAAACCAAATTCAGCAAGTTTACTGAGTAAAATATCATGGTTAACAGTGTTGAATGCTTTCGCAAGGTCAAAGTAGTAGGCATCTACCTGACCCCTATTCGTTACCTCATAATAAATAGGATTTAGAAAGGACACAAGGTTGGTGGCTGTGGTCATACCAGTTCTAAAACCATGTTGTGAAGGAGACAGTCGGTTTTTAATTGGGAAAATAAGAATTTAAAGATAATTTTTTCAAATATTTTAGACAAACCATTAAGGATGGAAATACGACGGTAGTTAGATACCTTTAATTTAGAACCGCTTTTGAGAATGGGAATTACCCTTGCTATTTTCCATTTAGTGGGAAACATTTCACTTTTCTAACTTACGTTAAATAAATGTTTAAGAAGTGTGGTGTTAATATGTATGAACAGCCTTTAAGAACAAAGTTAGGTATTCCATCAGGACCGCATGACATAGAAGATTTTAGGGTTTTAATACCCCAAAGCACAAGACTTTCAGAAATAACGGGGACCAAAATGGTATCATGTTTTGACGTTGATAAATTAACATTATGATTGTGATTAGTAGATGAATATACATTAGAAAAATATTCAAAAAGGTATTAGATACCAAAACAGGGTCAGAAGACACAACATCATTAACCTTGATAGAATACTCTTCACGGTAACCAATTCTCATTATTTTTACATAGCGCCAGAACTTTTTAGGGTAAGACCTTACTTTGTTATTAATATGTTGAGTCCAATTGATTTTGTCACGTTTGATTAGATATTTAACTTGCTTCCTGTAGAATGAAAATTGGGAATAGTAGATCATGTTTTTTTTCTGTAATTTATGGAAGTGTTTTTTTAGCTTTTAGATTAAATATTAATTCAATAGAGAACCAGCAAGGGTATTTAGAAGATTTTTTAGAAATAACAGGAATAAATTCATTCATACTGTTACATATGCAGTTAGAGAGTTGATCCACTAAAAAATTAACATCTGTAGATTTATAGAATAAAGACCAATCAAAATTTTTTATGAAACTAAAGAGACCAAGATAATCCCCATTTTTATAATTTTTGAAATTAGTCGATGAATTAGACATATATGGTAAAGAGTCTAAAATTAATTTTATGAATAATGCTGGATGATAGAAGTCTTCTTTTACGAGTGGATCAGTTGCTTGAGACACTTCACAGATTGATGAGTTAGAAAAAATTAAAACTAAAAAATTAGGGGGAGGCTGAGTGTTGTTGTATTGGATAAGGCAGAGGCTATAAGCGAAATTTAGAAGACTCTGTGCCTTACGATTAGTGTTCACTTGTAAGTTATAATTGGACCAGTCAATACCAGGAACGTTGAAGTCACCAAGGATCAGTATTTCATCTGGAAGGGACGAATGTTTGTTTTCAAGATATTCAAAACACGCCAACTAGTAAATATTACTGGAATCAATCGAAACAACCAGAGCAAGTGGACTTATCATGACAAAGTCTCTGCAAGATGCCCGGTCCTTTACTCAGAGGATATACCGAATTCCCAGCATTTTACTAGTTTCCAGACCTCACGTGGCTGTTGCAACATTATCAGTTCGGTCTACTGGGTTGATGGATACAGATTCTCTCTCATTTTAGGTACAAGGTGCACCATGTTACGGGTTCACACAATGTTGTCGTTGAAATGTTGTTGAGGATGTTCCATCTAGAGGAATTCAACTTGGATGAAAGACTAGAGCGAGAGTTGAGTGTGGCAGCCATCCTTATGGTAATTCCTAAGTCTTGTCAACTTAAAGGAGGCTCAGGGGTCGGACTCTCTGTTCA
Source organism: Bacillus rossius redtenbacheri (assembly GCF_032445375.1). Taxonomy (NCBI): domain Eukaryota; kingdom Metazoa; phylum Arthropoda; class Insecta; order Phasmatodea; family Bacillidae; genus Bacillus; species Bacillus rossius. Next base: position 58,270,259 of record NC_086333.1, read on the forward strand.
TGGAAATCAGGGATGGATTTGTGAAACAAGAAGAGATTCCTTACAGTGTTCATGAGGAACTGGTATGCTTCACAGGACAGAATGGTCAGGCGAAGAAGGTACTTGTTCCTGCCTCGCTTCAGCTGACGATTCTTCAGTGTTTGATGGACATTTAGGCATTAAGAAAGTATCTCTTAATTTTTCTTGGTCAACCCTTGTATCCAACATGAGGGATTTTACTAGGCATTGTGTCGAGTGCCAAATACATAGCTGCCAACCCTGAGAAATCCAATATCTTGATGAATTTTAATTTGTGAATTTTTTGTGTGGTTTTGTGAAAACACTTAAATATGGCTAAAATACGATATTATGTGCACTGATGTGTATAAATGCATATATCACGTCAATCACTGAAATCTGTTTCCAACAATCACTAGGAACTAATGCAAACAACTTACATACATTAGAAGATCATAAATGGAAACCTCCACAGATTACACATAGGTCTGCATACAAAATAATGTTATTTTAACTCGGTTACATTTGTAGTTTGTTAGAGGAAACCTCCTTATAATGTAAAATAAATAATGTAACTTTAAACTAATTTTGATTATGAAATTGGAAATTGAGTTTGAGTTAGTATTTCAGCACATGTATAGGGCTACAAATTAAAAGCAGATAATTATCACTTCTTCAATGCCATGCATGTTGAAGATTTAGCCTTCTTTAAAAAATTTGCATCAAAATTCTGTTCATAACAAAGTTCTCTCTGTGATGATTTCAGTTTGGCCAGTTTTTCTAGAGTTGCATCACACATTGATGCTCTGAATTAGGTTTTTTTTTTTATATATTTATGAAAAATTCCTTTCACACTCTGCATTGCTGTGTGGGATACAGAGAACGGCAACCATTGGCCCGGAAAGTCTACCATATATTAAAGTATTGTCTGGAATTTTTATTTGTCAAAACAATGACCACTTCATATCCATTCTGCTCTGTTTTGCCACCTCTTCTGGAATATCTTGCACCTGAAAAGAGCAAAATTCTGTTTCCAACCAGTCTACTTCTGAATCCATATCTTGGTCTTCATTCTTCACCACAATGCTGGGAAACTTTTCAACAAAGAACCTTAGACTACAGAAAGAAGCAGTACAAATAGAGTTCATGTCTGCCTCTTCTGCGTGTTTCAATATGTCACTTTGTTGCAGAAAGTAACCAAGATAGGATACAGCTTTGCATCATCTTGATCACTTCCTCCGTCGCCACTGAAAAAAACTTCAATTTTAAAGATCTCAACATTAGTTGCATGTTACCTATTCCATTTCTGCTACTATATCTGATGTTTTCGTTTTTGCACAGCTGTATTTTTTTTCTTCCAATTTCGCTGTCCGGGAACATTTTCCTGAAGGAGCCCGCGTGATCAGCTGAAGTTATTGACAAATTGTTTTCAACAATATAAGACGTAAATAAACATTCTGCACGAATTTTACGGTTCTCAGACGTATCAGAAACATAATTCAGCTTCTTATTTGAATCAATGCACTTTACGCTATCAACATATTTTTTTTTTGTTTGGCAGTGTCTAAACACGTCGTTTCAGCCAGCATGTGCTAGTGAAAAATCACAGCGGCATTCAACATAATATGCATAGTTTACACCTTTACAAGATGATATGATGTGCGGAAACTCTTCTACATATAACTTGTTGAAAGTTGTTTTGTAGGGTTTCTTCACGCCGCACTGCTGCGACATCATAATAACATAAACAAAGAATATATACGTTAATCCATTACATAACCAACAACACAACTAGAAACAACCATGGCCGCCATTAACAATCAAAAGCAACAGGTCGAAGTTATTTGATCTCGAATCGAGGTCGCAAGCGATAGGTATACATCCGACCAATCTAGTGCAATACGATTGTATCGATACAGTTACAATCTATTGACACGAAAACGTACAAGGTATAAAAAAAATACTAAAAATCGTGAGGAAGGGATGTTCAATCAAGAGGGCGTAACATATACCTACAAATAGTGAGCCTCGCCAAAATCGTGGGAGTTGGCAGCTATGCATCTATGTAATCCTCCCAAACATGCCAATGTAGGGCTGTATGTGGCAGATCTCCCTGAATCACCGTGGCACACCTTTCATACTGATGTGTTCGGCTCTCTGGTGGGTTTGTGTAAGAGCAATGTTGGTGTGCTGATAGTGCTAGATATTTTTACTAAATTTGTATTTCTTTTGTCCGTAAGAAATCTCAAGGCTACCTCAATGGTCAAAGCTCTGTCGGAGCATGTTTAGAAATTATTTGTTCTCCTGTGTTTGCAATCGTAACCTGAAGACCTGTCTGAAAATATTTTACAATAAGGATCACTCTGCGTAGGATGAAGACCTCTATCTTATTTATATAGACTTCAATGTCACAGAGCACTGTTCCACCAGATTTCCTCCTGTACTTTTTTCAGGCAGACAAATGACGCATCCATTACTTAATGAATGGGGAATCCCTATTCCTTTGCACCCTCAGGATGAAATCTCTCGCGATGCTTTGTATAATAATGTATTGAATATGTTTGAAAAATTGCCAAGAGGTCATTGCAAAGCACCATGATTGTAGTCATATTGAATACAACTTTCACGTTGGAGCTGAAGTCCTGTGTAGAAATTTTGACCAGTCCGTTGGATTATGTGGGAAAGAAGTTTATCCCTGACTATGTGGGACCTTATCTTGTAAAGAAGCTGTTTAGAGCAAACACTGTATTATTCGTTGATCATAAAAGTGGCCAAGAGTATCAGAAGACACACACTTGCCAGCTCTAGGCTATTGTAGAAGAATAAACATTGTAAATGGCATGTGGTCGTTGGTTGCAACAGTGTAGAACTGTCTTGTGTAGTGTAAACATGCTATTATCGCTTCTAAGGATCATGTGTGTATGCTAGTCATGTGTGACCTTTAGTGGTACTTGAGTTCAATGTTTAATTTTACTTAAAATATTTATTGTGAAATTGATTGAAGAATTTTTAAGACCGGGAAATGTTTGTTTTGTGTTCCTTAGGCCTTTGCTGAAGTTGTAAGGTTAGGTTGGATCTTGTTAGTTTTGTGTTGTGTCAAGTTGTTCTGAAGTGTTTTAATTCCTTGTAACTGTTTACTTGTTGTTATGGGTCTGCATAAGTAGGTTTTTGTTGCTGTGTGTGTCGAAGCACCTAAGCAATCTTGCCATGTTCCTTTAATACCGCCGCTTGACAATGCTGAGGCATGATGGTCATTGGCGGGTTGGACTCCAGCTTGCTGGCTTCAGACTGCTTGTGTGGAGCTTCAGCACCTGTCGCCAGCTCCCCCACTCTCGTCCTGTCAGACCCGCCGAATGTATCGACTGCTTCGCAAGGCTGATATTGGTTGTTAAAGAGTATCGAGTGTCCAAAACTAATGCATACTGGCGGAAAATATTAAAGCATATAATGGTGTCTAAATAAATATATTGCATTAAATTAAGAGTGAGAAGCAATATATATTCCAAAACTACCCTGTCCTTTAAGCACTAAAATGAGTTACAAATCACACTCGTCTCTCTCTTTTTTATCCTTTTTTGTATATATTTCTTTAATTATTCCCCTCTGTGTTCAATCCTAAAGTGGCTGGCAAAAGCATCTTATAAAGACAGATACGTATTTAATCTATACAAAAAACATAAAACACTGTCCTATAAATAACCACTTATAAAATTGTCATTCTTTAACAGTTTTGTTACTAACATAAACTTGCATTGCTAAAATTCATATTGTAATATGTTGGAGTATCTTCTATATTTTTTTAAAATTAATTTCCACCAAGGATTTTTTGATCTCAAAAAGCAGGTATCAGTGAAATAAAAGCACCAATCAGACTTTCATCTAGATTGTAGGCAGTCAAACATCCAGCACTTATCATATGTTTTGTAAGAAATGTATGAAAACTAAGGACTCAATGTAAAATTTTTATTTAAACCCTTTTTCTGCAGAAGGTAGTTAAATGTGATAAATCTTGTAGTTCTTGTAAAGTAGGTCTACATCACTGAACAGATTCCATTATTTAAAGACATAATGATTAACATGACCATTACAATAATTGCTTTGTTATCAACAAAGATACATAAAAAAATTGTTTTCAACTATCTTTGTGACGGACGTAATATCCTCCCCAGCCTCTTGTTACAGGTCGGCAAGTACCAGTTCTCTTGAAGTACCTTCCCCTCATGCTCGTCACTATGTGCCTCAACATCGAGCCCTTCTGCGTGAACGTCAGCCCGCACATGTCACACAAGTACGGTCTGTAGTTGACGTGCGTCATCTTGTGTCTGTCCAGACCGCCCTTGGTCGTGAAACTCTGGTTGCAGTCGCACCAGAACTTCCTCTGCTTGTGACAGGCAACGTGCCTGTTCAGCCTGTATCTCAATGTAAACTTAAGTCCGCACTCCTCACACTCGTAGGGCATCTCCTTGAGGTGGACTATCATAATGTGGTTTCTAAGGGCGGCTTTAGTGGCGTACTTGTGAGAGCAGTGCAAGCACTCAAATATCTCGCCCGGCTCCTCTTGCGTGAGGTCATGATGCCTGGCTGTGTGCGTTTTCAGATGTGATACTGTGTAGAACAACTTGCCACAAGCTACGCACAAAACATTCTTGCCCGCGTGGCGTAGGATGTGATACTCCAGACACTTACTTGTCTTCAACATTTCACCACAAATGTAACAGACATAGCCATCAGTACCTACTCCGTGCTTGTTTTGTTTGTGTCTCAGAAGAGCATTTTGCGTACACTGGGTGGAAGGACACATGTCACACTTGAAGGGTTTGTCCATGCTGTGTGTTAGAAGGTGACTCTGGAGGGCAGAGTTTACTTTGAATGCAGCTCCACATTTATCACACTTGAAATTTCTCTCACGGCTATGGATGATCAAATGCTGTCTCAGGCTACAGTATCGTGCATACCTGCGGCCGCAGAAGCTACATACATACACGTCCAACACCTCCTGTAGAAACTGGTTTCTGCACAGACAACAGGTAAACAATCAAACACTTTACTGCTTGCAGTACCACCATACATAATGCAAATATAAAGCTAAAAATAACAAATGTCTTGCTCCATAAGCTATATATACATGTGAGGCAGGCTTTTTAATGTTTTTTTTTTTTTTTTTAAATTTAGTTTTCCAACAAATTAAAAAGATTACTTTTAAACATTTCCGCACCATAAATTTGATTTCTGGTAGCTATTTTGCATGAATATGATCAGCTTGGTTGCATTCGTTCTTCAATAAAAATTATTGATGTTAAGTAACCTACCTCATCAAGTATAGGAAAAAACTAAAGAACATGGGAATTCCACCAGACACTAGTTGGTACTGTTTTAAAAATCACTATTGGAAGGAAATGTGGTGATGGTCCAGGTGTCTGCAGGCATATTAGTAATGAAGATTATATGTTATGTTTAGAAGAGGCCGATTAAGAAGTCATATTTGCTAAGTGAGCCGACCATGTGCTCTGCTTGTTCTTGTCAGTTGAAAAGACCACCCTGCGTCGTCGGTCGCGCAAGCTCACTTGTTTTCTTTCTTCCATCCACTGTGTTCCCCTTCCCGCCCTCCTTTCTCTCCTCCTCTCTGTGCATGCACCGTGTATATATGTGTGTGTGTGTGTGTGTGAGTGAGTGTGCGTGCGCGCACAAGCTCTTTGTCTCTTGGGGTTTTTTTTTTGGTATTCGACTGGGCAGCTTAGAGGGATGGTCTTCTGTTTGTGGGCTCGGTTCTGCTAATTCTTAGCAAGGGCGACGTAAGTCATGAATGTTTATTTAGTAACATTAATGCATTAATGTATAATTGTATTCTAAATTCTGTTTTGGCCCAGCTCCGGTAAATTTCTTTTGCTACAGTTTTATCTGCGCAGGATAGATTGAAGTTGATAAAAAATGAGTTCCAGTAGAAGTTGTATAAATCATACTGATTTGTTTTGCTACATATGCAGAGAATAAACATTAAAAGAAAGACTGTTAGTGACCTTGTAAAGACAGCTTATCATGGCTACTTTGGTGTTATAGTCGGTGATCAGGATAAGTCCTGGGCACCGCATCAGGTTTGTTAAACTAGTACACAACATTTACGGCAGTGGACTAGTAGGAAAAGAAAAAGTTTGAAATTAGGTGTATCAATGGTTTGGAGAGCACCCAAAAACCACATCGATGACTTTTATTTTATTTATTTATTTATTTATTTATTTAATATTGTAACATGCCCACCAACAGCCGAGTGCTTTAGCGGTGGGCACAACACATATAAGGACAACATATAAACAATACAAACAAAATACAAACAAACTAGTAAAGTTAAAATAAGTATAAGTATTAAAAATAAACATCAAAATATAAAATGCATAAAAAGAAATACAAAACATAGACATTACAGTATAATGAAATTACTAATTGCAGGCTTATGTAAAAATTAATTTAAAAAAAAAATACTTTATATACCTAGCTACACTTTCACAGATTAAGATGATCAATTTTATTGAAATTAGAAATGAGTCGAAAAATTATATCATTCTTTTTATGGCATGTACATAAGGTAGATGTTAAACGGCTGTTGAATTGGGGAATTCTAATGCCAGTATTATCAAGAATGGACTTACAATTTAATTTTGAACAGTAACAGTTTTTAATAAATACATAATCCAGATAGATACGGCATTCAGAAAGAGAATCTATAGTAAGCTGAGAGAAGTTTTTAACTTTAATTATTTTATCAAATTTATTTTGAATGGATTCTAATTTATTGCTATCGGAAGGATTAATTGAATTCCAAATAACTGAACAATATTCTAACTTAGATTTAACAAGTGATAAATAAAAACAAAGAAGAGAGTCACTGTTTGTATCATAGAACGTACAATATTTGATTAATGCTAATGTTCTATTTGAACTAGTAACTAAGTAATTTACATGCAAGTGAAAATATAATTTTGAGTCAAGTAGTATACCTAATTCTTTTATAGAAGAAGTGATTGGGATTATTTTATTGTTAAGAACATAATCATATTTTACAGGATGATATTTCCTTGTGAAGGAGATAATTTTTGTTTTATTTGTGTTAAGAGTTACTAAATTTAATAAGCACCATTTATTAATTTCATGCATATCAATTTCAAGTAACAAGCAGTCATTGATAGAGTTAATACTTCTGGAAATTTTAAAATCATCGGCAAACAATACACCACTTGATTGTTTAGGTACAAATGTAATATCATCAATGAAAATATTGAAAAGTAATGGAGAGAGAGTGCCACCCTGCGGGACCCCAGATGGAACTTTAAAATATGAAGAATACTGTTGTTGATGGAAACAAAAAAACATCTATTATGAAGGTAGTCGGAAAACCAGGTTACAAAATTGCCACATAAAGCAAATTTAGCAAGTTTACTTAAAAAATATCATGGTTAACAGTTTCGAATGCTTTCGCAAGGTCAAAGTAGCAGCCATCTACCTGACCCCTATTCGTTACCTCATAATAAATAGGATTTAGAAAGGACACAAGGTTGGTGGCTGTGGTCATACCAGTTCTAAAACCATGTTGTGAAGGAGACAGTAGGTTTTTAATTGGGAAATTTAAGAATTTAAAGAAAATTAATTTTCAAATATTTTAGACAAACCATTAAGGATGGAAATACGACTGTAGTTAAGATACCTTTAATTTAGAACCGCTTTTGAGAATGGGAATTACCCTTGCTATTTTCCATTTGGTGGGAAACGTTTGACTTTTCAAACTTACGTTAAATAAATGTTTAAGAAGTGTGGTGTTAATATGTATGAACAGCCTTTAAGAACAAAGTTAGGTATTCCATCAGGACCGCATGACATAGAAGATTTTAGGTATTTAATACCCCAAAGCACAAGACTTTCAGAAATAACGGGGACCAAAATGGTATCATGGTTTGACATTGATACATTAACATTATGATTGTGATTAGTAGATGAATATACATTAGAGAAATATTCAGCAAAGGTATTAGATAGCAAAACAGGGTCAGAAGACACAACATCATTAACCTTGATAGAATACTCTTCACGGTAACCATTTCTCATTAACTTTTTAGGGTAAGACCTTACTTTGTTATTAATATGTCGAGTCCAATTGATTTTGTCACGTTTGATTAGATATTTAACTTGCTTCCTGTAGAATGAAAATTGGGAATAGTAGATCATGTTTCTTTTCTGTAATTTATGGAAGTCTTTTTTTAGCTTTTAGATTAAATATTAATTCACTACAGAACCAGCAAGGGTATTTAGTAGATTTTTTAGAAATAACAGGAATAAATTCATTCATACTGTTACATATGCAGTTAGAGAGTTGATCCACTAAAATATTAACATCTGTAGATTTATAGAATAAAGACCAATAAAATTTTTTTATGGAACTAAAGAGACTAAGATAATCCCCAATTTTTTTAATTTTTGAAATTAGTCGAAGAATTAGACTTATATGGTAAAGAGTCTAAAATTAATTTTATAAATAATGCTGGATGATAGAAGTCTTCTTTTACGAGTGGATCAGTTGCTTGAGACACTTTACAGATTGATGAGTTAGAAAAAATTAAATCTAAAAGATTAGGGGGAGGCTGAGTGTTGTTGTATTGGATAATGCAGAGGCTAGAAGCGAAATTGAGAAGACTCTGTGCCTTACGATTAGTGTTCACTTGTAAGTTATAATTGGACCAGTAAATACCAGGAACGTAGAAGTCACCAAGGATCAGTATTTCATCTTGAAGGGACGAAAGTTTGTCTTCAAGATATTCAAAATACGAACTAGTAAATATTACTGGAATCAATCGAAACAACCATAGCAAGTGGACTTATCATGATAAAGTCTCTGCAAGATGCCCAGTCCTTTACTCAGAGGATATACCGATCCCAGCATTTCACCAGCTTCCAGACCTCACGTGGCTGTTGCAACATTATCAGTTCGGTCGACTGGGTCGATGGATATTGTGTCTCTCTCATTTTAGGTACAAGGTGCACCATGTTACGGGTTCACACAATGTTGTCGTTGAAATGTTGTTGAGGATGTTCCATCTAGAGGAATTCAACTTGGATGAAAGACTAGAGCGAGAGTTGAGTGTGGCAGCCATCCTTATGGTAATTCCTAAGTCTTGTCAACTTAAAGGAGGCTCAGGGGTCGGACTCTCTGTTCATGGAAATCAGGGATGGATTTGTGAAACAAGAAGAGATTCCTTACAGTGTTCATGAGGAACTGGTATGCTTCACAGGACAGAATGGTCAGGCGAAGAAGGTACTTGTTCCTGCCTCGCTTCAGCTGACGATTCTTCAGTGTTTGATGGACATTTAGGCATTAAGAAAATATCTCTTAATTTTTCTTGGTCAACCCTTGTATCCAATATGAGGGATTTCACTAGGCGTTGTGTCGAGTGCCAACTACATAGTTTGCCAACCCTGTAAAAGCCAATATCTTGAGGATTTTTAATTTGTGAATTTTTTGTGTGGTTTTGTGAAAACACTTAAATATGGCTAAAATACGATATTATAGGCACTGATGAGTATAAATGCATATATCACGTCATTCGCTGAAATCTGTTTCCAACAAACAATAGGAACTAATGCAAACAACTTACATACATTAGAACATCATAATTGGAAACCTCCACAGTTCACACGTAGGTCTGCACACAAAATAATGTTATTTTAACTCGGTTACATTTGTAGTTTGTTATTGGAAACCTCCTTATAATGTAAAATAAATAATGTAACTTTAAACTAATTTTGATTATGATATTGGAAATTGAGGTTGGGTTAGTATTTCAGCACATGTATGGGCCTACAAATTAAAAGCAGATAATTATCACTTCTTCAATGACATGCATGTTGAAGATGTAACCTTCTTTAAAAAAATTTGCATCAAAATTCTGTTCATAACAAAGTCCTCTCTGTGATGATTTCAGTTTGGCCAGTTTTTCTAGAGTTGCATCACACATTGATGCTCCGAATTGGGTTCTTTTTTTTAAAATTTATGAACAAATCCTTTCACACTCTGCATTGCTGTGTGGGATACAGAGAACGGCAACCATTGCCCCGGAAAGTCTACCATACATTAAAGATTTGTCTGGAATTTTTATTTGTCCAAACAATGACCACTTCATATCCATTCTGCTCTGTTTTGCCACCTCTTCTGGAATATCTTGCACCTGAAAAGAGCAAAATTCTGTTTCCAACCAGTCTACTTCTGAATCCATATCTTGGTCTTCATTCTTCACCACAACGCTGGGAAAATTTTCAACAAAGAACCTTAGACTACAGAAAGAAGCAGTACAATTAGAGTTTATGTCTGCCTCTTCTGCGTGTTTCAATATGTCACTTTGTTGTAGAAAGTAACCAAGATAGGATACAGCTTTGCATCACCTTGATCACTTCCTCCGTCGCCACTGAAAAAAACTTCAATTTTCAAGATCTCAACATTAGTTGCATGTTACCTATTCAATTTCTGCAACTATATCTGATGTTTTCGTTTTTGCACAGCTGTATTTTTTTTTTCAATTTCGCTGTCGGGAACATTTTCCTGAACAACGAGCCCGCGTGATCAGCACAAGTTATTGGCAAATTGTTTTCAACAATATAAGACGTAAATAAACAATCTGCACGAATTTTACAGTTCTCAGACATATCACAAACATAATTCAGCTTCTTATTTGAATCAATGCACTTTACGCTATCAACATTTTTTTGTTTTTTTTTGGCAGTGTCTAAATACGTCGCTTCTGCCAGCATGTGCGAGTGAAAAATCACAGCAGCATGCAACATAATATGCATAGTTTACACCTTTACAAGATGATATGATGTGCGGAAACTCTTCTGCATATAACTTGTTGAAAGTTGTTTTGTAGTGTTTCTTCACGCCGCACTGCTGCGACATCATAATAACATAAACAAAGAATATATACGTTAATCCACTACGTAACCAAAAATACAACTAGAAACAACCATGGCCGCCATTAACAATCAAAAGCAACAGGTCGAAGTTAATTGATCTCGAATCGAGGTCGCAAGCGATATATATCCAACCAATCTAGTGCCATACGATTGTATCGATACAGTTACAATCTATTGACACGAAAACGTACAAGGTATAAAAAAAATACTAAAAATCGTGAGGAAGGGATGTTCAATCAAGAGGGCGTGACATATACCTACAAATAGTGAGCCTCGCCAAAATCGTGAGAGTTGGCAGCTATGCAACTATGTAAGCCTCCCAAGCATGCCAATGTAGTGCTGTACGTGGCAGATCTCCCTGAATCACCATGGCACACCTTTCATACTGATGTGTTCGGCTCTCTGGTGGGTTTGTGTAAGAGCAATGTTGGTGTGCTGATAGTGCTAGATATTTTTACTAAATTTGTATTTCTTTTGCCCGTAAGAAATCTCAAGGTTACCTCTATGGTCAAAGCTCTGTCGGAGCATGTTTAGAAATTATTTGTTCTCCTGTGTTTGCAATCGTAACCTGAAGACCTGTCTGAAAATATTTTACAATAAGTATCATTCTACGTAGGATGAAGAGATCTATCTTATGTATATAGGCTTCAATGTCACAGAGCACTGTTCCACTAGTTTTCCTCCTTCTGTACTTTTTTCAGGCAGACAAATGACGCATCCATTACTTAATAAATGGGGAATCCCTAGTCCTTTGCTCCCTCAGGATGAAATCTCTCGCGAGGCTTTGTAAAATAATGTATTGAATATATTTGAAAAATTAACAAAAGGTCATTGCAAAACACCATGATTGTAGTCATATTGAACACAACTTTCATGTTGGAGCTGCAGTCCCGTGTAGAAATTTTGTCCAGTCCGTTGCAGCTGATAATGTGGGAAGTACATAAGTTTATCCCTGACTATGTGAGTCCTTAACTTGTAAAGAAGCTGTTGGAGCAAACACTGTGTTATTGGTTGATCACAAAAGTGGCCCATAGTATCAGAAGGCACACATGTACCAGCTCAAGGCTTTTGTACAAGAATAAACATTGTAAATGGCATGTGGGCGTTGGTTGCAACAGTGTAGAACTGACTTGTGCAGTGTAAACATGCTGTTTTCGCCTCTAAGGATCATGTGTGTATGCTAGTCATGTATGACCTTTAGTGGTTCTCGAGTTCAGTGTTTAGTTTTACTTAAAATTTTCATTGTGAAATGATTAAAGAATTTTTAAGACCGGGAATTGTTTGTTTTGTGTTCCTTAGGCCTTTGCTGAAGTTGTAAGGTTAGGTTGGATCTTTTAAGTTTTGTGTTGTGTCAACTTGTTCTGAAGTGTTTTAATTCCTTATAACTGTTAACTTGTTGTTATGGGTCTGCATAAGTAGGTTTTTGTTGCTGTGTGTGTCGAAGCACTTAAGCAATCTTGCCCTGTTACATGTTCCTTTAATATCGCCGCTTGACAATGCTGAGGCATGATGGTCATAGGTGGGTTGGACTCCAGCTTGCTGGCTTCAGACTGCTTGTGTGGAGCTTCAGCACCTGTCATCAGCTCCCCTACTTCCGCCCTGTCAGACCCGCCAAATGTATTGACTGCTTTGCAAGGCTGATATAGGTTGTTAAAGAGTATCCAGTGTCCAAAACTAATGCATACTGGCGGAAAATGCTAAATCATATAATGGTGTCTAAATAAATGTATTGCATTAAATTAAGAGTGAGAAGCAATATATATTTCATAACAACCATATCCTTTAAGCACAAAAATGAGTTACAAATCACACTCGTCACTCTCTTTTTTATACCCTATTTAATTATTCCCCTCTGTGTCCAATCCTAAAGTGGCTGGCAAAAGCATGTTATAAAGACAGATATATATTTAAACTATACAAAAAACATAAAAACTAATGTCCTATGTATAACCACTTATAAAATTATCATTCTTTAACAGTTTTGTTACCAACATAAACTTCTTTGCTAAAAATCATATTGTAATATGTTGGAGTATCTTCTATATTTTTTTAAAATTAATTTCCATCAAAGATTTTTTTAGCTCAAAAAGCAGCTATCAGTGAAATAAAAGCACCAAACAGACTTTCACCTAGATTGAAGGCAGTCAAACATCCAGCACTTATCATATGTTTTGTAAGAAATGTATGAAAACTAAGGACTCAATGTAAAAAATTTATTTAAACCCTTTTTTTGCAAAAGGTAGTTAAATGTGATAAAACTAGAAGTTCTTGTAAAGATGGTCAACAATCACTGAACAGATTCCATTATTTAAAGACTTCATGATTAACATGACCAAAACAATAATTGTTTTGTTATCAACAAAGATACCTAAAAATTGTTTTCAACTGTCTTTGTGACGGACGTAATATCCTCCTCGTCCTCTTGTTACAGGTCGGCAAGTACCAGTTCTCTTAAAGTACCTTCCCCTCATGCTCGTCACTATGTGCCTCAACACCGAGCCCTTCTGCGTGAATGTCAGCCCGCACATGTCACACACGTACGGTCTGTAGTTGACGTGCGTCATCTTGTGTCTGTTCAGACCGTCCTTGGTCACGAAACTCTGGTTGCAGTCGCACCAGAACTTCCTCTCCTTGTGACTGGCAACGTGTCTGTTCAACATATATTTCAATGCAAACTTAAGTCCGCACTCCTCACACTCGTAGGGCATCTCCTTGAGGTGCACTATCATAATGTGGTTTCTAAGGGCGGCTTTAGTGGCGTACTTGCGTGAGCAGTGCAAGCACTCGAAATTCTCGCCCGGCTCCTTGGGCGTGAGGTCATGATGACTGGCCGTGTGCTTTTTGAGATGTGATACTGTGTAGAACAACTTGCCACAAGCTACGCACAAAAAATTCTTGCCCGTGTGGCGTTGGATGTGATACTCCAGACCATTACTTGTCTTCACCATTTCACCACAAATGTAGCAGACATAGCCATCAGCACCTACACCGTGCCTGTTTTGTTTGTGTCTCTGAAGAGCGCTACGCGTACACTGGGTGGAAGGACACTTGTCACACTTGAAAGGTTTGTCCATGCTGTGTGTCAGAAGGTGACTCTGGAGGGCAGAGTTTACTTTGAATGCAGCTCCACATTTATCACACTTGAAATTTCTCTCACGGCTATGGATGATCAAATGCTGTCTCAGCCTACAGTATCGTGCAAACCTGCGGCCGCAGAAGCTACATACGTACACGTCCAACACCTCCTGTAGGAACTGGTTTCTGCACAGACAACAGGTAAACAATCAAACACTTTACTGCTTGTAGTACCACAATACATAATGCAAATATAAAGCGAAAAACAACAAATTAGCCCAGTGGCAGATCAAAGAAACCCGGAAGTGAGGTCCGCCCAATGTTTTATGGCATTTTCTGATTCTTTAAGGGATACTTAATGATATTCTATAGGGTGCCACTTTGACACCCTTAAGTAATTTAAGATATTCAAGATGGCGCCTTAGATGGCTCAAAATGTATTTATCGGCCATAAATTTGCCCATAGAACACATGTGATAGTCATGTTGGTGTCTAACATAATGATTTCAGTGTCTGGCAATACTAACAACTATTTATTTTGGTGATTAAATTGATTTTAAAGCTTTAACATATGTATTATGCAGATAATTGGGACAACCACTGCCGATATACAATTTTTTTTATTTCTGTTTCAGGTGATGTGAACTGCAATATTTGAAGTGTTAACTGGTTTAGTGTGTAATAATCTAGTCAATGCTGATGCATCGGTTGCAATTGGGTTAACAAGCATGATTCAATTTGAAGAAAGTTGGCCTGCAGGATTCAATCAAACGTTCACCAAAGTTAAAACTATGTCTACAGACAAGAAAAAATTGGTATTGGGAACAAAAGATGTTTGGGATACAGAAATTATATTTTCCGATTCATGGTTCTAGTAGGTTCACGTGGACTTAATACAGAAGAAGTATTTCGTCATGAACTCTCTCCTGTGCCTACCTCAATGTTTGATAACAATGGTAACATGAGGGATAAAAAAAATATCTCAACTCTGAAAAACATGCTTCAAGTGCAACATTCAACGATAACTCATTCATAAAGCAAGTTACCAGCAGTTATCCTAAATGATGGTTGTGCTGCACTGTGGACAGTGTTTTATCCTTCATCAGGCACTGTGAGTGACTTTGTGAATGGCTTCGTAACTTGTGTTTTGAATGAATTAAGAAAGGCTGATGTACATTTAATATTCGACCGATACCAAGACTTCAGTATCAAAAGTGTGACAAGGACATCTAGAGCTGGTAAACAAGCTAGCCGTAAACATAAATTGACTCTCAACACGCCTCTCCCATCTCAGAAAGTTTTATTAACTGTTACATTCAACAAGATTCAACTAATCAAAATCATTTGTGAAACATTCATAACAGACGGTGGCAAACATGCTGCAACATATGAACACAAACTCATCATTAGCGGGTTGGACTCAATACCAGTTCAAATATACGAAGGGGTTACAATATTCAGAACAGACCTACGAACAACGCATGAAGAAGCGGATATTATTATCCCACATCAAATGGTGTCCTGTGTTAATGAAGGTTATAAACTTATAACAATTAGAAGTGATGATACAGATGTCTTTGTTCTGCTGCTTCACTATTACAGACATTGTGCACTCAATTGTACTGTTTTAATGGAAGAAACTGTATCCCAGCGTCAAGTTATTGATATTAGAATGACAGCTCATAAGCATCGCGATATAATTACGTAGGTATCTTTCGGCAGCCCATGGTTTATCAGGTTGTGATACTGTATCCCATATTTATGGTATAGGAAAGGCAACTGTTGTGAGAGCATTCCAAAAGGGCTTAAAGCTATCGCTTTTAGGGCAAATAGGAGCCAACATTAATGATGTAATATATGAATATACTGCATTTATAGCATCATGCTATGGGTATTATATCGCCAAAATTAGGTCTATGTCAAATATAAGATACCAAATGTGGCTTAAAAAAATGGGAACTGACAATACCAACAAGGCTGCATACCTGCCAACTCTCACGATTTTGGCGTGAGGCTCACGATTTTAAGGTCCATCTCACGCCCTCACGCCAAAATAGTGTTTCCTCACGATTTTTCGGGGCCCCGAGATTTTTTTAACGACATAATTATATTGCATCAGCAAGGGGGAAAATTAGTGGCAACGCAACTGTGAATAAGATGTTAAGGTTGCATTTATTTTGAGGTTCAGCTATGTAAATACTATGATTTATTTGTGTTAACTGTAACAGTATTGTTATATTTGAACCTGTTGCTGATATTTTACACGGCTACGTTTCGCCTCCGGCCGGGCCGTGCCGAGCTCATGCTCTTTGGCTGAGCCGGGCCGTGCTGTTTTCCGCAGCCGAGCCACATACCATGCTCTCGCCGTGTTCGATAGTCGATAGTAAGTGAGTAGTTGGTGTCGAAGTCGAATGTTTATTTTCGTCTTGCGTTGCTCCCTTTGTTGTTTGGCAAATGGCGGCGGTGTTTGTGTCTAGAGCAACGTGAACATTTCTGATAGAACTGTTTGTAAAAGTTACAAAACAAGTTTTACGAAAACTTACAGTAACGAGTTTCCATCAATACTCGAATCACGTAAAGGAAGCAATTTCGCATTTTGTAGCGTGTGCCGTGCTGATTTTTCTATATCGCATAGTGGAAGAGAAGACATTGTGAAACATGTCGCTACAAAAAAACACAACGAACACGTGAAGTGTATTGCTTCCAATAAAAAACTAAATTTTTCTGTGAACAGTGATAATAGTGTTACACGAGCAGAATGTTATTTTACATCTTTTTTAGTTGAACATAATTTAGCGCTGTCGTGTAGTGACCATGCAGGGCCGCTTTTTAGAAAGATGTTTCCCGATAGTGACATTGCCAAAAAATACGGCTGTGCGAGGACCAAATCTGCAGCAATATTGGGACAAATGGATCAAAGCTCGCATGAGAAACTTGTATCTGTGTTACGTAATACACCATTTTCCATCGCAACCGATGGTAGTAATGAAAGTGATTGCAAACTTTACCCCATTGTGGTTACTTTCCACAGTAAAGACAAGCTCGAAATTCAAAATAGGCTCTTGGCAGTACCAGTTCTCAAAGGCAACTCAACAGGAGTAAATATTGGTAATCTTTTACTTGATACCTTAAAAGAAAACAACATTCCGTTTTCAAACTGTTTGGCGCTAAGCGCTGACAATGCGCCAGTGATGATGGGACATAAAAGTGGTGTGGCTGCTGTTATGAAAAGTAAAATCGAAAATTTGATTGCCGTTGGTTGTCCATGCCATTTGATAAACTTATGTGCTGAAAAAGCTGCTGCTTGTCTTCCATCTAAAGTGGATGACATTTTGATTGATATATTTTATTACTTGGAAAAGAGTGTAAATAGGAAAGAAAAGCTAAAAGAATTTCAGATTTTGCATGACGTAGACACTAGGAAAGTCCTCAAACATGTGTGTACACAATGGCTTTCGTTAGGAAAATGCTTGACAAGGTTGGTAGAACAATGGCAGCCATTAACTAGTTTTTTTTTTGGTAGAATGTCGGCCTGAATTTGCAAATGAAAGCAGGAGCACACTTCAGAGCTACAAAATCCCCAAACTAGTTTCAGAAATAGGTGAATGTTCAATTCCATCTCAACAAGGTAGTCAAAGTAACCTCACAGTTTTATCCAGTGCCACAAACACAGAAAGTAGTAGTAGTACAAACAGTAGCCATGCAGTGTCTTCAAATGATAAAAAAAACATTTCCAAGTTCACTTTTCCCAGTAAAATAGCTTCTAAACGTGACAGTTCAAAGAAGCGCAGTTCTAAAATGGATGTGACCAGCTCAAAGAAAATCAAGTTAACACACAGACCTAAAATGAAAACATCAGTTCCTCAGGTACCAGCAGAAAAATGTAGACCTATGTCATCCCAACTTACTAGAGAAGAGAGGCTATTCATGTTTTTATCAAGTGATTTAAACAAGGCATTTTGCATGTTTCTCTTAAATGTAATCCCTATGTTCGACAAGACCAATGTACTACTACAGTCGCAAGAACCTCAGATTCAGAAACTGAAATCCACACTTTACGACCTGTTGCGAAAATTGATGTCAAAATTTGTGTGTGCTGATTTAGTAAAATCATCTACTTCTCTTTTGGAGATTGATTATCACACTCATGATAATCAAAAAAAGGATGAAGATTTGGTTATTGGTAGTGCGGCATTCAAAATTGTGGGTGGCTTGAGTGTTGAACAGGGCAAATTGTTTTACAGTTCAATTAGGCAGTATTATGTGGCTGCATGTGACTACATAGTACACAAATTTCCATTAAAAAGTACATTTCTAGCTCATGCAGAAGTAGCATGCATTGAAAACATAAGCCATGCATCATTTTCTAGTGCAAGATATTTTGTTGATAAATTTCCAAATATTATAATTATGGAAGGACAAGATATAGATGCTGCAATTGATGTTTTGGAGTCACAATTTTCTTCATTTCAAATAGAAGATATTCCTGAGGAAATATTGAAGCAGGAAAGAATTGACTCTAAGTGGTCATTGATTGGACAGATGAAGACTACAGATGGGAGTTTGAAGTATGACAAGTTAGCTCAACTTATGCTAGGTATTTTATCCATTCCTCATAGTAACGCCGAGTGTGAGAGGATCTTCAGCCAGGTAAAGAAGACAAAAACCCAATTCAGATCGTCATTGTCGGAAAAATCGCTTGAAAGTTTGCTAAAAGTGAAATCTGCACAAGAGGGCGTGTGTTACGAACAACTCTTCGACGAAAAATTTTTGAAGGCTGCAAAATCTGCAACCTATAATTTGTTGAAATAAATTTTGAAGCAGAGACCATGTAACATATGTACAGGTATGTCACTTAAATTTAAAGATTCTCATTTGTTGTTTTTTATATCTAACATGTATTTGTGGGCCTGAAAATTTTTATCGAGGACCTCATGATTTTTTTGATTTGAATGTTGGCAGGTATGAGGCTGTGAAACTGTGTACCTTGCCACCTACTACCGAAGCCTTTGCCGAACATGTGAAGCGGACTCATTTCCAAATGTGTATTTGGAAATCTGCACTTGAGGAAAATCCACCACAACTGGCAACAGAATTGGGCTGGGTAGAAGATGTTGTCAACAAAAGCCTAATTCCTGTAACTGTACCAAGTGGAGTTAATCTGGCTCCACCCGAGATACTTCATATGGTACGCTGTGGTTGCGCAAAAGAAAACCCTTGTTCTAATGGAAGATGCAGCTGTGTTTTTTCTAAATTAACATGTACACAATTTTGCCATTGCTATGGTGAAGAAACTTGTTGCAATCCGTGGACACAGTTCGTACCAACTGACCCTGCTGACGATTTGGATGATTAAATAGTTGACTTATTAATTGTTTAACATTGTAAATTTAATTTTATTACTTAAAGAATTTTACATATATAGGTGTAAATGTAAATACATATGAAATTTGCTTGACATAAATTAACTCCTGGTTAAGATTTTGATATTTATGTCTATAATTTTCAGAAAATTGATAATATCAATGCTAAATTGTCGCCATAGTTTGGCACTTCATGTGAAAATGAAATGCTAGAATGATCAAGTCTGGACTATAAGACATTTTGAATCGTCTTAAGAATGTCATGTATACATTTATGACTTATTAGAATGATCATAAAACTTAAATCAACTTTTGATATGTTGTTTGATATGATATCCATAGTGTGAGTGCAAATGTTTTTTGGTAATGAAGTTACATTCCATTGGCCTATTCAATATAGTAAAGTGAGACTGCAAGATAGTTTATTTTAGTAATTTTTATATATAAAAATTACAACTAAGGCCTTCACATTTATACTGGATGTTAATATTTGTTTTTTTACTTCTGCAACAATAAAATTAAATACGTAATATTTAAAATTTTGATACTAATCCTTTGCATATTAAATCAAATGCTTGTAAATGTTACAGGTTACTTATAACATTGATTACAGCATAAATTATGTATATAAACGTTACAGCTGGCTAAAGATATTTCACGCCACATACAACTTCAATTAATTTTACAGTCCATGCTTTTAAATGTATTGTAAATGTATGTGTTAATGATTTAGTATTTAATCAAAGTTCACTTTCCTTGGAATCAAGATATTCCAAATATATCATTATCAATTTGCGAAATATTTTCTGCTATATTTTATAAAAGTATTTAACTGCCAAAAAAATTTGTTCTTATATTTCCTAAGCCCTAAAATCATTTTATACACCACAATGATTAAAAAATGTGTCTTATACGCGCATATATGCCCAATGAATGAAGTTTAAACTATCTTGGTCACCGTCTTATCTAAAATTGCTCAAGGGTGTCAAAAGTGGCACCCTGCAGAATATCATCAGATATACATTGAAGAAACAAAAAATGCCATAAAACTTTGGGCGGACCTTACTTCTGGGTTTAGGTAAAAAAATGCCATTTGGCAACCGGACTAAATGTCTTGCTCCGTAAGCTATACGTGTGAGGCAGGCTTTTTAATGTTTTTTAAAAATTTGTTTACCAACAAATTAAAAAGATTACTTTTAAACATTTCCTCACCATAAATTTGATTTCAGGTAGCTATTTTGCATGAATATGATCAGCTTGGTTTCATTCTTTCTTCAATAAAAATTATTGATGTTAAGTAACCTACCTCATCAAGCATAGGAAAATACTAAAGGACATGGGAATTCCACCAGACACTAGTCAGTACTGTTTAAAAAAATCACCATTGGAAGGAAATGTGGTGATGGTCTAGGTGTCTGCAGGCATATTAGTAATGAAGCTTATATGTTATGTTTAGAAGAGGCAGATTAAGAAGTCATATTTGCTAAGTGAGCCGACGTGCTCTGCTTGTTCTTGTCAGTTGAAAAGACCACCCTGCGTCGTCTGCATGCGCAAGCTCGCTTGTTTTCTTTCCTCCATCCACTGTGTTCCCCTTCCCACCCTCCTTTCTTTCCTCCTCTCTGTGCATGCACTGTGTGTGTGTGTGAGGGGAGGGGGGGGGGGGGGGGGGCACAAGCTCTTTGTCTTTTGGGAGTATTTTTTTTGGCAATCGACTGGGGAGCTTAGAGAGATGGTCTTCTGTTTGTGGGTTCGGTCCTGCTAATTCTTAGCAAGGGTGGCGTAAGTCATTAAAGTTTATTTAGTAACATTAATGTTATAATTGTATTCTAAATTATGTTTTGGCCCCGCTTCGGTAAATTTCTTTTGCTAGAGTTTTAGCTGTGCAGGATAGATCAAAGTTGATAAAAAATGAGTTCCAGTATAATCATACTGATGTGTTTTGCTACATATGCAGAGAATAAACATTAAAAGAAAGACTGTTAGTGACCTTGTAAAGACAGCTTATCATGGCTACTTTGGTGTTATAGTCGGTGATCAGGATAAGTCCTGGGCACCGCATCAGGTTTGTAAAACTAGTACACAACATTTACGGCAGTGGACTAGTAGGAAAAGAAAAAGTTAGAAATTAGGTGGATCAATGATTTGGAGAGCACCCAAAAACCACATCGATGACTTTTATTTGTCTAGTAAATATTACTGGAATCAATTGAAACAACCACAGCAAGTGGAATTTTGTCTTTGCAAGATGCCCGGTCCTTCACCCAGAGGATGTACCGATCCCAGCATTTCACCAGCTTACAGAGCTCACATGGCTGTTGCAACATCATTAGTTGGGTCGACTGGGTCGATGGATACTGTGTCTCTCTCATTTTAGGTACAAGGTGCACCATGTTACGGGTTCACACAGTGTTGTCGTTGACACGTTGTTGAGGATGTTCCATCTGGAGGAATTCAACTTGGATGAAGGACTAGAGCGAGAGTTGGGTGTGGCAGCCACCCTTATAGTAATAATTCCTAAGTCTTGTCAACTTAAAGGAGGCTCAGGGGTCGGAAATCAGGGATGGATTTGTGAAACAAGAAGAGATTCCTTACAGTGTTCATGAGGGACTGGTATGCTTCACGGGACAGAATGGTCTGGCAAAGAAGATACTTCTTCCTGCGTCGCTTCAGCTGACGATTCATCAGTGTTTGATGGACATTTAGGCATGAGTAATACTATTAAGAAAATATCTCTTAATTTTTCTTGGTCAACCCTTGTATCCAACATGAGGGATTTCATTAGGCGTTGTGTCGTGTGCCAACTACATAGTTTGCCAACCCTGAGAAATCCAAAATATTGAAGATTTTTAATCTGTGAATTTTGTGTGTGGTTTCGTGAAACTTAAATGTCTAAAATACGATATTATAGGCACTGATGTGTATAAATGCATATTTCACGTCAATCACTTAAATCTGTTTCCAACAATCACTAGGAACAAATGCAAACAACTTACATACATTAGAAGATCATAAATGGAAATTTCCACAGTTCACACGTAGGTCTGCACAGAAAATAATGTTATTTTAACTCGGTTACATTTGTAGTTTGTTAGAGGAAACCTCCTTATAATGTAAAATAAATAATGTAACTTTAAACTATTTTTGATTATGAGATTGGAAATTGAGGTTGGGTTAGTATTTCAGCACATGTATGGGCCTACAAATTAAAAGCAGATAATTATCACTTCTTCAATGTCATGCATGTTGAAGATTTAGCCTTCTTTAAAAAATTTGCATCAAAATTCTGTTCATAACAAAGTCCTCCCTGTGATGATTTCAGTTTGGCCAGTTTTTCTAGAGTTGCATCACACATTGATGCTCTGAATTGGGTTCTTTTTCTTTTCTTCTTAATTTATGAAAAAATCCTTTCACACACTGCATTGCTGTGTGAGATACAGAGAATGGCAAGCATTGCCCCGGAAAGTCTACCATATATTAAGTATTGTCTGGAATTTTTATTTGTCCAAACAATGACCATTTCATATCCATTCTGCTCTGTTTTGCCACCTCTTCTGGAATATCTAGCACCTGAAAAGAGCAAAATTTTGTTTCCAACTAGTCTACTTCTGAATCCATATCTTGGTCTTCATTCTTCACCACAATGCTGGGAAACTTTTCAACAAAGAACCTTAGACTACAGAAAGAAGCAGTACAAATAGAGTTCATGTCTGCCACTTCTGCTTGTTTCAATATGTCACTTTGTTGTAGGAAGTAACAAAGATAGGATACAGGTTTTGCATCACCCTGATCGCTTCCATCCGTTGCCACTGAAAAAACTTCAATTTTCAAGATCTCAACATTAGTTGCATGTTTCCTATTCTATTTCTGCAATTATAGCTAATGTTTTCGTTTTTGGGCAGCTGTATTTTTCTTTCTTTCCAAATTTTGCTGTCCGGGAACATTTTCCTGAACAACGAGCCCGCGTAATCAGCACAAGTTATTGGCAAATTGTTTTCAACAATAAAAAACGTAAATAAACATTCTGCAAGAATTGTACGGTTCGCAGACATATCAGAAACATAATTCAGCATCTTATTTGAATCAATGCACTTTACGTTATCAACATATTTTTTTTTGTTTGGCAGTTTCTAAACACATCGTTTCTGCCAGCATGTGCGAGTGAAAAATCACAACGGCACGCAACATATAATGCATAGTTTACACCTTTACAAGACGATATGATGTGCGGAAACTCTTCTGCATATATCTTGTTGAAAGTTGTTTTGTAGTGTTTCTTCAGGCCGCACTGCTGCGACAACATAATAACATAAACAAAGAATATACCGTATTTACTCGTGTATAGCGCGCCCTCGTGTATAGCGCGCACCACGATTTTTGCAACAAATTCCAAAGAAAAAAAAATTGAAAAATTTTTTTCCCATAAATAAATTTTACTAACATTTTGTGGTACCTGATAATTTAAATTGATGTGTGGTGATGCGTCAGGAAAATACTTAAACTCTGCTGTGTAGACGGAAGATAATGAAGCGTTGTATCGTCACAACTGGTTGGTGAGAGGGAGGGAGGGAGGCGTGCCGCGCTACGTTGCTAAGCTGGCGCGGAGAACTAGATGACTCACCGGTCGCTGGCTGCTGGGACGAGTAATGGAGGAAGCGAAGAAAATGATCGGGGGAGGGGGGGGGGGGGGGAACTGGTGACAACATTCTCTCTCTCTCTCTCTTTTTTTTTA
This sequence comes from Bacillus rossius redtenbacheri, assembly GCF_032445375.1. Taxonomy (NCBI): domain Eukaryota; kingdom Metazoa; phylum Arthropoda; class Insecta; order Phasmatodea; family Bacillidae; genus Bacillus; species Bacillus rossius. The sequence goes on from NC_086333.1 coordinate 58,294,373, forward strand.
CTAGCTTCTGAGCTGGCTTTCTGTTAAGGGGGGAGGTCTAAAAATAAACAAGAGACCATGACGTGCGAGCTTGCGCTCGCGCGCGCGCACGTGTGTGTGTGTGTGTGTATCTGTGTGTGTGAAACAGAGGCCTTGTTGCTTGTGCGTATGTCTGGGGGCTGGCCAGAAACGTCACCCGTCACCCGGCAGTTAACGACTTCCACTCCTCCCCGCCTCCCCCCCCCCTCAAACTTTTTTTTTCCGTGTATAGCGCGCATCCTTATTTTTTTCCTTTACTTGAGGGGAAAAAAGGGCGCGCTATACACGAGTATATACGGTATACGTTAATCCACTACATAACCAACACAACTAGAAACAACCATGGCCGCCATTAACAATCAAAAGCAACAGGTCGAAGTTAATTGATCTCGAATCGAGGTCGCAAGCGATATATATCCAACCAATCTAGTGCAATATGATTGTATCGATACAAATACAATCTATTGACATGAAAACGTACAAGGTATATAAAAAAAATACTAAAAATCATGAGGAAGGGATGTTGAATCAAGAGGTGTCGTGACATATACCCACAAATAGTGAGCCTCGCCAAAATCGTGAGAGTTGGCAGCTATGAAACTATGTAAGCCTCCCAAGCATGCCAATGTAGTGCTCTACGTGGCAGATCTCCCTGAATCACCGTGGCACACCTTTCATACTGATGTGTTCGGCTCACTGGTGGGTTCGTGTAAGAGCAATGTTGGTGTGCTGATAGTGCTAGATATTTTTACTAAATTTGTATCTCTTTTGCCCGTAAGAAATCTCAAGGCTACCTCTATGGTCAAAGATCTGTCGGAGCATGTTTAGAAATTATTTGTTCTCCTGTGTTTGCAATCGTAACCTGAAGACCTGTCTGAAAATATTTTACAATAAGGATCACTCTGCGTAGGTTGAAGACCTGTATCTTATTTATATAGGCTTCAATGTCACAGAGCACTGTTCCACCAGTTTTCCTCCTTCTGTACTTTTTTCAGGCAGACAAATGACGCATCCATTACTTAATAAATGGGGAATACCTACTCCTTTGCTCCCTCAGGATGAAATCTCTCGCGATGCTTTGTAAAATAATGTATTGAATATATTTGAAAAAATAACACGAGGTCATTGCAAAGCACCATGATTGTAGTCATATTGAACACAACTTTCATGTTGGAGCTGCAGTCCTGTGTAGAAATTTTGTCCAGTCCGTTGCAGCTGATAATGTGGGAAGTACATAAGTTTATCCCTGACTATGTGAGTCCTTATCTTGTAAGGAAGCTGTTGGAGCAAACACTGTGTTATTGGTTGTTCACAAAAGTGGCCCATAGTATCAGAAGGCACACATGTACCAGCTCAAGGCTTTTGTAGAAGAATAAACATAGTAAATGGCATGTGGGCGTTGGTTGCAACAGTGTAGAACTGACTTGTGCAGTGTAAACATGCTGTTTTCGCCTCTAAGGATCATGTGTGTATGCTAGTCATGTGTGACCTTTAGTGGTTCTCGAGTTCAGTGTTTAGTTTTACTTAAAATATTCATTGTAAAATTGAATGACAAATTTGTAAGATGAGGAAATGTTTGTTTTGTGTTCCTTAGGCCTTTGCTGAAGTTGAAAGGGTTAGGTTGGATCTTGTAAGTTTTGTGTTGTGTCAACTTGTTCTGAAGTGTTTTAATTCCTTGTAACTGTTTACTTGTTATGAGTCTGCATAAGTAGGTTTTTGTTGCTGTGTGTGTCGAAGCACCTAAGCAATCTTGCCCTGTTACATGTTCCTTTAATATTGCCGCTTGACAATGCTGAGGCATGATGGTCATAGGCGGGTTGGACTCCAGCTTGCTGGCTTCAGACTGCTTGTGTGGAGCTTCAGCACCTGTCATCAGCTCCCCCACTCTCGCCCTGTCAGACCCGCCGAATGTATCGACTGCTTTGCAAGGCTGATATTGGTTGTTAAAGAGTATCGAGTGTCCAAAACTAATACATACTGGCGGAAAATGATAAAGAATATAATGGTGTCTAAATAAATATATTGCATTAAATTAAGAGTGAGAAGCAATATATATTTCAAAACAACCATATCCTTTAAGCACAAAAATGAGTTACAAATCACACTCGTCACACTCTTTTTAATACCCTATTTAATTATTCCCCTCTGTGTCCAATCCTAAAGTGGCTGCAAAAGCATGTTATAAAGACATATATATATTTAAACTATACAAAAATCATAAAAACTACTGTCCTATGAATAACCACTTATAAAATTATCATTCTTTAACAGTTTTGTTACTAACATAAACTTGCTTTACTAAAATTCATATTGTAATATGTTGGAGTATCTTCTGTATTTTTTTAAAATTAATTTCCATCAAGGAATTTTTTATCTCAAAAAGCAGCTATCAGTGAAATAAAAGCACCAAACAGACTTTCACCTAGATTGTAGGCAGTCAAACATCCAGCACTTATCATATGTTTTGTAAGAAATGTATGAAAGCTAAGGACTCAATGTAAAAATTTTATTTAAACCCTTTTTCTGCAAAAGGTAGTTAAATGTGATAAAACTAGTAGTTCTTGTAAAGATGGTCAACAATCACTGAACAGATTCCATTATTTAAAGACTTAATGATTAACATGACCAAAACAATAATTGCTTTGTTATCAACAAAGATACCTAAAAATTGTTTTCAACTCTGTTTGTGACGGACGTAATATCCTCCCCGTCCTCTTGTTACAGGTCGGCAAGTACCAGTTCTCTTGAAGTACCTTCCCCTCATGCTCGTCACTATGTGCCTCAACACCGAGCCCTTCTGCGTGAACGTCAGCCCGCACATGTCACACACGTACGGTCTGAAGTTGACGTGCGTCATCTTGTGTCTGTTCAGACCGCCCTTGGTCACGAAACTCTGGTTGCAGTCGCACCAGAACTTCCTCTGCTTGTGACAGGCAACGTGCCTGTTCAGCCTGTATCTCAATGTAAACTTAAGTCCACACTCCTCACACTCGTAGGGCATCTCCTTGAGGTGGACTATCATAATGTGGTTTCTAAGGGAGGCTTTAGTGGCATACTTGCGGGAGCAGTGCAAGCACTCGAAATTCTCACCCGGCTCCTTGGGCGTGGGGTCATGATGCCTGGCCGTGTGCTTTTTGAGATGTGATACTGTGTAGAACAACTTGCCACAAGCTACGCACAAAACATTCTTGCCCGTGTGGTGTTGGATGTGATACTCCAGACCATTACTTGTCTTCAACATTTCACCACAAATGTAGCAGACATAGCCATCAGCACCTACACCGTGCCTGTTTTGTTTGTGTCTCAGAAGAGCACTTTGCGTACACTGGGTGGAAGGACACTTGTCACACTTGAAGGGTTTGTCCATGCTGTGTGTCAGAAGGTGACTCTGGAGGGTGGAGTTTACTTTGAATGCAGCTCCACATTTATCACACTTGAAATTTCTCTCACGGCTATGGATGATCAAATGCTGTCTCAGCCTACAGTATCGTGCAAACCTGCGGCCGCAGAAGCTACATACGTACACGTCCAACACCTCCTGTAGGAACTGGTTTCTGCACAGACAACAGGTAAACAATCAAACACTTTACTGCTTGCAGTACCACCATACATAATGCAAATATAAAGCGTAAAATAACAAATGTCTTGCTCCATAAGCTATACATGTGAGGCAGGCTTTTTAATGTTTTTTTTAAATTTTGTTTACCAACAAATTAAAAAGATTACTTTTAAATATTTCCTCACCATAATTTTGATATAAGGTAGCTATTTTGCATGACTATGATCAGCTTGGTTTAATTCTTTCTTCACAAAAAATTTTGATGTTAAGTAACCCAACTCATCAAGTATAGAAAAATACTGAGGGACCTGGGATTTAACCCGACATTGGTAAGTACTGTTTTAAAAATCACCATTAGAAGGAAATGTGGTGATGGTCCAGGTGTCTGCAGGCATATTAGTAATGAAGATTATGTGTTATGTTTAGAAGAGGCAGATTAATAAGTAATATTTGCTAAGTGAGCCGACCATGTGCTCTGCTTGTTCCTGTCAGTTGAAAAGACCTTCCTGCGTCGTCGGCACGCGCCAGCTCACGTGGTTTTTTTCCTCTGTCCACTGTGTTCCCCTTCCCAGCCTCCTTTCTTTCCTCCTCTCTGTGCATGCACCGTGTTCTCTCTCTCTGTGTGTGTGTGTGTATGCTTTGTCTCTTTTTTTTTTTTTTTGCTTTCGACTGGGCAGCTGGGAGGAATCTTCTTTTGTTTGTGGGCTCGGTCCTGCTAATTCTTAGCTAGGGCGGCGTAAGTCATGAAAGTTTATTTAGTAACATTAATGTATAACTGTATTCTAAATTCTGTTTTGGCCCCGCTCTGGTAAATTTCTTTTTCTAGCTTCTTTCATTGCTTGGCTTTACGAGCTGTGTGCATACCTAAGTTTCCATTATTGTATTTGAACTATTGTGCAGTGAAGCGACTGTCTCTTGGCATCACATGTTGTTTGTTCAATCTTGCGAGTTGTAGATTACACAGCCCAACAAGGAAATAATTTTTTTTTTGGTGTCTAGGATTTTGAAACTGATTGAGCTATGTTTAGGATGCTGAATCTAAATATGATATTAGTTTTTTTTTCTATCAGCACTACTTTTAGACATAAGTGTGAAAAAAGAAGTAAAACTGCCTGTTTGACTCAAGCCAAGTCATCACAGGGATACCCCAGGATGGGAATCCCATCCTTCATTTCAATGCTTTATCTAAATTTGAGGTCAGTCTGTGAGTTTTAGCCAAGCAGGATCGATCGAAGTTGATAAAAAATGAGTTCCAGTAGAAGCTGTATAAATCATAATGATGTGTTTTGCTACATATGCAGAGAATAAACATTATAAGATAACAGAAAGACTGTTAGTGCCCTTGTAAAGAGAGATTATCATGGATACTTTGGTGTTAAGCTCGGTGATCAGGATAAGTCTGGGCACCGCATCAGGTTTGTAAAACTAATACACAACATTTACGACAGTGGACTAGTGGGAAAAAAAAAAGTTTGAAATTCGGTGAACCGATGGTTTGGAGAGCACCCAAAAACCACATCGATGACTGTTGTCTAGTAAATATTACTGGAATAAATCAAAACAACCGTAGCAAGTGGACTTATCCTGATTTAGTCTCTCTAAGATGCCCGGTCCTTCACTCAGAGGATGTACTGATCTCAGCATTTCACTAGCTTCCAGAGCTTTCTGAGGACGAGTGTTGTCCCTATAACCACCCTTCTGATACTAATGAAGGCGACAGTGATTATGAGGGGACGTCAACAATTCCTCAACATTTCAAACAGGATGAGTTAAATGACCTCGCCAGCTATCTTAACCTGTCAAAAGAAGCTTCTGAATTACTTGCTTCCAGTCCGAAGGAAAATAATTTACTGGAACAAGGAACCAAAATTTCTTTACAAGAGAAAAGGATCTGCTACCATTCTTCTCTCAAGAAGAAAAATCTTGTATTTTGTCACGATAGTAGAGGACTCCTGGAAAAAATTAAGACTTCCTGAATATTTTCTAGATGATTGGAACCTATTTATTGATAGCTCAAAGCAAAGCTTGAAATGTGTTCTACACAGTGGGAACAAAAAATGGTTTAATACCAATTGCTCACTCAACGAAAATGAAAGGAACATATAGCACCATAGCTTTGGTCTGGGAGAAAATAAGGTTTCGTGAAGATAAATGGGTGATTTGTGTGAAATTAAAAATGGTTAACTTTCTCCTCGGACAGCAAAGTGGCCACACTAAATACCCTTGTTCCTTCTGCCTCTGGGATAGCAGAGACAAAATACACCACTGGGTTAAACAAGAGTGGCCCAAGAGAGAAGACATGGTCATTGGAGAAAAAAATGTTATTAACGAACCCTTAGTTGAATGTAGGGACGTGCAAAGCTTCGAAATTTTCGAATCCGAAGCGAATATTTTTAGGATTCGTATTCAATTCGTTGAAAAAAATAATATTCGTAAATTTTCGAAGCTTCGAAGGCAAACGAATATAAATTAGTCTTCTTTAACTTGCCATTTAGTAGAGCTAATTATTAATTATTAAAATGTGCACAATTTCTGCTAAAAACTTCAGGAAAATTGTTTAAGGATTCGTATACTTATGTTGAGGTTAAACATACTGACGGCGTACTTGTACAATTGCGTCATACAGAAACATTAGGTACCATAACAAATATGAACGCCATGACTATTACTAGTGCAGATATTCATTACAAAATCTTTATTTATGCATTTCCATCCACAAGACAAAAAAACACCACGTTATGCTTAAAATTTAATTTACGTTTTCTAATGTTTGTTTACACGACGATATTTCCGCCATTTTGCGGCCAGATGCTGCCAACTAGCCGAACTACGCCAGTCAGTTGCACAATGCACACAAAGTTGAGTATTAACATGATCACGGAAATAATTTGAATGGAAATATGTATCTTAGTTTTTCAGATATACGCCGCACGTTTTTTTTTAAATTCTTGTTCGGAAAGGAAAGTGCCGTGGTTGCCAACCATTACATTTCACAGATTGATATTGGCTTGGTGGTAGCCAAGTAGCCTGAAATTGTCTTCGCTGTATTAACTGCGCTCATTTATACCCTCTCTTTTCTATGCCTCGACGTCACTTTTTTGTTTACTTGTTCACCACGTTGGTTGAGTGTGGCAGCCATACTTTTTGCAATTCCGAAATTTTTTGTCAACTTAAAGGTGGCTAAGGCGTCGGACTCTCTGTGCATGGAAATCAAGGATGGATTCATGAAAGAAGATATTCCTTACAGTGTTCATAAGGGACTGGTATGCTTCACAGGAAAGAATGGCCGGGCGAAGAAGTTATTTGTTCCTGTGTCACTTCAGCTGACGATTCTTCAGCGTTTGATGGACATTTAGGCAGAGTAATACTATTAGGAAAATATTACTTCATTTTGCTTGGTCAACCCTTGTATCCGACATAAGTGATTTTATTAGGCGTTGTGTCAAGTGTCAACTATGTAAGCCTACGTAACATGGCAGATCTCCCTGAATCACCGTGGCACACCTTTCATACTGATGTGTTCGGCTCTCTGGTGTGTTCGCATAAGGGCAGTGTTGGTGTGCTGATAGTGCTAGATATTTTTACTAAATTTGTATTTATGTTGCCCGTAAGAAATCTCAAGGCTACCTCTATGGTCAGAGCTTTGTTAGAGCATGTTTAGAAGTTTATGTTCACCTGTGTTTGTGGTCTCAGACAATGTGCGTTATTCTCAGTCAAAAGTCTATTACAACACTTGCTTTGAATGGGCCATTCAACCTTTTAAGCTCTTATTATTTTTCGAAACTAAATATGTTGAGTAGTTCAATCGTAACCTGAAGACCTGTCTGACAATATTTTACAATAAGGATCACTCGGCATGGGATGAGGACTTCAATGCCACAGAGCATGGTTCCACCAGTTTTCCTCCTGTACCTTTTTCATGCAGACAAATTACGCATTCATTATTTAATAAATGGGGAATCCCTAGTGCTTTGCTTCCTCAGGATGAAATCTTTCGCGATGCTTTGTAAAATGATATATTGAGTAATTTGAAAAGAGGTCATTGCTAAGCGCCACGATTGTAGTCGTAGTCATATTGAACACAACTTCCGTGTTGGAGCTGCAGTCCTGTGCAGAAATTTTGTACAGTCCGTTGCAGCTGATAATGTGGGAAGGAAGTTTATACCTAAATATGTGGGTCCTTATCTTGCAATGAAGCTGTTGGAGCAAACACTGTGTTTTTGGTTGATCACAAAAGTGGCCCAGAGCATCAGAAGGCCCACATGTACCAGCTCAAGGCTTTTGTAGACGAATAAACATTGTAAATGGCATGTGGGCATTGGTTGCAACAGTGTAGAACTGACTTGTGCAGTGTAAACATGCTGTTTTCGCCTCTAAGGATCATGTGTGTATGCTAGTCATGTGTGACCTTTAGTGGTTCTCGAGTTCAGTGTTTAGTTTTACTTAAAATATTCATTGTAAAATTGAATGACAAATTTGTAAGATGAGGAAATGTTTGTTTTGTGTTCCTTAGGCCTTTGCTGAAGTTGAAAGGGTTAGGTTGGATCTTGTAAGTTTTGTGTTGTGTCAACTTGTTCTGAAGTGTTTTAATTCCTTGTAACTGTTTACTTGTTATGAGTCTGCATAAGTAGGTTTTTGTTGCTGTGTGTGTCGAAGCACCTAAGCAATCTTGCCATGTTCCTTTAATACCGCCGCTTGACAATGCTGAGGCACGATGGTCATAGGCATGTTGGACTCCAGCTTGCTGGCTTCAGACTGCTTGTGTGGAGCTTCAGCACCTGTCATCAGCTCCCCCACTCTCGTCCTGTCAGACCGAACGTATCGACCACATGCAAGGCTGATCTACCCTTTAGAACCTGCTCCCTGGAGGGGTCCTCCTAGACTCTTGGCATTCTAATTAGTAAGTACCGAGTTGGTGCAGTTGACAAGACTTACGTGGCAGCCTTTGCCACTCTGTGTTTACTTTATTGTGGAGGTTTGAACTGGTTTCTATGGTTATGTTTTTCTTGACTTTGTGCCTCACTCTTCTCATTTCTTTTGGATTTCTTCATTTCATATATCCTTGCTTGCAAACGATTTGCAACTTTTGTGACGGACACACAAGGTAGAACAGTTATTCCTGGTATGCAGAGCCTATGTGTTTGGTAATCGGTACTTTGGGCGAGAGACATACATAATCCCGATCCTGAATTTTAGTGAGGCAAACTAATGCCTGTGCGAAAGTGGCGAAAGCACGAAGAAAAATGTGGTGTGGCAGTGATAAATGCATGAAGAAGGGCATAGGCGGATATAGCAGCATAATCCTTAGTCATTAAATTGTTTACTTGTATGAATGGTTGGACGGTGTATTAACTGTCTTATTTATTTTTCAAGAATTTAAATTTTGGGTTAAAATACTTAAATTTTTTGTTAATGTGATGAGAAGATCATGTAGATCTTAATTTAGTTAGTTGATTGTATTTTTTTTGGTTTTCATTATTTAAGTAAATTTTTTTTGGGGTATCAATGCAATAAAATTAACCTTTTATTTATTAATCATTAATTTGTGATTATTTGACCTTTTATTAATGTTATAAAATGTAGATACCTCAGGAATAACAGCGTAATTCTATTTGAGAGTTCATATTGACAAAGGAGATTGCAACCTGGATGTTGGATTAAGATTATAAATAGGTGTAACAGTACTATTGATTTTTTGCCCCATTCATGCATACTGAGTACTACCAGTACCCATCCATAGCAATGGACTGGTAAATAAGCAAGTTTTAAATAAGCCTAACTGCCAAATGCCTCAATGATGCTGACATTGCCTTCTAGCACAAGACATTGTCTATTCTCCGATGGACACAGACTGAATATGGAAGCCCCCAGCATTCCGACAACTTAGATTTCAGTGATCATGGTTTATATTAATTCTGAAACTTAATTCATACAAAAACCACCTCTTTCATCCATTCTCAGGGCATACCTTCGGAAGGAAGACGGACTGCATTTATCAACTTGTTTTTATACATTGCTTGCCGGAACTTTGATTACGAAAAATTAGCAGACTGTCAAAATATGTGGGTGGCCCGTACCTCACATAGGCTAATTAAGTGCCATAGGACCTTTTCAACAATAACACGTGTGTAACAGGGATCATCTGGGGACACATCGAAGGCAATAAACACATTTTTTCAATGCCATGTATTTTTGTTTAACCGAATATGGGTACATGAACACGTCGGGGCATATGGGACGCCTTAGAGGCTGTGTGGTTTTGTATTCTTAAGGGGCCCGCCTCGTCAGGGGTGTATGTGTGTTAGTGAGGCGGGATGATAAGCGCGATTCTCGCTGGTGCTTCTAGCGCGGTATCGCCTCTAAGCGCAAGGCTCTGAACTGACGCGCAGTTGTCTTGTCGTCACAGGATAACTGTGAAATTTGAGCGATGACCGTAACATTATATGGCGGAGAGATGAAGATAAAGGTGTAAGGCAAGTCCCTGAAGTACTTTCAATGATCTGTACTGGTTGTTTTACGCCAAAAAAATACTCTGAAAACATGCGTTTTAGCCATTTTAACTCTTCTAAAAATACGGTTTAAAAACTTAATCCGAAAACAAAAGTAGTTTTCGGCCCTCAGCGAACTCTTAAGTGCTTTTCGTAAACAGGCCCCACTCGGATATTTTGAGTAGTTTTGAAATCGCGTTGTTTTTCCTGAAGCTCTGCGCACCGTATGTGTGTCCGGGTAGGCGGAGCCCTTAAGGGGCCCGCCTACCTGGGCACACATACGGTGTGCAGAGCTTCAGGAAAAACAACGCGATTTCAAAACTACTCAAGATATCCGAGTGGGGCCTATTTACGAATAGCATTTAAGAGTTCGCTGAGGACCGAAAAGTACTTTTAATTTCGGATTAAGTATTTAAACTGTATTTTTAGAAGCGTTAAAATGCCTAAAACGCGTGTTTTCAGAGTAATTTTTAGGCATAAAACAATCAGTACAGACTCTTGAAAGCACTTAAGGGGCTTGCATAACACCTTTATCTTCATTTCTCCTCCATATAATGTTACGGTCACCGCTCAAATTTCACAGTTATCCTGTGACGACGAGACTAATGCGCGCCAGTTCAGAGCCTTGCGCTTAGAGGCTATACCGCGCTAGAAGCACCAGCGAGCGTCGCGCTTATCATCCCGCCTCACTAACACACATACACCCCTGACGAGGCGGGCCCCTTAAGTGTGCTTGATGGTAAGAATGGGCCACATCTTTTTGGAAACATACAGCAGGGAGACTCCAGTATAGCACTCTACGCAGGCAATATCACATCCTGAGCGAGTCTTCAGCTGGGTAACACGAAGGCGCACATTCATAATGATGAGCTGCCAATGCATTTCCTGGTTCGACTCTATGACAGCAAAATGCACAGCTTTGTATGAATTTTATTTGAAACTTCTTAATAAGTTTGATTCTTACTGTTTTAATTTATGAAAAACTTAAATCATCAAATTAATACTGATATTAAATCCCTTCATATATGCAAGCTATAAACCAAAAATCATTTAAATTTAAGAGGGTAAGGTAGAATATAAGCGCTGATTTGATGTAGAATCTCCTTATGAAGTAATTGATGGAATCAAAAATACTTCATGGATGGGTCATGCCAAATTGTCACAATGTTATAACTGTGATCAGTTTCTATAGATTTCAAACATTAAAATTGCTAGATAACGGTTAGTATATTGTCATAGAAACAATGTTATATAAGAGTGCCTAATAAATGAAACATATAAAAGTAAGTAATAATACTTAAAAGTTTTTGTGCAATAATATAAATGAGAACTTTATTTCTCTTAACGTGTACTTTTTCTGCATTTTCTTCAATATTGCTCAGTTCGATATGATCATCGATGGTGTTGTCGGAGAAATAAAAATGTTTTGTTCTTTACACTTTTTACAAGTGTTTTCAGATTTAAGAATTTCTAGTTTTATGGCAATATTAATGCTATCTCTCTCTTGTAAAGTATGGCTACTGGCATGTCTTTGGGCGGCATTAATAAAAGAGGGGAAGCGAAAACAAGTGGCCAACTCGCGCATGACAGCAGGGTACCAAGTTCCAGGTTCATACGCTGTGGCTGGAGGTTATTTATTTTGTGGTATTAATTTTACTTACAATTTAATAGTATTTTATTTATTAGACCAAAACACACAAATAATACCAGATTTAATTAGTTCAAAAAGTACAAACAATATTTTTCTTCAGGATGAGGGGTCAAAATGGGACACCTTCAATTATACGAAGGTAACAATTTTATGAATGCCATCCGTGGAACCGTGAGCATATGTATATTGGGGTTGTAGTGTAAAAGGAAAACAATATGGATGCCGACATCATTGAAGTGCAAGATATTTCAGGGTTTGTTTTCATATTCTTACTTCAACCAATTTACATATGTTTTTCCTGTTTAAATGATGCATTATTGTGACAATACGAAAGAAAAAAAGTACCGACACACACACATGTGCACATGCAAGCACACACACACACACGCACGCACGCACATCTTGAAAAGGCAGGAACTACCGGAGAGAAAAAAAACATATCAAAACCACAAGGGACTATAGTGTGTAGTTTCTGTTTCTTGGAAGATATAACAAACTTAGTGTAAATTTTCGAAAGTGAGTAAAGAATATTTTTTTGTAGTTTGTAATTACAGCACTAGCAACATCCAGGCATGCCCATCAGTAATCACAGTTATGCATGCAATGAAACACACTAAAAGCAAACATGAAAACTGTTACACTTGATACTAAATTTTACAAAATAATTTCAAGCTAATACATAAATGAGTTAAACCATCTATTAAATAGTTTTAAAAATGCACAGGTCCAAAAACTATTTTTAAAAAATCTAGTTTTGATACTGCAACATTTGCATGTCTTGTTTCTTGACTGTTCTGGGAGGTAAATTTGTTTTTATAGCATACCCAATAATCTAAACTGAAACAAACCAATTGGTTTTTATATATAAAAAAATTGGTTGTCTGTAAAGTCGGTTTACGGACGATAGTTTAACGTGACGTCATAACAAAACATTGATGAAATGATTGCATACTTTTATGAATAAAATTGAATCATTTTTATTTTTATAATAAAAGAATAAATACTTGAAATTATACTAGTAATCAGATTTTTAAAATGCAAGAATAATTAAACTTTATTGCCGAAATTGTTGTTGTAATAAGCAATGAAAACCACATTAACTTTTCACTTCACTTTATAAACAGTCGACAAAACAGTTCACGTGTAGATGACTTGTAATTAATTTTAAAAACTGGCGTTTTGCTATGAAGTTTCAATATAATTATGAACAAGTTTTCATATAAATAAACTGTAATAAAATATCTATCATCAATTATATGAATCACCATAATTTTTTAGTCAATTATAACATAACCTATTATTACTGCACTCACAGACAGATGCTACTTTTTTTTAATAATAAAAGAATAAATACTTGAAATGATAGTAGTAATCAGATTTTTAAAATACAAGAATAATTAACCTTTATTGCCAAAATTGTTGTTGTAATAAGCAATCAAAACCACAGATTAAAATTCGTCGAGAATATTTTACATTTTTATGTCTTCCAGTGCTTAAAATGATATGCAATTGTGGCCCCGGGTAGGAAAATTTTATTTATAATTTGTTAATAATAACGCCCATCGCGATAAACAAAGGAAAATATGTATTAACGAGTGCCTGGTTACCGCTGTAGCTGATAGAGAGCACGATTCGTTCGGTTCGCGTCCGTCACCGTAGATAGCAGCACCATAGGGGAATAATATTATTTCGTTATAATAATACAATTTTATAACAAATACGCATCCCAAATACACCAAACTTATTTATAATGTGTTACAATATTTTTTAAAACATTGTGCAAAAGATCCCGGGTGTAATTTGAATTATTATATGTAACTGTAAAACACCATTGTTCGTTAAAAACGTATTTGAATATTCAACATTACTTTTAAATAACAGTACCGATTGTGCTGAAAATCGGTGGACGATCGTTAAATTATATAATATTAAGAATTCAAACGACGAAAACATGATTGAAAAGTCAAATCGATTGTTGTTCCAATCGAGTGGAATAGAGATACGGCGCATGCGTACAATGAGCGTAATGGGACACATCCGTTGTGGGACAATGTGCGTTACGGGACACTTTTTCGTGCGTGCAGCCGGCGTTCATCAATTTATTAGACGGCCGGCGTTCATCGATTTATTAGACGATGACACGTCAAAAAATTATTCTGCTAAACATATGCAGCCGACATGTCATTAAGTTTCTATGTTTCCATAATACATTAAAAATTTACCTAATCCCGTAACTGTAATCTAAATCAGTAATAATATTTGAAAATCAGTAATACTTGGTAGCACTGAAGTTAGTAACACTTAGTTTTTTTAATATATAAATAAATAAACCTAGTGACCGTAAAATTCATGCTGGCCTCTTTTTGTCCCATTCTCCCTCATAACTATATACAGTCGTTTATGCCTATGCTGTTGGAACTCCTACGTCTTACTGAAAAAAAGATAGTAAATCATGTTACCTGGCATTATATTTCTGTTTTAAATGTAAATGAGTAAGAATATAAAACATTTACATCAACAAATAAAAAAAATTAATAAATAAAAAAAATTAAAAGTGATACATATGTATTATCAAAGTATAAAACATTAAAACTAAAATTAACTATAACTCTTTTATAAAAATCAGTTTCTGTTATCCCTCATCATCTAAAAACAATGTGGAACATTGACAAACAAACATAGATCTTTAAAATTGTCCACAGATTATTTTACATGATACTGTATAAAGCTGGAAGTGAATGTATTTATTTACTTTTAAAAGATTTTCATTTTCGTTCCAAACACGCAGTGTAATCACATATTAAGATATTTATGTTAATCATCTACCGTATTCACCCGCACATGTGTCACACATTTTATGCAGATTTTTTGTTTCGTAACACGTACTGCAATGCTTATGCAATTTTTTTTTCGATTTTTGATAAAAAAAACAAAAAATTAACATTGCCTGTGCTGGTTTTTAATAACTATCTCACAAGTAAGTACAAGCTGTTTAATTAAAATAGCTCAGCGTGTAAAACATCTGTCGGGCCGCTAGCCGGCTGGTGCCCTGGTAAGTGAGGTGGCTGTGAGGTGGCTGTGTGCTGCTGGGCTGGTGCTAGACAAGGGTGGAAAATGTAAAAATTACCGGCCAGAGACTGTGAAAGTGGGGAGGGGGGAGTGGGAAGGGGTGCATGTGTGAGTGAGTACATGTAGGCAGGGAGTAGTTTTTATGGTTCTCCCTCCCTCTCCCAGCATTGTTAAGTACGTGAACTGAACTTGAACCTCTACACATTAATCACGTCTATTTCGATAGGTTTTTGTGACGCAACTTTATTCAAACATTATTTTTAGTGTGAGATTGCAAATGTTTTCTACATTAACATTCCTAACAAAACTGCAGAAAAGGGAGGTTTTTTTTAAATACGAGGAACACAAATTGAGCAGTGTGCAGTATTTTCTGTCTTGGGGAAGGATAGGGTACAAAAAGTAGTTCCATGGATGGGAGGGAAACAAAAGTATAAAAAATAGTATTCATGTACCATAAAGGATGAAAATGGGAAGACACGAGAAGAACCACTTGTATTCTACTGGAGGCAGATTTATGGTGCAACAATATTCAAGGGCAACCCTTATTTTGAAATTTTTTTTTGCCCAAAATCATAGATGTGATGATGCGATCCATACAAAGTGGCGACTTCTGCAGGTAATTACAGTATTCGATTATCCGTCACAGCCATAGTTTGGGCAATTATTGTTTAATTAAACTTTACTGCATTGAAGGTAAAATTCAAGGGAAATTTTTTTTATATGTTATATTCAAATGTACATATCTAAGGATGAAAAAACCAGAATTCACTGAAGTTACATATTTTTTTTCCATTAAAATTTGTTTTTTATATAGTCAACCAATACCTTTTTCTGATATGAGATAGTACTGTTAAACAACAAACATTATAGTGCCTTCAGAAATGTATTAAATGAACAGCATTAATGTTTTATATCAATTAAATGCAACTACATATCTAAACCAGTAATAGTTTTAAAAACCAATCTAGATACCCATGACTGCAGCATTAAATTTACTAACAAACTAAATAAAAATTGGAAGCTTTATAAAATAAAATAAATCTGATATGAAATATGCACATACCTGTTGAGCAATTCCACTACATTGTTGGACTCAAATATTTCTTTAGGCAGTGATGAGGCCTCTGAAACAAAATTATGTATAAATATAGATATATTTAAAATTACTAAATATATTAAGTGCACTTTGTTGTTCAGCATTTAATAAATCAAGGGAAGGGGATTAAGTCAGCTTACTCCATTATGGTTACATGACTACAGAGCACAAATGAGTTAGCATGCATGCACTTGGAAAATATAATTTCAGACTGCCAAAACAAATTTTTGAAACACAGAGATAACAAAAAAAAAGGAAGAAAAAAAAAAAGAACAGAAGTTTTTGTTTCAACCTAAAACTTAAGTTAACTGCTATCCAATAAAGTATTAGGGCCGGCCTTCATAATGAGGTGAAGAAAAATCCAAAATAATTTTGCAGGTTAGTTTAAAAGTAATCACTCTTCGCCTTAAATCACAACTGTCATAGGTAGCTCAGGTATCCCGGCCAGTCCATTTTAAATCAACCAAGGCTTTCATATTTCAGAATAAAGAAGTAGTGTGTAAGTTGGTGGAATTCATTAATTTTAAAATTCCATAGTTAGAGGGCTTGTATTTTTGCCATTCTCTTTAGATTTGCATAATCTTTTAATATGGTAAGCAACTTGCCTATAATATGATTAAATTACATGTAACATTGCAGAATTCACGCCCCCTACTATTCTTCACATTTATATAAGACTATTTTTATGTTTAATGTTTTTGTGAATATTTTTATAATTATTTTTTGTAATTTTGTTGGTGTTTTAATGATTATTATTAATTTAGGTTATGTTTAGGAGTGTTTTATTATTTGTTTAATTTATAATTTTAAATTAATATGTGTATTATTTAAATTTTTTATATATTTTAAAGCATAGTATGGATAGTTAGACGGTCATTTTCGAGAACAGTCTAGAAAGAGTGAAAAGAAAGAAAAGACATGGGCGCGACACACTGTCGCCATAAGGTCATTTGTCACACCTCAAGATAGTGCTTAGTTGGAAAATCCCAGCACGTGGACATGTAACTGCGTAGCAACAAACTGGAACTTTCGCTGGGTGCAGTCTCGCCAGCCAATCAGAGCAAACTTTGAGGTGGCGTGATGTGTCTCCCCATGCCAGTATTTTTAGGGAAATAAAAAATAATGTGATTGGTTGGTTGGCCCACGGGGTCGCCTCCCTTTGTTTTGTTCTTGTAAATGGATGGTAACTGTGTGGTGGGTGTTCAGTAACTCAGTGTCAGTAGCTGTCGTGAGTTGACAGTCTACAGTCATCGGTAGTCATAGCTCGTATTGTTTAGTATGCAGTTGTCGTGTCGTCGTCGGACCGGTGTGACATCCGGCTGCGGCAATTTGCAATGATAAATTGTAAAATGCAACAAGATTTTTTTTTAATTCAAACAAAACTCGTATTAAAGTGTTTATAATTGTATTTGTTATTATTCCGGGTTGCCTTGCCGGGCCAACCTGGAATGTAACAACTTAAATTTTTTTTTTTGTTTTAATATATTGCCTTCATGAACCTTATGATAGCATAGGTACCAAATTTAAAGATGGGATGACTATCAGTTCACACTGAAATAAGCATTTGTTAATAGCAGTGTGCCTACAGACAAGTTTGATACTCAATACACAAGTGTTAAGTAAGTATGTAAGCAAAAGCACGAGACTTCCAAATTTAAAGTACAGTTTTAGGTTGTTTTTTTTATCAGATTGTAGCTGATTAGTTTTGTTCATAAATTATTATTATTTAAACTGTGGCTACATAATTATTAAACATATATGATTTGTTATTTTAAGTTTTAATAACAAACTTAGTAATACAATAATTAAAAATATAACTGGTTTTAATAAATTAATTAGACCTACCATTTGTCAGTTGTTATGCATAGGTTTACACTTGTACAATGCTATGTTCATTCTTTATAATTTTTATATTTTAAAAATAAATGGGTTTAACTTACTTTACAACATATAATATAATTTACACTTTCAGTGATAAAATGTTATGTTTTGAACAAACTATTGAAAAATAAATACTTGTATTTTTAACAGAGTCTGAGATGCCATGTATTTCCTTTACAGTTAGTTTGTATTTTCTCCCAGTAAATGTTGTTCGATTTAATTTGAAAATCACAAAGTTCTTTATACAGGTAGAGTACTTAAAATATCCGCTCTTCTCGGGTAAGTAAATTTTATGTGACCACATAAGGAATTTTTATTATTCTCTTATGGAATATAAAGATTTTATGTAAATTAGACAATTGTCAACAAAATGCAATAATGTAATGAAAACAATATATAAGTATATTATTTTACTTTTAACATTTAATGTTAAAAGTAAAATAATATATTGTTTTCATTACATTATTGCATTTAAGATGGATTTTTCTTCAAAATAATTTTCAACACCACAGTAATAAAATAATTTCATCACAAATTGTATTTACCAACTTCATTATTGTAATGGTAAAGTTTTGAATGATAATTTCTTTTCTTTCCCAAATTTTACAGAAGCTTTAAAGCAGGGATTGTTTAAGACAAAATTATTATTTCAGCATGTTATTTTATTAATTATTTAATTAAATAAAAACTACACAGCCTTTTATATAAGAGTTGGAATTTAACATGATAGCTTATACAAGTTCCAACATTTTAGTGTATTACTATAGTATAACTTTAGCAAGAGTTTGGCAGTCACATCCAGCCACCAGGAGTGCTAGTATCACTTTTTGCAGTCTTCACCCATGCTTTAAGATATAACTTCCCCATGTTGGTGTATTTGGCTACACCACCACCTATTAACTTTGATATAATTGATCATTTTAAAAGGCTGATTGAGGAAGGAACTATTTGTAAAATAATGTATTTCAACACATAATCATTTTCATGACATAACCTTCACAACTAATTTTAAATTTAAAATATCATTACATTAAAATTGCATGGTAGATTTTGTACTGAAACACATGCTGCTATGACACTGCACTGTTGCATGGGCTGATTCCTGCTACACAGAAGGTCGGGACAATCATGATCTTTAATGAATTAAAAAACAGGCGGTGGCGTGTTGTCACATAAAGGTTGTCACTGCCCCCTTCGCCAGGTGAAGCTATTCAGTAATTTGTCCCATGGACTTACAGGTTAAATTTATATGATGCTCGATTGTTTTAAGTGGACACTAGGAAGCCAAAAGTGAAATTACAACAGAGCATGTCTCACGAACAGGAAATATGAAAACTATATTGCAGGCTTCAAGCGCAAAGTTGAATTGTAAACAAAATAACACAGTAACTGGACGGCTGAGACTGAATTTTAGTGAAAAATAAGTTCAAGACTAATGAAAAATTTTATTTACTTTTTTTTTTCCTGATTGGCACAGATGTGACCTCAAGTATAAATATAATGCATTTCAATAATAATATGTTAAATTTCTAAAAAAAAAAATGCATACTATAAAGACTGGAAATGTAACTAGTATGTAAACAATATTTTTACTACATTTATTGTTTAACTCACATAATGGTCACACCATTACTTTTCTTACCTAAATTGTGACTTAAAATGGGCAACAATTATGTGACAAAATAAAATACTGATGAATTTATATAAGTGAACAAAGCACCCACCTGGAATGGTCGTAGCAGGCTTTTGAGCATCGTCTTGGCTATTGCTGTGCCTAAAACATTGCATCCAGCAGTTAGTTGAACTGATTTGACTTTATAAGCTATCAGCATAACCACATATATTCCCAGAGAACTTAGTAAAGAACACCTTGTAAACAAGTTTACTTTAAAAATCAAACCTATTTATTTTAAAACTGCTGTAAAAAAAACTTTTCTGAGTTTTATATACAGCAGTTTTTATAAAGAGGTAGAATGAAACAAGACTAGCAAATCTACCATAAAGAACTTTCCAAAATTCTTGAACACAACACATCAATGTTTGAGTGTTGTCACAAAAACTGCTATGTATGTACTTGTTATCAGGAATTGTTTTTGAAAGAAAAGTATTTATAATCTATTGCAAATTAATAGACACACGCCAAATATTGTCAGTCAACAAGCACATAAATATGCCGTAAACACAAATCTTTGTCTTTAAGTAAGCGAGCCAAATTAAGCAAACTTACAAGAATACATACATGACTTAATTTCATAAGGAATTAAATAATTACGTATTTCTCTTGTCTATCTTGCCATATTCAGAATTTTAGTTAGTATTTAGGTATGTTAGTATTACGGTACTGTTTCATTAAAATTTCATGTTATTTTTGTTAAGTTTCAAACATAATTTTAAATGCAAATAAACCATTATTATTTTTTGCAAAAATAAAAGGAACTGATATTTTTGTTTCTGTTATAAAGATTTCCCTCCAAAAGAGAAAAATTATAATTTACCATAACATGCCAACTGATCACACATAGTAATGTTTCATTGCTAAATTATTTCTCATAAGCATTAAAACACTTCTATTGGGTATGCATGCTATGATGATGGTGTTAACATGTATGTACATCTGCACTTTTAAGGGGGTTTGACCACACCATTTGGAATTTTTCCATTCTTGCTATAATTATAATTTTTAACAATTTATCCCAATTTTTTAGCACATAGATTTTCATACCTTTCGTACCTTGTTACAACCACATATTTACTAACAGGCCTTAGTCTGTAAGAACTGCGAGGAAATAAAAGATAATTTCACTGGGGCAACAACAAGTTCACAAGTGTTGACTTCAACAAGTAGTCAAAGCTAAGTACTAAGCAATATCAAGCCAAAAAATTTAAATACAGAAGCTTTATTGCAAGGGGGATAGAAATATTTGAAATTGCCAGCTGGCAAGGCCTATTACCCCATAACCAGAGACATGCAAAATTCGCGGATTCATTTCGCGATAGGCTAGCATCAAAACAACTATACCTTCGTACCGCTTCTGCGATTGACCCACATTTTATCCGGGGAACTGTGAGCCAATGGGAAACACTAAACCAAGAAAGTGCCGAATTACGGACAGCCTAGTTGAGACGTCTCACGCGTCAGTAGCCAATGAACAGGTGTCATTTCCGCGAGTATTTAAAGGACTGTGGAGTCTATCCTAGAGGTCAATGAATCCGCGAATTTTGCAGGTCTCTACCCATAACATAATATTTTAACCACAATACCTCTAAAAGAAAAAATATAAGATTACACTGCCGCGTGCCCACACCATATCAAAGGGCACTGACGTCAGTTCCCCGCCGCAAAGCCCTATGTGCCAGCGTCTGGAGGCTGGCAACCCGCCGAACACAAAGCTGCTCACCAACCCCTCCGGACCTTGGTAGGAGGGTGGGCCAAGCCACGCCGAAGCCCTTCATCTCTATGCATCCCCCATACGGCCAGGACGGTATAAAAGGTTGACCAAGTAGTACCACGACTGCATGCCCTACACAGCATCCTGCGCTCGGTCTGCCCATGCCCTAACGCCTTGCACCACCTCCAGACGCCTTGCACCGCTACGGTCAAGAGATGGGGTAGTTTGGCAATACAGGGCAAATATTTAAAGATAGTACAGGGTAGGTGTGGTTGGCGAGTTGTAATAAACCCCTTCGCCTTGTCACTACTAGCTTCTTGCCTTTCTCTGTTTGGTAGGGAAATTTACTTCTCTCACTACTTACTGACTGTACTCTGTCTTTCTCTCGCTTAGGCCCTTTACTGGTGCCCTGCCAAACTGGCTTGGTGACTTGCGTACGACCTTCAAACCCTGCCTTTTTCCTAGCCAACGTAGCAGTGGGGTTGTTCATCAGTGGCTGGAGCACTCCGCAAAATTGATCTTCCAGAAAAAAACAGCCCACTGTGAATCCACCGCCCACAGCTGCTGCGACCCAAACAGTCGGGGGCGGGCGATCAGGAATGCGACCACAATACACTTTACCACTGCAGGCCAGGTGTTACCAGCTACCTTCCTTGTGCCCTACTGTAACAAGGAGGGGGTGTAAAGCCTGGCTGGCTGAGAAGGGAAGCCCCGCCACCTAGATCACCGCCACGCGGTAGCCGATGGTACGGCCTGCCACCTGACCGAGTCCAGCAGCGGCCAGCTGAGCCACCCACCACCCAGCTGCCCTGTGGCAAGGCAGCGCTGCCACCCTTCAGTGGGAGCCAAGGAGGACAACATCTCACAGCTTCACTGCAAGACAGTGCCTTAGGCCAATGTAACAATCGGTGACGGACTTCTCTCTTTTCGAGAATTACAACTCATAAATAAAAAACAACTATACCCAGCATCAACAACAGAAATAAAATAAGATGCACAAGAGAATTTAGTCTGGCAAAAAGAAACAAATATGTTAAATGTGTATGGAATAGAAAGGACTAGTTCATTTAAAGTTAGGAACCAATATTTGAGATGGCTATCGAAAATGTTCGTATTTTCAAATCCCCTCTGCTCAGAAATGAATTGGTCCATGCAAAAAGGGCTTCAGTCCATTTTTTCCGCAATTCCAGTTTGAATATGCAACATTACCTAAGAAGGTAGATACACATTTCTACGCCAAAAAGACTTCAGTCCAATGCACTGTTACCGTAGTAACAGACTGTTAATTTCACTGTTCCATGCAGCAAGGGCTTCAGTCCTGGACTGAAGCCCCTTTTGCATGGAATAAAGTTTGGGAATTTTTGTTGTAGCGGCGCACTATTGAAATATTCTGTGACATTATGTTTCCTAACCTGTTATTCAAAATGTTTATAACAAAAGAATGTTGAATATGCAGTTTGTTTGTTAAATGATGGTAAATTAGTAAGTTTTATACAAAGATATTGTTAAATAATGTCATCAGAAAGTGAAGGCACAGACAATGTAGAAGAAAGAGGTATAAAGAGGAAAAGTACACCATCTTCTTGGAAAAGAAATATAAGAAAAACTGCAAGATGTAAAGGGGAGGAATACCTAACCTCCAAAGGCAATTTGATTCCAGCCAGAACAACAGGACCTCCATGCAGGTAGGTCTATAACTACCAATGTTATCTAAAGCTTGTATTTGTTATATACATTACAATATTAGGCACTTACTTATGTATTTCTGATATCAAGAGAATTAGTTTTAGTAGGCCTAAATCTCTCAATGCACTATATATATTTCCTTTATTTTCCAACAATCACAAAAATATTTATCGTTTTGTTTTCAGATGTCAGAGAATGAAGTGTTTTGAGAAGATCTCAGATGATGAAGCTATTGATGTGCTAAGACGTTTGCATGATTTGCCTACAAAAAATCAACAAGACACATTTATTCAATCTCTGATTGATATACATGATGTTGATCGCCGTCGACCTCGGAAGAAAGAGGGGGCAAGAATTGTTGACAAAGTTTACAAATACTATGTTATTATAGGCCATGTAAAGAGAGAGGTATGTTACAAAGCTTTCTTATCATTGTTTGCTATTACTGATAAACGAGTGAAGAGGATTAGAAAACTTGCTTTATTGGGCAAAAGTCCCGTTGATGAAAGAGGGAAAACATCAAGTGCTAACACACTTCCACCTGAAGTTCGGGAAAAAATCAGAAACCACATTCTTAGCTTTCCAGTTAAATGCACAAAATACACTGGTAAAACAAAATCATATCTCGATGCCAGACTGTCTGTAAAGTCCATGTATAATCTATTCAAAGATAAAAATCCTGACATTAACTGCAGTTATCAGTTTTTCATTAAGTTTTTCAATGAAAACTTTTCTCTATCATTTGGCAGACCCCAGGTTGATTGCTGCTGTACTTGTGAGGAGTTAAAACTTAAAATTAAAAGCCCTCACATAAATGAAGCAGCCAAGAGGTGTGCGGCAGCGGAACTAATGATTCACAGAAGGAGGGCAAAGAAGTTTTATAATGAACTTAAAAAAGAACGAGACTGCAAAACTGAACCACACGTTCTGTCCATCTGTATGGATTATATGCAAAATATTCAATTGCCACGAATCCCAGTTCAAGAGACTTTCTATATGAGGCAGTTAACAGTCAATGTTTGCTGCATACATAACATAAAGGAACATAGTGCTATGTTATACCTTTATCATGAGGGTACTGCCAACAAAGGCCCAAATGAAGTGTGCTCACTTTTAACGGATTATTTGAACACGGTTCCTCCAGAAATTAAGGAGATAAGGATTTTCTCTGACAACTGTTCTGGCCAAAACAAAAACCACTCACTGGCACGTTTGTTATTGGCTTTAACACAAACTGGTCGATTTAATAAAATAGAACAGTTCTTCCCCATCAGGGGTCATTCGTTTCTCCCCTGTGACCGAGATTTTTCAATGATTAAAAGACAGCTGAGGAAACATGACCGTTTATATTCCTTAAGAGAAATCACTGAATTAGTAATCAAGAGCAGTAATAATAATAAGTTTATGGTGACACATGTGAAATCGGAACACATTCGATTACAAAAATTGGTGGCCTCAATATTACAAAAAGTCTGTCGTTTCAGAAGAAACGCGCCCGAGATCAGTTCCGAAAGATGATAAGCAACAGTTTGGCATAAGTTCCTTCATGCATTTTTCTTTTAGTCAAGAAATGCCTGGAACAATTGTTGCACGAAAATTTATCAATGGTATGGTACTACATACTTTTTGTTTGCGGCAAGCAATGACGAATGACGAACCCCGAATTTCCACCATGCATTGCTTATCCAGAAGGGAAGGTCCCCATTAAAAAAAAGAAACTAGATGACATACGAAAACTTCTGCCCTATATTCCCGAGGAGCATAAACAATTTTACATTGATATTTCTAACTGGCCAACAGCTGAAAACATTGATTTGGAAGTACAAGATGATTAACTGGAGAACATTGATTTGTAGGTACAAGATGATTAACTGGAGAACATTGATTTGTAGGTACAAGATGATTAACTGGAGAACATTGATTTGTAGGTACAAGATGATTAACTAACTGTATATAATTTAATTTTTGACATACTGTACATGAGTAAATAAACTAATATGTAGTAAAATATAACATATTGTATCTTCTTTTCTACCATTTGGTTGGATAAGAAACAATTAAAATAATATATATACTAAAATAACAATAAAATATAAAAGAGTGTTTAATAAAATACTTTTCCATGCAAAAATGGCTTCAGTCCAACATATTTTATAATTTTTTTTCGACAAACTATATACAAGAACAGTAATATAGATAATTCATATGAGTGGTGAAATTGTTAGGTACCATATTAAAAAAAAGGTGTTATTATATTATTAAAATCTTCTGGCGCAGACAGTTTTTTGTGTTTTTCTCAAAAACACTTATTTAGGACTAAAGACCTTTTTGCATGGATCGATTCAAATGGTTCTTGCCAGCTGGCAAGGCCTATTAGCTATTACCCCATAACATAATATTTTAACCACGATACCTCTAAAAGAAAAACTATAAGAGTACATTGTCGCGTTCCCGCACCACATCAAAGGGCACTGACGTCAGTTCCCCGCCGCAAAGCCCTATGTGCCAGTGCCTAGAGGCTGGCAACCCGTAGCACCAAGCTGCTTACCAGCAATGTTGGATGTCACTATGAAGTAGCACTCAGAATCATAATGTTCAAAAAGTACAAATAACTGCTCATCATTTAAGAATTCATCTAGTATTAGTGTGTTTATTGGTGTAATCCTAGCACTTTCTTTGTAGTTAGTAAAAGGGACTCCCCTACCTTTTTGTATATTTTATGGGTACCATCAACCAAACATTACTGATTTACACATTTATTGATTAAAAGTTTAAAGATCTCAGTAGAAGTTCTCCATTTTCCTTTCCAATCACCAACATTTTCATTCCCCCTCAACACAATATTATAGGTATTATTATGAATAATCCTAAAGGTTTCTCACTCCTTATATCCTTATATCCCAAAGAGTCTACAGATTCACTGAATGTAATAAGATTCGTGACACAGACACTAATGTGGACTACGCAGTACAAAAACAATTATCTACCCTTTTCTCAAAATTTTCTCCTATTATAATTGTTAAATTCAAACATGCACTGATTGAAATAATTTTAGTAATTTACGTTGTTAATTTATAGTGTATATAACCCTGAGATTTCTTCTAAGAATTTTCTGTTTGGAACTACAACTAGATCCACAATTTTTAGGATCTTTAAAAGGAGAGATGATATGTTGAAAATCTACACAAGTGTTTTATTTTATGTTTCAAAACTTTTGATATCATACACAAAAATATTTATTAAAACATGCCAAACAAAAAAGCAAACATCAAACAGCAGAGCACTATTCAGCATTACTCAGTAGCCTAATTTATTACATCAATACTCTGCACATGTCCCTCCAAAAAGACTTTTTATTTCTCAACTTCTTCCTGTTATTATCTGCATAGTTGGCTATTATTATACTCAACAACATTCCAACTTTCAGAAAGTATACATATTTTGTATAACAGACCTAGTGGATAAAATGAGCTCTGATTTCACAATTTGGTCCTATATTTACTTTCAACAAAATGTATTGATAATTATTCAAAAATTTCATACTTTTGTAAGATGAGAGAAGACTATACAAGCAGGTGGTTACTATAAACAAGCAATTGTCATGCATATCATATTTCTTCTAATCCATTTGCTTATGCTACAACTTACGTGCTAGTTTGTGATGTTTGTGCACTTGGAGCCTTGATGTAGTTCAATTTCATCTGCAAGATAAAAATTACTAGTACAAATGAACAAATTTACAGATCATACTATATAGGTACATACCATGTTATATATTAAACTACTAAAGATTCTGGGAAACACCTCAGGCCGTCTCTGAATTTACATTTAAGCAAAAATAGAAGAATAAAACAAAAGCAAAAGAAAAAGTTGATAACAAGCAGCAAAACAAAGAGACAATGATGCCCAAATTATCATCTATCTGAACCAGCCAACAGAAAACCTAATAGAGCTCAGAATGTATGATGCTGCAAAATAATTAAAAACAGAATACCTTTAGGCTTCAGATAATGTTTCAAAGGTTTTGACATTCCTGAAAGATGTTTCAAGTATAATTGGATTTAAGAAATATGGCTTGTCATTAGGGTCTCTACGAATCCTGTGTTTATATTCAAATCAAATCTTTAATTTAATATCAAAGTATCAAAATGAATTTCCAATATTTTTTGAATTGAAGTTAAATATACAGAGGCTTCCCATAAGTCCAAAAAAAATTATGCGAAATACAGTAAATTAATAACAAGAGAAATATATACTGGAGGAACTTTATATGGAACCATAACAGCGTGGTGTAAAATGCAAGAAATAATAATACACCTATCCCTCACTCAGCACGTCTTCAGATAGCACGGATTCATTTAGGGCGATGTTAATTTTACTGCCCCAGTCTTGAATAGCACGTCTGTAAATTTCAGTTAGCGCAAAATCTCCACAGGGTAAAAAAAAACGGGCACGACAGCATGGAGTCTGTTTCAACTTTTGTAAACAACAGATGTGCCGTGGGATACAGTTAGCCAAACAAGGGGGAAAGAGATGCGTGCGCAGGTCTGACTACGCTAGCGGCTTTTGTACAAACATCAGCTATGGCAAGTTAAATCGCGGTTATGAGTGTAAAGGACCAAATTTTTTACGTCCGCGCGTATGCCGCCGTGCCGTACCATTGTCGCCTAGCCACAGACCCGGCCGTGAACTCAGTCTAGCCAGTGGCAAGGAATTCACACAAACAAAAGCAATGTCCGCCCATTCAGCTGCCGGTAACTATGTGCCTGATCACTCATAATGCATCGTGTTCAAGTATTTGAGACAAAACTAGAAGTATTACGGCGCACAGATTGACATGAAGGCTACGCTTATGTTGGTCGCACTTTAGTTCGAAGCAAGTCAACTGTGCACACAATTTTCTTTTAAATACTTTTTGAACATTATAACCTTTATCCGTTAGTCTGTGTCGCCACGGTGAACCGTTTATAAAAATTTAGCCGTGCTAGTTGGCATCATTCATGTTTGGCTATGTTGCTTCCCATCTAGAGCGCGCACACGTAGTCGAATATCGATAATTGATATTGCGCCAATTGTATACAACATGCGCTCTCTGTCTTGTGCCGAGTTTACTACATTCGATAGCCTGCACTATTTCATGGTAAGTGTGTACTACAACGATAGTTATGAGTTAGTTCAGGCTCGCATTTGGGTGACAGATTTTATTTTTCTATTTAAAGTTGAAGAAAAGTTTTTGTTGCATGACTTATTAATTTAAATTGTGGCGTGCTTTTTTATACTCTACTTTTTAAATAAACTGTACTTTCCATGAATGGGTTATGGTTTAATGAATAACTTTACCTAACAACAATTTTTTACGCATAAAAATCACACCCCTACATTTGAAACTTGATCTTATTATAAATTGTGTGAAGATTATGCGATAAAGTAAACATTTTAATTTTTGAAAAATTAAAATGTAATTATCCAGACAGTAATATTGGTTTCACTGTCAGTAAGGGATGGTTTGGAAAGGTACTCTACATGAGTTGAAGGTCACGCCCGGACGGGCAAATCAGCCAGGCGACTGACATAAAGTTCATAACCACGTATCGCCCATTACGCAGTGTTGTATTTGTCATACAAAGTGCGATGGGAGGCATATAAAGATAAATGGTGTGACATATTTATAGTTGAGTGTCATCAACACATTTATATTACGTAAAGTATGTTTTCCTACACAATTTTGGACCAAATTAAATAAATTAGCGTTTATATTTATGGAAACTAATGCTTCAGAATACGCAATTTCAAATAAAACGAGCATTTTTAGGAACGAATTAGTCATGCTTGTAGCATTGCACAATGAGGATTTGTTATATACTACGTATATTTTTTTTTGGGTCATAAGAATATTGATTAAGAGTAACTTTGATATGAAAGATAATAATTATTTAATATTTAGATAAGGATTGTTCAGATCCTTTAAGAATTATTAATATAGGCCCTAGGCGTCGGCATCGGCCCGACTTCGTGAGATTACGGTCCGCGATCGACGGTACCTTGAGTTATGTAATTAATTAACCAAGGGACATTACTAAGTTTTTTTTTTCTTTGGCGAGTGACAAGACTCCTCGACCATCAACGGCAAGATGTATGGTGCTGTGGTATGTATTTAGACATCGTTAAAATTTGTATAAGAAAAGACAAAAACTGTACAAGTAACGAAGTTTTTCTAACTAAATTCATTTGTAAAATTGTGTACTGAGGCCATGTAACAATGAGAAAAAACATTTTTTTTTAAAAGAAATAAACAAAGATAATTTAATAAACTCTTTTATTTCCAAATAATGCAGAACCATCGTAATGAAAAATTCCTCAGGAACATTGTTTGTTTTGTTTTGTTACGTTTCTCTGTGTGCTTAGCCGGGCAAAACATACAACGTAAAATGCTAAGTGAGGGATAGGTGTATCTGGCAATGCATTTTCTTAAACCTGTAATATTTGGGAAGCCTAAGATGCACATAAAGTTCACCCATTCCCGATTACACCCGAACAATTAACTTTCGGCCAACCTCAGGTTTATTTATATATATTTATATTTCACTGTTTATTTTAATGTAGCTATACTAACCTAACTAATCGTCCATAGTGTTTTAAAGTGTTTTAATGTAGCTAACGTAACCGACCACTTTTAATATTTGAATTCAGTTTTCCTGCGCAAAAATAAAACAAATCCTGAAGTTGGCCGAAGGTGAATTGTTCGGGTGTAATCGGGAATAGCAGAACTTTATGTGCATCTTAGGTCTCCCGTAATATTTTAAGTTTGAGAATTGTTTTGTCAATTTAATTGATAAACCAAAAAAGAATACTATAATCAGTTTTAATTATAACCACAGATTATTGGTTACATATGCGGTTATTGTTTCATAAAAAAAATTCCACATTTTTCATTAAAACTTCTTAGCTTCAAACATCCTATTACTTTTTTTTTGCAAATGAGTTTCACATGCTGTATCTATTAGTAACAAATAGGCTTAAAAAAATTTGATTTGAAATGTTGAATTGAATATAAAAGTATTCACGAACAACAAATATTTTTCAAATACTCTCCAATCCCTATGTGCTATGCAAAATGCTCAATATAGTAACCATTATGTACTGCTACAGCATTACAGACATTAAATGGTTTATTTTATTTATAATAAATAACTGTTTAAATAATATTGATACATGTTGCAAAGCATTGTGATACAAAAATGAGAGACAAGCAGCTAATGAATTGTATTCTTTGGATCCTTCCAAAGACATTAGTTATGCCACGAAATTATGAATGTTTCTTATATCATAGGTAGAACTTTACTAGATGTGTTAACTCTGAAATAAAGGCTTGTATGTATTTTATCCCTGAGTATTTACATTAAGAGTATTCTATTGCTGTCATTGACTTGAGCTGAGAGCCAATGAGAACATTTTTCGAGAATTTTAACAAATATTTCAAACAAAGTATTATGACTATTATGAGTAAAATGGATAGTTCAGCAAGATTCGTAAATCCTGAATATTAATGGGAATTTGATTTTGTCATCCAAGTTATGATACATCATTATATTTGAAGTAAGTCAAACTATTCATATATTTCAAATATTGCTATTAATTATGGAATAAGCACATAGGTGCATAATGGTACATAGGTAAATAATGCTTTGTATGATAAAACGTTTTTACAACATACATTTTGTAATGTCAAGAATATAATTAAAAAATAATTGAATAATTAACGTTTTTGTGTGTTAAAATTGAAAAAGGTATAGTTTATTTTGTATTGAAAGTAAAGACATAGAGTAAAGAAATAGGCCTATGTTGTCATTAAGGACACTATTTGTGCTTTAAATTAAAGTCATCATTCAATCAAACCATTTGTAACTCAGTTGTCTTGGATTTTTTTTAAATCTTAAGTGTTGAGTTTACTGATACACATTTTATTCCTTATTGTAGGTATTTATTTGCCAGTTTACAACACAACACAATACATAACGAACGCCATCATGCGCCATCACTCAACTGTCCTCCACACAACAAGCACACCAACTCCGCCTCCTAAACAGTGGTGCCAACACACCACATTTGTCACCAGTCCACAATTACCCTACATACACAACACCCCTCCCCTTTTACATGACACAGTCCTTCATCCAGCCTGGCTTAACAGATTCTCTGGCCGGTCTGGTCCGTTTTGGTGTACGAGCTTCGCTTGTTTCCCTTGCAGCTAGTGGAGACTGGAAGGTGCTTTGTTGTTCTGCAGCCATGGGTACTCTTTGCGAAAACCCTTTGAAGTCTGCTTCTTCACCTGGAGACGGTGGTGGTAGGTCCTGACTTGCTCTCTCCTCCGCTCCCTGGCCTTGTACGGCCTGGTCCTTTTCTTCCTCTACTGCCATTGGTGACCTTACTTCACTGCCTGCATATGGGGTCATTTCTATGGCTTCTTCCGGAGGGTGGGCATGTCTGGACCGTAACTGGTCAATGTGCCGCCTCATCAACACCCCATCATTGGTGATTACCTTGTATGATAATGGACCGGTTACTTCAATGATTCTAGCAGGCAACCATTTCTGCCCACGCCCCATGTTTCTGACGTACACCAGGTCCTGTGGCCTGAACTTCCTTGGTGGAGATGTAGTCATGCTGTCTTCTTGTCTTTGCTTCATGTCCTCTGCCAGATCTGGGTGCACTTTATCCAAGCATGTTCTTAGCCGACGCCCCATCAGCAGTTCCGCTGGACTTGTCCCTGTAACTGCTGTAGGTGTTACATGTTGTGTTATCAGCATCCGAGCTAAACGCTGTGAAAGGTCACTGCCGCTCATCCGCTTCAACATCTCTTTTGCCGACTGTACCATCCTTTCTGCTTGTCCGTTGGATGATGGATGGTACGGGGCAACTTTAATAAGCCTGATCCCATTGTTATCTGCAAAGGTAGTGAATGCAGCCGAACTGAATGCTGTTCCATTGTCACTCACAATCGTGTCTGGAATTCCATGGGTAGCCATCAAAGACCTCATTGCTGTGATAACGCTTCTAGCATCTGTGGATGGCACTGGAAGCACCTCTAGCCATTTAGAATACGAGTCCGACGACGACCAGAAACACCTGCCCCTGAACAGGGCCAGCAAAATCTACATGTAGGCGTGACCATGGTTGCCTGGTCCATTCCCAGGGGTGGTTTGGGGCCCTTGGTGGCGCATGGCGCGTGGACTGACAAACCTCGCATTGCTGTACCATTTCTTCGATTTCCTTGTCCAGTCCTGGCCACCACACATAACTGCGAGCCAATGCCTTTGTTCTTACTACTCCCTGGTGACAAGCATGTAAAGTTCGCAGAAGGGGATTTCGGCCCTCACTTGGGATGACTACCCTCGATCCCCAAAGCAAACATCCACGGTGCAGTGATAGCTCATGCTGCCGCCTCACATATGGCTGGAATTCTTCCCCTAACTTGTCACTTGGCCAACGAGTTCCCACCCACGAACAAACTCTAGATAGAATGGGATCTTTCCTAGTCATACCTGCAATGTGATGTGCCCTGAGGGGGGGAGTGTCTAACACTTCCAGAAGCAGCACTTCCATGGGTGCTGGTACCTCCATCTCTGGGGTTGCTCTTGGTAGCCGACTGAGGCCATCCGCATTCGCAATACTAGATCCTGGCTTGTACACCAACACAAAATCGTACCCACTTAGTATTACACTCCAGCGAAGCATTCGGGGCGAGATTATGTTTGGTGTGACTTTATCGGTCGTGAACAGTCCTAATAATGGTTTGTGATCCGTGCGTATTTCAAACTGCCGACCATAAACATAATTATGGAACTTCTTGACCCCCGCTATAATGCTTAAAGCCTCCTTGTCAATTTGGGCATACTTCTGCTCTGTTGACGTCATGGTTCGTGAATAATAGCAAATTGGCACTTCTTCCCCCTGATTATTCGGTTGGCTAAGAACAGCTCCAATTCCATACTGAGATGCATCACACGTTAATATAAGTGGCTTTTGTGGGTCGTAGTGAGCTAGTAAAGAGTTTGAGGTTAACAGAGCCTTTGTAGCCGCAAAAGCTGCATCCTGCACCGTGGTCCATTCCCAGCGAGCGTCTTTCTTCAAAAGCTGATGTAAAGGTTCTGCTACACTAGCCTTATCCAACAGAAATGCATGGTAAAAATTAAGAAGACCTAGATATGCCTGTAATTCATCTCTGTTTGCTGGTGTTGGTGCATCGTGAATGGACTGCACCTTGTCGGGGGTGGGCCGTAACCCATGTTGATCCACCACATAGCCTAGAAATGTAACTTCTGAAGCCCCCAGCACACATTTCTCTGCCTTGACATGTATACCAGCATCTCTGAAACGCTGTAGTACCTGTCGCACATTGATGAGCAACTCTTCCATGGATGTGCCCTTCACTAGTACATCATCAAAGTACGGCACGACGTTCTCTAGCCCCGCCAGTAGGTCTTCCATGAATCGTTGAAACTTCCCTGGTGCTACTCGCACCCCAAATTGCAGACGATTTACTTTGAATGCCCCCTTATGTGTGATGATAGTTTGCGCTGCTGCCGCACTCTCATCCACTCGTAACTGTTGGAATGCTTGTGCCAAATCAATTTTTGCAAATACTTTGCCTCCACATAGTTTTGCAAGCAGTTGGCTGATTGGTGGAACAGGATATAGATCCTCCTTCAATGCCTTATTCAATGTGCTTTTATAATCAGCGCATATTCGCACATCACCATTTGGCTTCAAGACTGGACAATGGGTGTGGCCCAGTCTGAGTACGTGACCGGCGTATATACCCCTTGTGTTACTAATCTTTCCAGTTCTTTTTCAATTTTCGGTAGCAGGGCGTATGGTACTGCACGAGGTTTTAACCTCACCGGAGCCACACTAGAGTCTAGTTGGAATCTTATAGGTTGTCCCTTAAATTCGCCCAATTCTTCACTAAATACCTCGGGAAATTCTGAGACTAACTCTGATAGCACCCCCGTTACTTTTAACACCCCCTTCACTTCAATCCCTAACGATTGCATCCAGTTTCGGCCCAACAGAGAGCGATGACGCCCCTTGGAAACTATCAATGGAAGCATGCATCTCCGCCCACCATATGTCACCTGAACCCTGCACGAGCCTAATGTCTCAATAGAATTTTTGCTATAGTCATACAGCACACAAGTGGTTCTAGACAGTGCAGGTTTTCTGTTTGCATAAATTGCCTGGAAAGTCAATTCATCTATAATTGACACCGCAGCCCCTGTGTCTAATTCCATTTCAACAGCCTGACCATCTATTAATACAGTTGTGCACAATTCCTCACATCCTGCTGCTGTTATCTTCCATAAGTTGTAAATATCTGGTTTAGTACTACCTGTCACTGTGCCCAACTGCACCTCCGGGACTTCCTCCACTGTGTGAACATTACCCTTAGAGTTCATCTCACGTACCTTCTGTCTACATACCTTTTCCAGATGGCCAGGCCGTTTGCAAAAATAGCATTCCACGTTCCTGAACCGACAAGCAGCTCGTAAATGTTGTCCACCACATCCAGTACATCTTACCCCTTGATTGTATCTGGGAGGTTGCTTAACCTTGCTCACCCTGTCGACCCCCGCTGCTTGTTGCACCCCATTACCCTGTGGTGCTTCTTGCCCTACGTAGTCAGTGTACACCGGCTTGGACACAGCCCCCCGGATGTCTCTGGTATTTTGGTTTGCTACCTCCGCAACAAGGGCTTTCTCCTGTGCCTGTGCGAATGTCAATGCCGTTTCTGCTAATAGCCGACGTTGCACTGTCTCG
This sequence comes from Bacillus rossius redtenbacheri, assembly GCF_032445375.1. Lineage (NCBI taxonomy): Eukaryota > Metazoa > Arthropoda > Insecta > Phasmatodea > Bacillidae > Bacillus > Bacillus rossius. Next base: position 58,329,027 of record NC_086333.1, read on the forward strand.
TCCTTCATCCCGCACACAAATCGATCTCTGAGAGTTAGGTCCAAATTAGCGCCGAAGTTGCAGTGTTCTGCTAGCCTACGCAATTCTGCAATGTACTCTGCTACACTTTCATCGTCCTTTTGATCGCGACGATGAAATTTGAACCGTTGGTAAATCTCCGACGGCCTAGGGGAGAAATGATTTTTCAAAATTTTCATAATATCCGCATATGATGTGGAGGCCACAGAAGCTGGAGAATTAAGCGATCTTACTACCGCATACGTTTCGGACCGCACACACTAAGAAGCACTGCACGTTTCTTCTCTTCGCCTATAACCTCGTTTGCTTGCATGTAAAACTCAAGACGCTCTGCATAGGCATCCCAACCTTGCGGATTTGCCACATCAAATTCTTCTATGTTGCCTAACAAAGAAGCCATTGCGGAGATGCCGATATAACGACTCGTTAATTAAATACTAGGGCGAACCGACGCATGCATTAAGCACTGGGGCACTTCAATCCCATCCTCGTCGCCAGATGTTGAGTTTACTGATACACATTTTATTCCTTATTGTAGGTATTTATTTGCCAGTTTACAACACAACACGATACATAACGAACGCCATCATGCGCCATCACTCAACTGTCCTCCACATAGAGTAAGTAAAGGGAGAGGCGCCACTCCCATAGTAATGATCGTTTGCTTAAATTTGTAAACAAAACCCTTGCGATCATACCATTTCTTTGCAACTTGACAACTAAAAAATTACAGCCAGATACAACCTGAGAAAGGTTTAGCGTGTTATAGTAGGCACCGTTGGCACCTCTGTAGTCGTCATATTTTATATTTTTTCGATAAAGGCTACTGATATTGTAAAATTGCTTTATGTTAGTCCTTATAATAGGACGTTAAACTATTTCCGCAAAAGAAAAAAAAGTTTTGAACCTAGGTAGATTCGAACTCTCAATCGCCAGTTTCAAGATATGACGCCTTTACCCACAAGACCACCAATCTAACTTGAAATAGGTTTAACAAGTGTATTTACTTATATAATATTTTTCTGCACTAGTAAAGTCCAAATTAATTATATACAGCCAGATTGAAACTGATGATCGTTTAGTAATTAATTTTATTTCTGTTTATTATATTTATTTTCCATTCCATTTTTAATTTTTTTTTAATTTTCAACTCCAAAAACTACAGTAGCAGCCCTAGCAGGTAATATGGAGAATGACAGGCCAACGTGCTCTAATTTTCGGTTTCGGCAATATGCCACGCAGCATCTAGTTTTCAGTGACATTTAAAAAATATATACTTTTACTTTCAAATCCCATTATTACCACGAGACAATACAAAGATGGCCGTATATAATTATAATAACTGGATATGTAATAAACTAAAGAGATCAAAACTTGTAACTTTTTTTTCCGATGTTGGTGAAACATGGTATGATCTCATTTTTAAGGATTCAGTTTGTCCTATCTACTGTCACCCCCCTGGTCCTCCACACAACAAGCACACCAACTCCGCCTCCTAAACAGTAGTGCCAACACACCACATTTGTCACCAGTCCACAATTACCCTACATACACAACATTAAGCTTAAAGATTGAATTTGCTACCGGACATTTATAATATTAATGATTCCTTTTTAAAACCAAGTGAGACAAAGCAATATATTTGAATAACATTGAAACGCTTGTTTAAGACACTTATTTGACGTATTTTTCACACACATAAAATATTATTCAATTATATTGTTTAAGTATTTTGGATGTTTTCTAATGAATATTTGCTATTTTGCATATCAAAAAAATTGTAAGTTTATGTGTAAAGATAGTAGACCCCACATAAAATTGTGACATTATATACAGTAAGTCCTCTATTTACGTCGTACCGATTTACGTCGTTTCGGATTAACGTCGCTAAAGTTTGAGTACTCATGTTTCAATTTAAGTTGTCGCCGATTCACAATAACGTCGTTTACAATGACCGTAAATCTTTATTTTAACCAAAACACCGTATATAATTCGTTTATAATTCTTTGTTTCCTTCGGTAGTTAATTTATGCTACGTAGCGTAAGCTACACGTTCACCGCCTTATCTTATCATACATCATGAGGGACGCTTCCTGCTCTCCGCTGCTCTCCGCGCGGTGATGCAATACTACCAGCCCGCCCGCTCGGCCACCCACGTATCTCGCACGTATCCCGCAACGACACAGCATTTTCTCCTACCCCTTTTCGTCCAACTCCTTGGCACTTCAGTAGAGGTGTAAAAGTAACTAAAAAAAGTGTACCCGTATGTATTCGTTACTATAACAATTAGTACTCGTTACTTTCGTATCGTTACTCGTTACTTCTGATACCGCATAACATGCTATGTTATGTAACAGCAACGAATCGAGTCGTATTTCGTACGCGTACAGTATGACGTCGCGTAAATAATAATAAATCGAATATAAACAATTAAAAGTACAGTAAACTCTCGCAAATCCGTGGGTGTCGGGGATTTATGACCTTCGGATTTTTGAAAACTTCGGATTTTTGAAAAATTTTCATTAAAATACAAAAAAAAATTCTAAAAGATAAGATGGTAGTCAATGAACATGTAATACTACCACAGGACGTCATAATAAACAAGACACTTGAGAAGTTAACAGAATGGTACGTAAGCAATACCAGTATAGTCCATTCATAGTAAATGAAGCACCCGAGAAATTTTTTTTCCTGAAAATTTACAGCCTGGCCTGATTAAATTTAACACACCCATTTGTTCAAGTTGGTAGTAAATTGTGTAAAAAGTAATTTAAAGTCATCTTAAATTAAATTAATGGCACCCGAAGTCGCACTTTGATGTGAAAGAGCTAGGCGTAGCAATGTGGCGTGCGCTGAAACGGGAAGCCCCTTGATAAGGGGAAGTGAATTTAGGAGGGGCGGTTGAGAGAAGCGATACGTAGCTGGCAAGAGACTCAAGGCCACTCCCTCACAGACACACGGCCAGTCCAGTTAAACTAAAGAGAAACGGGAGAAATAAAAAAAAATCATTTGTTAATTGTACACTAGAACCATCAAAAAATCTGAAATTTTGGCACAAAACAAAAATAATCGGGGAAAAAATGGTAAAACTCACAATAAAAGCTTATACAAAGCTATTATTTAACATGCAGCATATATTTTGTGTTGGTTTATAGTGCACTTACTAATGTTCGTATAAGAAGAGAAAAAAAATTGGACAGTCCGTTTAAAAACACGGCAGCAGTAGCTTGTGCGACGTAAGTGGGAGTGCGAGAATCTCGTCTAGACAGGCTGGCGGCTGCAAAGGCAGCGGATGCATGACGTCATACGGCTTACCTCTCCCTCCCAGACAACAAACCATCTCTCTCCCTCTCTCCAACCCTCTAGCCATTTTCTGCGTGTGAAACTGTCAACATCCTTCCTCCCCTACTCCACACTGCATGCGACGAAAGCCAGGTTGTATAGTCCATTCCCGGTAAAATGAACATTTTTTTAAGGCCCCCCACGGCAGCCATTTACCGTTAATTTTTTGATACAATTTGTTTGTTAGTTACAGAACATTATTTCTGCTGGAAAATCTCTGAAACTTCAAAATTTCTTTAATGGAAAAATTTAGCAGGGCGGTTAGAGTATTTATTTTTACCGCAAATGAACTATACTCACCTTCCCTCCGGCCAGCATTCCCGGCGTGTGACGCATGACAACTACAGTCGTGTGCCGCGCACAGCTAGGAAACTTGTCACTGGCAACATGTTTCACACACTGACACACGGTGCCCAGAGCTTCAGGAAAACCTACGCGATTTCCAACCTACTCTAAATATCCGACTGGAGTCTGTTTACGAAAAGCATTTAAGAATTTGCTAATGCCCAACTGTTTTTTTTATATCGGATTAAGAGGAGTTAAAATGGCTAAAAGGCATGGTTTTGAAGTTTTAGGTGTAAAAAACCGTTAAAAAATTTCTTGAAAGCACCAGAGGAAAAGGCATTACACCTTTATCTTTATTTTCCCGCCATATAATGTTTCGGTCACCGCTCAAATTTCACAGTTATCTGACGGGAACGAGATGACTGCGCGCCAGTTCAGAGCCTTTTACCGCGCTATAAATATCAGTGAGCGTCGCTCTTATCATCCACTGAGAATAGTGATACATACATCTAAACAGTAACGATCATGTCACTTCGGAAATACCCCGGATTTCTGAGAACTTCGGATTCTCGGGCCACGGACTGGCGAGAGTTTACTGTATTTGATAATTAACAGCTTTTGTTAACCAAGAAACAATAAAATCTCATTAGAGCAGCTTTATTATAATATCTCTTTTAAGACAGAGAGAGGGCGGAACACCTTCCTGGTGAGGACGGGGAGGGAGTGGAATGGGCTGGGGGAGGAAATGGTGGAGGTCAGGGATGGGAGGGAGCTGAGGAGAAAGCTGATGGAGGGGGGGGGGGGGAGAGGGGAGTGAGTGGGAGTTCTTGCCACCGGGTGAAAGCCCAATTGCAGGTTAATAAGTAATAATAATAAGATAAGAACAAAAAACGTGAAAATACGCGATAGTAAAAAACAAAAACATACATATTTATAATTTGTAAAAAATAATTTCTTACGTTGTTTCTGTTCCAATCTCAAACTTCGTCTACACACACAATACCTTTAATAAACAGTAAAAAACTTGGACGACGAATTTCCAAATTATACTTTTCTTAATAAACAAACATCGTTCTTTGTAACGAATAAGCGCGCGCATGCGTAAAACATACGAAAAATGCGAGTAACGAAATGCATTCGTGTGTAACGTTTCGTTACTCGTTACTAGATGCCGCACCCGTTACTCAGTAACGAATATATACGGTTTGCTACAGCTCTACACTTCAGTCGCTATGATATCATTGAGTTGGCCGGAGTTTTAAACGTGCCGTTGTTAACTTTATCGTGATTAAATGCGTTTTTAGTAGGCCTACAGTATCAGCTCACTGTAATTTATGATTTTTTCTTCATAAGATGTCTTCCAAACGACTATATATCTGTTTTTATATTTAAATCAATAAAGGTAATAAAGCAGCTGGTTAAATAACCATTCTATAAAGCTGAGAAGTACTAGTTGGACTTGTTTCCCACCAGTGGCGTAGCCAGGATTTGTGTATGGGGGGTGTTAAGAAGCATGCAACACCCCCCCCCCCCCGGCCCGTATTAAAGCGGGGGGTCCGGGGGTCCTCCCCCGGGAAAATTTGGATTTTAAGGTGTAAAATAGTGCTATTTTAGCGGTTTTCGGTACTTAAATTTAAATATTGTAATGGTAAAATTTTTATTAAATTTAATATGAAATTTGTTTGAGTGATTAATAAGAAATTAATTAAATATTTGGTGCTAAGGGGGGGGTTTGAACCCCTAAACCCCCCCCCCTGGCTACGCCCCTGTTTCCCACGCTGTCGGTTGTCATTTGCTGATAAAATTGCCCATTGTCACGTCTGCATGCCAGCGCTTCCGGCCGACCTTGGGCCGTGGTCGGCCGGTGGCATGAAACATGGCTCATTTTGCGTCGTTTCTATTTACGTCGCGGTTTTCAGGAACGTAACCCCGACGTAAACCGAGGACTTACTGTATGTTCATTTACATGAAAGTAAATATTTATCCATTAGTAAAATAAGTTTAAATTTCAATATTTAAACCATTGGTTTTGTCTTTTACTTGACACAGCTACTACAATATTTCAAATTAATTTTGCTATACTTCCCAATAACAAATATGAACTCTGTGGTGTTTCTGTTAGGCTAATTTAAATATACAGAAATACACATACAGTAAAACCTCGATTCTACATACACTCACGGTTCTCCAAAATTTGTCCGTACGACCGAGTTGTACGTACGAACCAGTGAGGCCAAATCACGTCCATTTGTGGCTACTCCCCTCCCCCATCCTTTTTCCCTCTGCTGCCGCGGGAAATGAATTGCCGTTGCCGTGCCTATAAGGTCATGTACATGTGCCTTTGGCAAACAAGTAAGGTTTTTTACATGTATGTTTATTATGCTGATGTATTTTCGATCGAAATGATATCCTATTCATGCAGAAGCAACACTTGAGCTAATCAAACATAAAAATAAAAAAAGACTTAACAATATGTCTAGGCCAAATATACAGCTTACGAAGGTAGAGTTGTACACCCCGTTTTTACATTTTTGATATTTTATATCTATAAAATAATAGTAATTAACACTTAATATATTTGCTTGAATAAAAAAAATACCATGGGTTCTTTATAAATGTAGATAAGATTAGCTAGTAAGCCTAAAAACATCGTGAAAAATGTAACGTTTATTGTCGACAATGAGCATTTTAAATTTATATATATATATACATACGTATATATATATAAATAAATATATAAAATAGAAAAGTTTCATTTATTTCTAAACATGTATTAATTTAAGCCTAGGCGTGTAAAAGAAGCATAGCAATGAGTATCACACGCTATACAGCAGAATATTACGTCGCACTTTAAGGCCATGCCGTAATTCTGGTACGTATGAGACATAATCTTCACAAAATAAAATGAGCGGAGTCTTGTAACTGTTGTATACGTATTTTATAATTTAAGAAGTATTACACAGTTGATGCATATTTTTTAACTAACCATTTCTTTCTGGGGATTGTAAATAATTAATCATTGGTATCAAGACATCAATATGAACGTAAACTTGAACATGTCACGGCAGTGAGAAAACTGGTGCGTATACCAATAAACTAGTATTAGAACTGGACAAAACTGGAACACAGGCGGTGGAGCTTTTATTTTTTTCCGCTAAGCTCGCGTCTATTGGCTGGCTGCTGATGGAAGGGCATGAGTCTGGGCAGAGCGTAGAGTGAGTTATACTGCGCAGTTCAACGAATAAAGAGAGCCAGCCGGCGGCTACGCCGCGCCATAACAGCAGCTGATCGAGTACAATGACCTTTCTTCGCGTACGGCGCGCTATTGACGATAAATTTCCATCAATTTGCGGCCTTTTTTTTTTCTTTCATTTTTTACTGTGACACAATGTGTATGTAGCCTTTATTTGTTATACACGCTGCAGGTTGCAACTGTATTTTAATAAACTTTAATATATTTCTTACACTTTTCATTTTTTTTTTGCCTCATTTTTCACGGTTTCTGAAAATCTGTACGTACAACCGAGGTGTACGTACGAACTAGGGGCCGTACGAGCGAGGTTTTACTGTATGTATCTATATGCTAAGGTGGGTATCTTAGTAGCGGCACCCAACCATATTCTAATGTTACAGTAGGTTTTCACCTTACACTTTCTTGTATATGCACCACAGACAACACTCTGCTTAGTATACAATCTAAGTGTGTTAACAGTACAATCTGTAATTTCCCACAAAAAATATGCAGTACATGTGTTTCGTTTCATTGGATTTCTATAAATTTAATGAAAAATGGTTTCCCTGAATTTCTTCCTGCACTTTTGTTTTGAACAAGACAAAGATTTTTTTATTTTTATTTTTCAAACTTGTGTGACAAAGTAGCAAAGTAAACTTGTGTTTAATAATAACTGAACATGAAAATTGCCCTTCAACTGTACACAATCTTAATATAATGTTAGTGAGGTTGTTAATGATCATGCATCAGCACACATTAAGTTCTCTGTTATAAATGAATAAAAAGTTAACTAAATACAATAGACTTTGCTTTATTGTTAAGAGAAAACATCCTTCCCCCCCCCCCCCCCTTTTTCCCAAATCATTGCTTTTTTTTTATCTTTTTGTTATAATTTTAATTTTGAAATATTTATCCCAATTTTTGCCATGTTAAGGCATAAATCATATCTCTAAGATCTTTTATACCTTGTGACAACCACATTTTTACTAACAGGCTCTAGTCTGTAAGTGCCTCAAGGAAATAACTTACTATTTCACTATCGTATTAATCACACCAGTTCGCAAGTGTTGATTTCAACCAGTAGCCAAAGCTAAGTCCTATGCTATGACAAACAAAAAATTGCACGGAAGCTTTATTGCAAGCAGTAACAAAATATTTTAAATTGCAAGATGGTGAATCCTAATCCCTCTTAAGACTACTATACAAATTTTTATCATATTGTTAGTTGGTTAGGGGGACAACCAAAATATGCATGCTATACTGGTTTCAACTGCTTTTTTATACAATAAAAATTTTTACTCATTTCATTTTAAAAATGTTTGCTTCGTTAAAGCATAGTTTATAATTTCATGAAATGCTAAGTTGATAGTGACTAGCAGCTACAAAGAGTTTTCCTTATGTATTGAATTAATATTTGAGAAAACTACTACTGCAATAATACTGTCAACAGACACTATGTAAGTCAAACTTACAAATTCAAACAAAACAAAAATAAATATAATATAATAAACAAGTATAAATTGTATTATCTTTTTGAGCTAAAACTAAATGTATATATAATGCTTCTTATTTGAGAATAATTATACATATAATACATTTTGTTTGCAATTAAAATTTTATAATTAAATAAACTATTTTGTTCAAACTGTTGAAACCAATGTGGCATCTTCAAGTACCAGGACTATGAGTTTCTTTCAGTTATGCTGCAACAAGGTTTCAGAGCAAAAGGTTACAAAAACATAAAAAAACTTGGAGAAAAATATTATATGTCTGATTCCATCTTAAACAGGACCTTCTGCAAACATACAAATGTTTTTCTTACCACTCCTTGTTCATAACAGTTCATAAACTCTTTTTCTGAAGGCACCAGCTTAGGACCCTTATTTTCCTCTATGCCTACAATATTTTTTGTAAAATTAGCAGGAATAACAGCCGTCACGCTTGATCCTGCAAGTGTGAATACATAGCAAAATCAGTAAAAACTGGATTAATAATACTGGTGTCCATATGCTATAATATGATAATAGCTAAAAATTATGAAACATCTGTAATTTGTATTACGAGAATTAGTGATAGGTTGGTCCCGGTTCTCATTAAATTTACCGGCACCAAAAACCGTTAATATAATCCAGGTACCATGGAAAACTTAACAGCCAAACCTTTCCTGGGAAAAATACAGTAGACTTGCGGTATAAAACTATTAGGACATACTGTGTTGTTGGTGTGACTAAAAATTGTATGGTGGCGAACTGAGAATCAATTATTAAGAACCGGAACCAAACCAAGAACCGGGGAAAAAAGTAGAACCGACACATCACTTATGAGAACAAACATAACAATAACTACAAAAGTGCTTCACAATAACATATAAATTACAAAACAGCACAGTACAGAAAGTGTAACACATATGAATATTTTCTCGTAATATCATTTGACCTTTGTCTTAATTCTGAAATTCTGTACTTCCTCCCTTCACCTTAACTCAGTTATACATTTTTTTTGCTAAAATAAGTCATCTCGCATAAATGTTGCCAGCTTCAATTAATGCCACTCCATTTCAAGATCAGAACCACTTATTACATAAATTACAGTTAAAAAATTCACGAGGCTATTGTTATACATGCAGTTCTGCTAGTTTATGACATGGTTTTAATTTTTAATGTAATGATGTGTAAACATCAACTATGTATTTTTTTTTTTAAGTAGCTGTGGAATTAATATGCATCACTAGTTAATAATTTTCCCTATTGAATTTTTCAATATTAGAATATAGGTAGTTGTTTAAGCAAAAGAGACAGAGAGAGAAACAGAGTGAGTGTGAGTTGAGTGTGTGTGTGTGTGTGTGTGTGTGTAATTTAATACATTCAGCGATGTATCACTTATCCGTCACAAAAGAGCCACTACATCAGATAAGCAAAAACATCAGATGATGGTGATAATATAAAAGTCTATTTTATGTCAAACTATGATATAATTTTACACATTACGGACCTAACACTCATGTTTTACAACAAAACAAAAAATTATCTGCAAAATGTACATACAGTTACAGAGTTGTCTTAAGTTATATGCATACAAAATTTTAAAGTTCAATCCTGTGAGATTTAAAGAAATTTTTTATTTTTTTGTTGTTTTTTAATACCGTATTTCGGATAAGTGAAAGTCAGATAAATGAGACTTTAATGGATATATAAAACATTATTTATCTATTAATTAATCTACGAGGATCACATCACACAGAACATAGCATAAAAATAATTAAAAAAATCACTTGGTAGATTGCTGGAAGAGCAGAAAACTCATGCTGTCCCAAATTGCTAAAAACCTGGCCCTTTTAGACTCGTCTGAGAAACCAAATTTCATCATAGTAATAATTCTGATAACCAAGTGTCATGAAATGAGAAAAGACCATTGTGTTACGTGTATTTATATAATGGCCACTTCAAAATGTGGGCAACAATGTAACAACTTTAATGTCAGAGCAGTTGGTAGTTTCAAGAATCTAGTGTTACACTATGAAGCACACAGCTTACCTGATGTGTGTGTACTGCTTTCAGCAGCTTTATTTTTTCTATAAGACAATCTGAAAAGAAAAAAATAAATTACATTTAGGGTGCTTTTAAATAACAACAGAAGCAAAACAAATTTTTATAAATTAAATTTTACAGCTTTTATCTTGTAAGCACGTGTACTGTCTTTTATCAAGTCACTTAGGAATTTGCAAGATTTTAATATTCAATATCAAGAAATCTTCCCTCAAAATTATTTTTATTCTCATACAGTTTGCTAGCAAAACATCATCACTTAAACAATTGTTTTAAAGTTCATACTCAAACAAGTAATTTAATATCCAATGGTTTAAAACTTACAATTTCAATTTAAAAAAAAAACTATTTAGGTAATTCCATTGTTTTGATAATGAAAACGTTTCAATATTTTGTCTAGTATGGTTTGATATTCCCTAACTTCAACTATTACAGTTTGATATTCCTTAACTTCAACTATACATTTTAATCTGAGTTATTTATCCAGTACAATTACATACTAGAATTTAAAAAAAAATGTACTGCACACACAGGTTTCTGTATGATGACACTGCCAGTGTGTTAATAAGATGTAACATCTGTATCAAACTAGTATTTATTTTTCACCAATTTCTCAGGTAACCCAGACTTTGTTATAGTATACTATTATATAGTATATTGCTGCAGTCCCAATAGGATCAGACTTAAAAGGTTACACTATAATAATTGCACTCCAATGCTTGTCAGTTGAGGAAAAAAATGAAGCAATTTGAAATGCTTTAAGTGTCATTGATATTTTTACTTGGGCCTAACGTCTTGTCTTCAGCGAGATCTTTAGAGAAGGTAAACCCGGGTCCCTTGAAATGAGAGGCCAATGTCTTACTACCTGCCAACTCGTTTCATGATTCCCATTGATAACATATGGTGGCTACTTTCTTTCATTTTGCCTATTTTTACATACAGCCTGACAAAAACGTAACAAGAAAGCAATAACAAATTCTGCTGATTCTATACCGTTTTCCGATGAATGCACCAAGTGCAAGCCCAAAACTATAAAAGAACACGTGTCACGTGACTGCTGTGCAATTTGCTCTCACAGCAACAAACTTAACTCAACTAGAGAAATAGGTATGCAGAAAAACCGGGGTGCAAGGTTTAAATCTAAGGTTTTATAAGTGCAGGAATTCTGATTTTCAGCATCAAGGGGATGGATATGAAACCATCCCGAAGAACACTCACTGACATGTGGAAATTAATTATTTTTCTCTTAAGGCACAACAGCTCGATTTTGTTTGCATAACGAAAAATTGCATCAGCCACATAAATATTTTGGATGTAGTATTTTGATGTTTCAAATTTTTTTAACGAAAGTCATATGCTATTTTATTCATCTGAACCTAATCTCGAGACAATTTTTAGAATTCTTATATTGTTTTCGTTTTCTCATATTTATTGCACTGACTCTGAGGCTAGCTGCAGATATATCTCTCTCTCTGTGCACTCTTATCAGTGCAATCCACTCCTATCATGAACCTGATACACTCAGCTAGTGTGCACACATTGTGCATGTCAGTGCAGTTGCCAGAATTCACCGTAAAATGTGTAATTTTTTGTTTTCCCTCTGAACTGTTTGGAGATTTATGAACTATTATGACACTAATTTGGTGAGGACTTGCCATACAAAAAACCCACATGAATAGTTTATTTAAAAAAATTGGTTGTCTGTAAAGTCGGTTTACGGACGATAGTTTAACGTGACGTCATAACAAAACATTGATGAAATGATTGCATACTTTTATGAATAAAATTGAATCATTTTTATTGAATTATCACTATTTTGTATGGATACAAAGAAGGAGTGAAATAAAATCTACAATTTAATTCATAAATTTACTTTTATTTGCACTCATTAATTCAAATATGTTTATTACTTTAACGAAGAGATTATTTTAACTATAACTTTTATACATATTTGCTATTTAACTTCCTCCAATCTGTGTTATTCTGTTAAGGATAGGACGATGATAGGAAAAGTAGGAAATGAATGGGAGTGTTTCAAGTTTAATGTGCCTTGAAAAAGTCAAATCGATGGTTGTTCCAATCGAGTGGAAGAGAGATCGATGTGGCGCAAGCGTACAATGAGCGTAACGGGACACAGCAAAATGGGACAATGTGCGTAACGGGACACTTTTTTGTGTGTGCAGCCGGCGTTCATTGATTTATTAGGCGTCACGTCAAAGATTAATAAATGATTACCAATTATTTCTTTTGAGCAGAATTATTTGCAACTTGTTAGTTTTTAGTGACTATCTTTTTACCTATATATAGGCAATGCCTGTTCTGAATGGATTTGGTAAAAGTTCTCCCATCTGGAATGTTTGAGTTAACAAATCTTGGTGTCACACTGTTCACAATCCTCCACTTTTGGGGCCATTGTGATTGAGTTTTCAGGTCACAATCAAACCTAGTTGTTCGACAAAAGGAAAACGTTACTAGGTACTGGTGGGTTTTCTCTGGATACTCTTGTTTTCCCCAACATTTCTCAACACTGATGACCTTCACATTGACTAGACTGATTAATTAAATCATTCATCCATTCCACTAAAATTCTTAATCTATTTAGAATGAAGTCTGCCACTACTATCAGTTTTTAGAAGCCATTAATTCCTAAAATTATACCCCTCATTGTTTAAGAAAATTCCAAAAATGTGAAGATGCTGCACTTTAGTTGCAGATACGTATCAACAAAGATTTAAGCTATAGGAAATATGAATGAAGAGGAAACTCACTGCTGAACAAGTAATTTACTATTTAACCAGAATCACAATAATGGCAAGAGATCAATATTCCTACAAATTTCACCTAAAAAAGATAACACATTTAAATGTCTGAAACAAGTAAGCCATCCAAAAATGTTAACTAGTATATTAAGACTTTAAATGAAGTCCTTGGCATGGGCACACTTTACTATTAAAAAACACAAACTTTAAGAAAAATATAGGATAATGCAACTATATCCCATACACCTACAAGAGCCTGGGTTATCAGTCAACAGGAGCATATTCTAGTTCTTCACGTGTGCTTCATATGGACTCCACAGTAAAATATGTCCAAACAAAATATGCCAAGGCCTAAAGTAAATGCAATCATCTACAAGTGACCACATTAATTTTCCAGTAAAAAAGTTTATTTTAGTGACTTGATGTTATGAGCCCTGCTAGTGGAAAAATATTTATAGAAAAATACTGGAGTAAATGTAATGAAATCAAAAATTCAACACTTAGGTACAATTCTTTAAGTCTTATTACAGTTTCCCAAAATATTTTGTTCTTTTAGTACGTAATTATGTAAATAATTTTCCAATGTTTATTGACTCAGGAAACTTAGTAAAATAAATATTTCAACAGTTAAATGTTTCAACACCATAGTTTAATTTATTGATTCAAGAAAATTTGGATTTGACCCACTGCTATTCAAAACAAATAACATATTAATTGTGTTAGAAACAAAAGCAAATGTAAAATGTAATCGCCTCAATTATAAAAATTCTAGCCTTGAACTGAAAAAGTACTAATCATCATAACAAATGAATATATATATATATATATATATATATATATATATATATATATATATATATATATATATATATATATATTCTTCCATTGTTTTACAAACTTGTCAGATAAGGAAAATTATCATGTGACCAAAAATATTCTTCTAAATTTACCTGCAGAGAAAAGTAGGTTTTTAAGTGAGTCAGTTTATCACAGAGGATTAAGATGACGTGCTTAGCACTACTCACACTGAATCTATCAAGCCTCCAACATAACTCCTTACTTTATCTTGAACTCGTTCAGTCTGTACAAAATAAAATAACAAAATACTTTAAAACACTAGAATTTAAAAACATTGCTGACATAAATTTAAAAGAGTTAATCTCTTTAACATTAAATATCAATTCCTTCACTCTAGACGTGCATTAGCTCTATTCTTCAAAAAAGTAAAAGAAAAAAATAGCATGGATATGCAAATATAACTTTCTTGTTGCAAACTGCAAATTGAATATATCAGCTCATATTATGGGAAAATTAAAAAATTCTTTATTTTATTGCCAACTAAATAACATAAAACTTGCATACATATTTTATTGATCTAAAATGTCATATGTCCTACTTTATTTATAACATTATAATGTTTTCATCTATTTATTAATTTTTATAATTTTTTATTGTACAATTGTTTGAAGGTCTCAGTAGTATTGCCTTCAAAGTGAAAAATATTTAATGTTACAAAAACATTCAACAAAGTTTCATCTAACAGTATTAACATCAGCTTGTTGCATCTGAGCTTTCATTGGTACAGTAATACTACTATAAATAAAAGGCCAATTAAGTTTCATGAATCAAATTTTCCATTATTCATAGACACAAAACGTCAAATTTTGAGCGTGACTTTCACAAAAATTACAGTGCATTTGGTATGACAACAATAAAGATCTGAAATAAAATTATTTATAGAAGTATTCTATTTATATTAGAGATGCGCAAAACTTTCAACTGCCATTAAATTGTGCAAGTAATAAACACATAATAGGCTGTGGAAATTTATTTCATTACAGAAATGAGCTAAACTGATGAGCATTTACATTTTCTTCTTCATTTTCCCATTACTTTGTCAGCAATTTTCAGTATTTTTAGCACAGTTTTGCAGTATTCTATTTCTGCTAAGAAATTTTTTGCCTCCCCCGGGAAAATTTGTATTTCAAGGTGGAAAATGGTGCTATTTAAGCAGTTTTATTATCTAAAAATTGATTACACAGCACTTTCTTTGCCCCCGTTTGCCCCCACTTCAAGGTTTAAGAGGGGGGCAAAATACCCTTGCCCCCCCCCCCCCCCCCCTGTGGTTGCGCCCCTGGTGACCATGACAGCTTCGAGCCAATTTCAAGTTTTCAGTGGGTTTGTTATCAAATCATTTAATGAATATGGTTGAAAACAGAGCTCAAGATATCATTTAACCAAAACTGCTGTGCAACAACATGCTAATAACTGCTCACACCAAATTGCAACACTTCGTTTTTTCGAATTTACAATTCACCATTAATTGTTAATTATGTACTGGTTCTTCACGAAGTTTGACAGCTCACGGAAAAAAAAAATGTTTGTCATGTTACGAGCTGTCAAATACTTCTCTCATGCATTAAGGATTTTATTCATTTCGACACATTGCTCTGTGACAGCTGTTTTTGCATGCACAAAACTCTGCAAAAATTAAATCTTATATGATTAATTTTTTTTGTCATGAAAATAAAATAAGCTAACAATAGCGCATGTCTGTTAAACTGTACAGTTTCCAAAATATTGCTAAGTGTTTTCTTACACTTAAAATATGTTAGACTAGGACACTACATTATTGACCTAGTATATTGACAGTTAAAACAGAGGCATGTAGCGATTCAAAAATCTCAAGAAAAATCACAGAAATTATAAAACACTACTGAATTTAAAAAAAAATTAAAAACTTCACCTTGATTGTTGTGTCTGAAGGAAATGTAATGTCACAAGGTGGTTCACTCTTGACATCACATGTGACTTTACCCATGACTGCAGACGATGGTTCACGTCCAGTAGCTGATTCATTCATATGAGTTCTGCCTGGTGTGAGACACAAACAAAACAAATATTAAATATATTCCAATCTACAGACAAAAGATATTTAATCCAGCATGTTCGGGACCATGGCCAGGCCAGATTATCAAACATCAATACACAGTAGGACTCTGTTAAGATGTTTCTCAAGGTACTCAGAAATTCAGTTTTATTAACACTTCACTTTGTAGACAAAGCCCGAGAGAGACTCTGGCAAGGGCGTTTACGAAACGAACTAAGCCCGGGTGTGACTCGTTTTGCACATAAAAACACAGTTTGAAATGCTACATGAGTCCAACTCAGGTGCTGTAATGTTGCACTACTGTATAGTAGTGTTATCTGTTCCTGTAGTTTAGAAACTCTATTATGTTTATAGGGTGACTCGCAAGATCGAGCATGCTGTCAGTTTTAGTCACATAGAGACACCATCCTCTGTTTTTTTCCTAATTTTTAATTTGTCTTTTTGTCATTGTTATTTTACCTTGGTTTTTTTTCTTTTGAAAACGTATTTCTCTCTTGAGCTTTGTGCAAATTATTTTGTAACGTACACAAGATTCAGACACCTACATTTTTATATAGTATATTTAAATGTTTTTATTTTTTATTTATTTTGGATTTGTGACATGCCCACTGTGACACTTTAATAGTGGACACGGAAAAAAAAAAAGCTTAAACAAAAACAGGACAAGTACATAAGAGATATGATAAATGCATGCCGCCAGGCATCGCAAGCAGGTTTGCACTCTGCAAAGGTGATCACCACCATATCAAACAAACCATTAACATGCTGGGGCCTGAAACAACACAAACTCAGATATATATTAAAAAAAATACAATTACAACAATAACAAAACCAAATAAAATTATGACAAAAAAAAGGTCATTAACAAAAAAAATACAAACATAATTTATACATAATTGCATACTAACAAAAGTACGACAAATACAACAACATAGGAGAATAAAACATTATGATGAAGCATATTACTGTTACGAACGCGAGAGACCAGACCGCTATGCCAGGTTCGGAGATGGTTGGCGGCCCTGCACAGCCACTGGCTTCACGCGCCGGGTCACGTGCAGTCCACTGACGTAAGGCATGCCACGCATGCCTAGCCGGATTACAAGTGTCGTCGCTACCCCCCTCCCCCCTGCACTCCCCGTACATTGTCCTTCCTCGGCGCTGTTAACTATCGCTGAACGGCCTTGGGAATCCCGCGGGCCGCCACGCAGAGTGACATGAATTGACGCCACCGTTCTGGACTGTTCGGGTTTCGGGTCGGCCCAGGAGAACGCGACATCACAGCTGCTCTCGTCAGTTCGAGAATCACATACCGATAAATCCGGTGATCTTGGAGGCTAAGGAATTTCACCGAATTTTGAGATGAGACAGTTACCAAACAATTCTCGCACAGCTGCAATGGATTGCCTTGCAGTGTGCGATGTCACACCATCCTGCTGGAACCAGGTTGCCGTTTTTATGTGTCACCTTGAATTAAGGACCCCCCCCTCCGCAACCCTCCCTTAGGAACTGATTTTCGTAAAATCCATTCTTAGCGGATGCCTACTTAGGAAAAATTTCAAGCCTGTTGGTGAAATTGTTCCAGGAAAATATGAAAACCCCACATTTGTTGAAACAATTTGTGTGCCACCTATTGTTTATGTCACACACTAACTAAAATGTCGCTGTTTGCATCCGATTCTTTTCAATTCTGTCATACGTGCGTACTCATACACAGAAAACACACAAACTTCCGCTAAATTATGTGAAATACGCACATCTGATGAAACAACTCGCGTACCATATATTTTAAAATGGTTGTACTAATTCAGAAAACTTGACAGGCGTGCACACAACAATTGGTGCAGGATTACAGAACATGCAGAACCATAGAATGCCAGATAACTGTATTAGTTATTTTGTGTTTGATGAAACATTTTTAACTAGACAGGAACAAAATTACATACTAATATAATATCAAGTTGATACTAATAGCCAGACACACACACACTTCAAGAACACACATCTTTGTACAGACTACATTGATGTTTTGCTGGGGAGATAACATTTGATGTCTAACCAGCTAAACATCACGGCAGCATCTGTGCAATAATGTATTTTCATTATGTGCATTAGTATCAACAGCCTGTAAGTACGTACTTGTGTTCCAGTCCATTTATCTCCTGGTCAATATTTTCCTTCAGCCATGTTTTGTGATTAAATACGTATATACAGTATGTTACAACTAATATGGACACTTCTGGATAATTTATTGTCGTTCAAACATTGGTTTCCAGAATGTCTTATAGGCAATATTGTGCAGTTGGTTAAGAGAACAATTGCTAGAAGTCTTTAGTATATTCTAGCTGTGTAATAACACTATCAGACTACAAGA
The DNA here is from genome assembly GCF_032445375.1 of Bacillus rossius redtenbacheri. Classification (NCBI taxonomy): domain Eukaryota; kingdom Metazoa; phylum Arthropoda; class Insecta; order Phasmatodea; family Bacillidae; genus Bacillus; species Bacillus rossius. The sequence continues at coordinate 58,347,472 of NC_086333.1, forward strand.
AATTTAAAACAAACTTGTTTTGGTGGGAATAAACATCTTCATCAAATCAATAACAGCAGCCATACTTTAAATTTACCAAAATGTTAATAACATTTCAAATATAATCTAATCTTATCAAAATTAAGATACTGAATGTCTTCACTTTTAACTCATTTTAAAAAAAAATTGCATGCAAGATAATACAACAAACCAATCAGAGATGCTTTACTTTGTGAACATAAACACTTACCTGGAATGTGTGCACCATTTTTATGAGCTTGATTTTCTAAACTGGCAACCAAAGATCTGAAAGAAAAAAAAATGTGAGCAAATCTTTCAGTACTCACCAATGATGTGTAACCATCTAACCTCAGTAGTTAATTCATGTGTTCTCAAGTTGCAAATTAACTTATAATACAAAACTCGGACATAAAATTTGAATAATAAAAGTCTTTAAAATTTTGCCTATAATACCTATAATTTATTAACCAGGAAAATTTTGTGAAACAAATGTGGTGTCAAAGATATTTAACATATTCATGGAGCTATCTTTTAAGTATTTTTTTTTTTAACTAAGAGTTTCAATCCAATAAATTAATTTCCAAAAAATAAACTTGAAACACATAAAAACACACATTATTACACTAAGTTTGTGTATGTATATTTTGTTTTTGCTTGAACGATAGAAATTTGTCTGTAAATACTTCCCATATACAAACCTTAACATAACTGAGCTGATTCAAAATTTAAGATTAAACAGTAAAAATTTCATCAGAAAAATTATTTTATTCAACATGGCATTGAATACATGTAGGATAATCATTTTTTGTGTCTACAGTATGATGAATGCTACTCTATTTCCATTTCAATGTTAACTCAGCATTTGTCAAAATTGGAATGGTAGCATTTTTACGTATTTATTAAGTTGTAATTAATTATTTTTATGACTATAAATCATAAAATTCAGTAATAAATAGGATAGTATATAGAAATAGTATAGTGTAAATAGTATTAAATAGTATTAAAAGATAGGCAGTTGTAATATTATAAAGTTTTATTTATTAATTCCTATGTGTGATGTAAATTTCTTGATGTTCACTAAAACCATCTTTTCAAAATTTGTGAGACTTCCATATCTGGCTGCACAGCGTTTACATTTCCTCTCACAAAATTACTCCTAAAAAGAGCTGTATACCGAGGGCTAAGATGTTTACACATCAAAAATATATAACTGCGTGCAATGTAAATTGTCAACTTATGAAATGGGACTAGTTTCAGTAGTACTAAACTAATCTGCATTAACATTATTAAAACATGATTGCTGCTTAGCATTTTACATATCATGTAACTTTATAATGTAGACAGATATTTAATTAGAATACTGGATATATTATTGGCTTAAATTAAAAAAATTATCAGGTTAAAAAAAAATTAAAAAAACAATTAATGTAATTTTAATTTTACAAATGTGAGCAACAAACAACTTACACTTCTTGGGTACAGACTCCAGGTTCTCTGCCAACACCATGCTCAGCAAGTTCTGCCTGCGAAGACTGCATGTTACAAATTTTTCCATTCTTTTTTTGAAATCAGAGCAACACAATGAGCAATACACTTAACACTGGATACAAAAGGGATCTATGGATGGCAGCTGTTCATTTGTGCAGGTGGGTTTTTCTCTGGGTAAACTGTTTCCCCTCTAAGTAACCTGTAACTGCTCCACTTCATTGTGTAACTCCTTATCTATAACACTGTAACCTCAACGCTGATATGATTAACAACTTGTAGGGACTTGTAAAATATGTGATCGCGATAAACTCGGTGGTTTTAACTTAGGCCGTGTAAATAATAACTGTTATCAATATTTAAAGTCGTTAATTGCTTCACATGAAAAATGCCAAAAAATGTGATTAGTGCAAGGCGACATGCTGACGAGATTTTAAATGTCGGTGTTTATGCAGCTGATGCCGTTACACTCATGTGTAAATGCTGCCAACTGCAGAGTTATGTTTGAACGAAATGTAATCAAAATTCTCTTGCAAAGCACGTAAAAAGTGACAAAAATGTAGTGCTACTACGCACTCCAATCTGTGTATGTACGTGGTTACAAAAATATAAACACTCTAATGTTGTGATTTTAACAATATCAACAAGATAAATGCTAGCAGTAAGGTATGAACATACTATATAGGCCACTTTATTGCACAGAACTAAATGTAGGTATGTTATTACCGCTCTTAAATGATACTGCAGCAAAGGACAAATAATCAAAATTAATATTACTATCTGTTAGGCACATAAACATACACTATAGTTATAACGGTTCGTTATATACAAAATAAACAGTTCAACGCAGATTGTAAATTTTGATGTTTTTTATTTTATTTTAATAGAATGTTTCACAGACGATTCCAAACACTTTCAAAAGAGGTTACTCATTCAGTCCACATACATCTGCCCGTCGAAAAACTGCTGGTAGCTCGCATGACGAGAAATTACCGGAAAATAATCGCGTAGATTGAGTCCTTCAGTAATGTTTTACTGCAAGTACAAAAAAATGGGACGACCTCGAAGAGGACCGCACCCAGCGAAAACGAATTCCGCCCCGAGCCAACATGCCTACGAAGGTGGCCGCAATTTCTAATTCAGTTATATCCAAAACGAAAAAAAAGAAAATTAGGTTGATTTAAATATAGGCCTGGCTCCGACCACCAACGTGAAATGATCTCTTCGCAAATTACATGATAATTTAGCGAGAAGCCATCGAACGCGACCTACTCGTCCAGCGTTCGACAGACGACTGGTGAACTCACGAACTCGTCTCCTCCACGCAGGGAGTAGACGTCACATGACCTCACCGACCAATCACACGCACTCTTCATTCACGCTACAGATATCAGCCAATCACAGAACAAGTTACAATACATGAAAAAACCTTTTACACACAGAACTCTGGGCTTCCCCTGATCAGTCTCTTTTCAATTTCACATCGAAATCGGGGACTTCCATTCTCGTTCTCTCTCCCACACCGTGAGAGAGCAGTTATCACCCAGTTCCCATGCAGGGGGGGAATTACCGTCTTTATCTCGGTTGGCGAGGAAGCACTGTTCCTTTCTCACTCCCACTTACAGGCCTCTCATGCCTCTCTTTCTAACCATCACTCCAGCCCAGACACAGTCCCGTGATTTATAATAATATTACAACACGTTAATAAAATTTAAGAACAATAATTATAATACAAATTACTTTACAACATTAAAATCATTTAGAAATAACCTGAAAAAGTAGGCCCAAACATGCAAAAATCTAATACAGCGGCTCATTTGTGAAAAATTACATAAAAAATAGTACTGATTGAAAATGTCTAATAAAATAATCAATACCTTCTTAAAAACATAGCAAGTGAAAAATATCAACCCTAAAATATATAACAAACAGTAAAATATCATTAGAAAGACTTTTTAAGAAATATTTACATGCATAAAAATAGTTTAAAAGAAAAATTATTTAATTAGGAGGCCAGGGTTCTGCAACATTACATTACCCCCCCAACTTTTCAATTAAATTAACACTACATTTAATTGAAAAGTTACAAAAGTGAAAAACTAATCTGTACAAAACAAATACAAAACATCCTCAGAAATAAATGCATCCAGTCGTTACTACCCTTGTTTATATAGAAATACAAAATGTTGTTACTTAAAAACTGCAACAACCTCAATTCTTTTGTTAAAAAGCCAAAATTTGAAAACATACCTCTTACTACAAAATGTCAACAACTCTTCACCAACGGTTATCTCTCTCTCATCAGTGCAAAATACAAATAACTTTGAAACTGGTCTCTCTATAAGCTTCAAGCAGACACCCCCTGGTCAACGAAGAATCTTCAATAACAACAAAAAACTCTGAACAACTTACTTTTACAACTGTGGAAACATCAACACCAGCTGCAATAAACTTCATAACTACCTCAATGACGACGAAAATCTTAAACTCCAGGAATTACGTCTCCATGACTACCTCGATGACGACGAATACAAAAACTTCAACTCCAGGAATTACGTCTCCATGACCACCTTGACGACGATAAAAACTTCTCAACGACGATAAAAACTTCTAACCTCAATGACGACGACAAATAACCTCAAAACAAATTATCTCCATTAAAATCCCTTAAAAAAAAACCGCTGTTACTCTGATTCTCTGCTGCTTCTGACAAACTCCTCAAATCCCACGAAATAACCACTTTAACTCACAAATCCACCAATATCTCCACTCCTCATATCTGCACCAACAAAACATTGACAACACTATCGCTTCAAAACTGTTGACACCAAATTTTCCTAAATTCCCTCAAAAAAAATAACTTATCAAATTTTAAATATCTTCACAATACCACTATCATAACTTCAAACCACTGGACAACACTTATTTCAAAATTAGAACTAGTCTGCTCAACCTTGATAACCCATGAACTACAACTTCTACTAAATGCTTCAACTTCCTAACACACAGAAACTCACATAATAAATCTTCCACAACAAATACAACTCCAGAAAACATTAAATTAGTTATTGAAATTTTAAAACTTTTTCATAACACACTACATCATCACTTATCATATTCAAAATTTCTTATTAAAATGTTACACCTCATAACATTTATACCAAATACACACAAACTTAATTCTGCATCAACACACTGAATTTCCATTTGTTGACATTATTCACTTACATCTCTTAGTATCATTAACCATTATATAAAAAATATATTAAAAAAAAAACCATCATCATACATAAAAATACACAAAGTTCCTCCAACTTCCTTCTCCATCATTCCTAACTCCTGAGCTAGCCGAAAGGTAAGGGACGCCCAACTAAAACCCTTTTAGCTGCTAGTCAGCTCGGCCAACCTATTAATGAAATTTAAAACAAAAAATAATACAAAGCTATACACAAATATACACTGCACTTGTCAGTACACATCAAATTTTAAGCTTTAGATATCTCACTTAAATTTCCACAAACAACAAGTTGACAATTCTACAGTCATGGCATGACAAATACTTCATCAAGATACAATCGTATGTTTCTATTCTTCAAAAACAAATTACATGAACTAATGCCCTTCCTTAGGTTTCAAACCATATCTCCCCTTTCAGCAACAATCGCACATAAAATTAACCTTGATGAGGGGTGGGAGCGACCAAGGAGAAGGGACATACCCTTGCAAAAAAAAAACATCGGACTCCATGCCGGCAAACCTATTTAAAATTAACCTCCTGACCCCCCAGCTGCCTCACACACAAAAACAAAACATCTGCTGCTTATTTAGGACAATACAAAAAATTCACCTAAACTCTGGCCATCATGAACACACAACTGCTTCTGCAGCTTCAAAACTCGACGACTGTTATGCATTAACGTTTAGTATTACCTTTCATACCTTTAATATAGGATGTTGTCACCCTGTCATTCAATCCACAACAAACAATATGTGTCATTTTCATTTAAAATATTTAACTATTTCAAAATTATGTCATTTTCCAAAAAAATTAACTCATAATAAATTTCAGTTAACATCTTCCCATGAGACATAACATTAAACAACCAAAACATTACCCAAGTGCAATGCAATTCTCACAATGTAAAGTATTTCTTCACATTATATTTAGTAATTGTCTACTTAAAAGGAATTTATACCATTATTATTATTATTTCAAAACAGAAAATATTCACATTAACATAGTTATTTATCTTCCTTCTCTCAAAGAATCTTGTAAAAATTTGCCATTATAAATCTCATTTGTGCATTCCTATATTATACTATAACCATTCATCAAAAAATAATACAAAAACTCTACAAGATACCAATCATTATTAAAAGTATACAATTCAAAAAATACCAAAAAATTCTGAAAAACTTAACAAAAAAATGGCAAGAATTGCAAAAAAATTTAAAAAACATCAAACACGACAAAACTGGTTTTGACTCTACCCTTCCATCTTGGCAGTGGGCCAAACAAGTCTACATACACTGTTTCCAGAGGTTGCATCACCCCTGTCCATTTACCACTCATTTCTTCTGCCTTTGAACAGAACAAAAAACTGTTTACTATCTCGGCGATAGTTCTGTACACATGCTTCCACACAAAAAACCTCTGATCATGTTGTACATTTTTTCTCACATGTAGTAGTGCGAAAGTTTTGGTTTGTACACTATCCAATACACACAACCCACATCTTCGTACATTACTGCTTACATTTGTACAAAATTTCCCCTTTATCGTTTCTCTGCAATCTGTCAAACTCAACTCACTGAATACTTCCTCATCAAATTCGTCCTTAAGTGTATTTGAGAATGCTTTCATCTCATTCTCAACTCTTTCCATTTGTTTACACAAACCCCTGATCCTGTGTGTATTACCTCTGAATTTACTAATTTTTTCAACCACATTGTCCAAACATTCCCTGTTTCCCTCATCTAGGAAATTTTCACATTCATTCTCAATGTTTACCTGCTCATGTACATCATGTACAACAACTTCAACATTTTCTTTCGACACTATTATTTCCCTATCACATTTTCCTACATTTGCTTCATTTGCACATTCATCTACTTTGTTCGTACACGTGGCTACCTGTTTATTCATTTTAATTTCAAAGTTATCGAATTTGTTCTCCACCCTGCCGAATTCCTGTCGCAACTGTGTGCCTATTTCACTCCTTAACTCAGCAATCTCTTGTGAATTTACCTCAATTTTGTTGTTGATTTCTTTTCGTCCCTGAGAAAGTTCATTCTGTCCCTGTTTCATTTCCTGTTTTAATTCCTGTTTTAACTCCTGTTGTCCTTGCTTCATTTCCTGTTTTAACTCCTGTTTTAACTCCTGTTGTCCTTGCTTCATTTCCTGTTTTAACTCCTGTTGTCCCTGTTCAATTTTCTGGTTCATTGACAAAAGTAACTGCAAGATTTGGTCTGACCCCCCCATAACCTCAATTGGGCTGCTAATTGTGCGGGGTTCCATATCCTGACCTAGTTCGGCAGGATGTTCCATGTTTACAGGATTTTCCTGTCAACATGAAAAATCTTGCTCTATTAAACTTGTTTCCAAATTTGGATTTGACTGTTCGGAATTTTCTACATTTTCCTGAAAACCCATGAAATCTGATTCGCTGCTGTTGGTACTAGCGTTATCCATGTTGACATACACAAATTACCAAATTTTACACAAATACAAGTTAAACTCTCTAAACCAATACAAATAATACAGTTTTCTTAAATTTTCCACTTGCTATCATCGGCGATTCATCCCACGTTGTCCCGCGAAGTGACGATCTCGAAGTCCCGCGATGCGACAGGCCTGAAGTCCCACGGTGCCTTGGGTCGCTGTCCCTCGAAGTACCGTTTTCCGTCGTTTCTCTGGAACACTTCACTCGCTGAAACAGCTCGTAGACACTCGTCGCGAAGAAAAACCGCCTTCGCCGCTCAGCTGCGCCGATAATTCTGGAAACACTTTGCCGTTTTCTTCTAAACTGTTCACTATTTATCGTAGATTGTTGTTATTTGAGGTTATCGTAGTCGCAAACTTGTTTTGAGAATGTTTATATTTTTTATTTACTGCCGAAAATGTCCGTCTTAACCTCAGGGTCGTGTCCAAATTCAAGCCGCGCGGCCGGGCGCCAAATATAACGGTTCGTTATATACAAAATAAACAGTTCAACGCAGATTGTAAATTTTGATGTTTTTTATTTTATTTTAATAGAATGTTTCACAGACGATTCCAAACACTTTCAATTCTGATGTCTCTTTATTAATAATTGGTGATTTTAATGTTCCAGGCATTGTCTGGCCTCAATTACATACCCAAAATATAGTTCATTCAAATATTAAGTCGAAAGCCAGATCATTAATCAACTTTGTATCAGCAAGAGGTTTAATTCAGCTTAATCAAACTCAACCTTCGGCCCAACTCTTGGACCTATGTCTCACTAATATTGAATCATGTCTGGTTAGCAAAGCTCTGGAACCACTAGTTAAAGAAGATAGCTTTCATCCTGCATTAGAGATAAACTTCCAATTTGATATGTCAATAAACGATAATACACCGTCTTCATATAAAAACTATAAGATTGGTGACTATCTCAGCCTTTTTATTGCTCTTAGGGACCATGACTGGTCAATTTTATACAATTCTAAAAATATAAATACCATGGTTGACTACTTAACGTGTACAATGAATGATCTTATAGATTTATTTGTACCTACTACTATTAAAAAGGCTAAAAAATATCCCCTATGGTATTCCAACCAACTAATAAAATCTCTTAAGAAGAAATCGCACTATCATAAATTATATAAACGAAATCTGAATCCTTTTTACTATTTATTATTCTCAGATTACCGTAAGGAAACTAAATCACTTATGTGTAGGGATAAAACAAACTGGCTTTGTAATATTAACAATAAAATTAAGCAAAACCCTAAAAAATTTTGGAATTATGTTAAAATAATGAGAAAGGGTTATAGTCAGCATCCCTCAATTAAAATTAATAACTCAATTACAGATAATAATTATTTAATTGCAAATTCCTTTGCTGAATATTTTTCAAGTGTCTATGTTACTACAAATAACACAAATAACCAAAACATATCTCCTTGTTGTTCATACAATATTCCAATGTCTAATATCTCGATTAGTTTAGTCCTATGGAGTATAAAAACCTTAAAATCTACATTGTCCACAGGACCTGATAACATACCAAATTTTATCATCAAAGGTTGCTCCTTAATCCTTGCTCCTCTCTTACAGCATATATATAATTTCAGTATTCTAAATAGCATCTACCCTGATAAATGGAAAATTGCCAAGGTTATTCCTGTACACAAAAAGGGCAAAACTTCTATTGTTTCAAATTATAGGCCTATATCCCTGTTAAATGGATTTGCCAAAATTTTTGACAAAATAATATTTAAACACTTAGCGTTTAACGTAAATAATAGATTGTCTGATTCACAGCATGGGTTCAGAACAGGTAAAACAACCATGACAAACTTAGTCTCCTTTCTTAATCCTATTTATTCAGAAGTCATCACACGTGGTCAAGTAGATGTTTGTTACTTTGATTTAGCTAAAGCTTTCGACACTGTTACTACTAAGTAAATGTTCCAAAATTGGGCTAAGTGATAAATATTTATCATGGTTAACAAGCTATTTAAATAACAGAAACTTTTATGTTTCAGTACAGAATATAAGTTCAGATCTCCACCCAACTCCTTCTGGCGTCCCGCAAGGTGGCACACTATCTCCTTTACTTTTCAATATCTACATTGATGATATAATATCTGGATTAAAGAACTCAGTTGGCACTCTTTTTGCCGATGACTTAAAGATATATAGAAAAATCTCTTCATATCATGACAGCTATCTTCTACAATGTGATATTACAGAAATTGCAAATTGGTGCACAAATAATTTGGTCAATCTAAACATGGAAAAAACTGCTATCATTACCTTCTCTAGAAAAACCTACCCATTGCAATATGAATACAAACTTGATAACTCACCTATTAAAAAATCTCAACATGTCAAAGACCTAGGAATTTTACTGGATCAAAAACTATTTTTTCATCTTCACATTGAAAACATTATCTCGGTATCTAACAAAATACTTGGTCTAATTAAATTTATCACCTTTAACACCTCCAATATTGACTCTATTCTCTCCCTCTATACAGCTCTAATAAGATCAAAACTTGAATATGGTTCTATTATATGGAACAGCATCAATAACACTGATATTGAAAAGCTTGACAGGATTCAATCTAAAGTATCTGACTATATTAACAAAAAATTAAATACCATCAATAACATAGATTTAAATTCCCTCCTTGGTTCATTATCAACTAGAAGAAAGATCTTAGATGCCATTTTTGTCTTCCATTGTTATTATGGTAATCTTATATGTCCTCATATATTTGATGTTACTGGCATTAAAATTCCTTCTTTTAATAGCCGTAACCCACCTTTTTTGTGCACACTTTTAAATACAAATGATATTATATATAGACTTGTTAACAATTTTAATATGTATGTTAATCACTTACAACCTACCAGAGAGAAAAAACTTGGTAAAAAAATTATTATTTCGGCATCCAAAGATTAATTATCTTTATGCTCTAATGTTATTACCTAAATTATTTAATACCAGATGTATTAATCTAAGGATACCAACTGTATTTTTCCACATAATATTATATGTTCTGTATTTATACATTTATTACTCTCATGAAACATTTTTGTTATTTTAAGTACTTTTCAGAAGTTAAGCACTCATATGGATATTTGTATGTTATGTTGTCTTGTCTTTGTTTGTCCTACTTTTTGTTGTTCTTATAATTTATTGTTCTGTTCTGTTACTGTATTTGTTTTTTTTACATGTCTTACATGTTGTGCCCACCGTTGGAGCCTTGTGCTGTTGGTGTGGCATGTAACAAATAAATAAATAAATAAATAAATAAAAATAAAAGAGGTTACTCATTCAGTCCACATACATCTGCCCGTCGAAAAACTGCTGGTAGCTCGCATGACGAGAAATTACCGGAAAATAATCGCGTAGATTGAGTCCTTCAGTAATGTTTTACTGCAAGTACAAAAAAATGGGACGACCTCGAAGAGGACCGCACCCAGCGAAAACGAATTCCGCCCCGAGCCAACATGCCTACGAAGGTGGCCGCAATTTCTAATTCAGTTATATCCAAAACGAAAAAAAAAGAAAATTAGGTTGATTTAAATATAGGCCTGGCTCCGACCACCAACGTGAAATGATCTCTTCGCAAATTACATGATCATTTAGCGAGAAGCCATCGAACGCGACCTACTCGTCCAGCGTTCGACAGACGACTGGTGAACTCACGAACTCGTCTCCTCCACGCAGGGAGTAGACGTCACATGACCTCACCGACCAATCACAAGCACTCTTCATTCACGCTACAGATATCAGCCAATCACAGAACAAGTTACAATACATGAAAAAACCTTTTACACACAGAACTCTGGGCTTCCCCTGATCAGTCTCTTTTCAATTTCACATCGAAATCGGGGACTTCCATTCTCGTTCTCTCTCCCACACCGTGAGAGAGCAGTTATCACCCAGTTCCCATGCAGGGGGGGAATTACCGTCTTTATCTCGGTTGGCGGGGAAGCACTGTTCCTTTCTCACTCCCACTTACAGGCCTCTCATGCCTCTCTTTCTAACCATCACTCCAGCCCAGACACAGTCCCGTGATTTATAATTATATTACAACACGTTAATAAAATTTAAGAACAATAATTATAATACAAATTACTTTACAACATTAAAATCATTTAGAAATAACCTGAAAAAGTAGGCCCAAACATGCAAAAATCTAATACAGCGGCTCATTTGTGAAAAATTACATAAAAAATAGTACTGATTGAAAATGTCTAATAAAATAATCAGTACCTTCTTAAAAACATAGCAAGTGAAAAATATCAACCCTAAAATATATAACAAACAGTAAAATATCATTAGAAAGACTTTTTAAGAAATATTTACATGCATAAAAATAGTTTAAAAGAAAAATTATTTAATTAGGAGGGCAGGGTTCTGCAACATTACATAGTGTAGGTCAACCGGGAATTTATCTCAATTAATAGTATATAGTCATGATGTTAGGTTCTGATACTATAAATAAATAGGCTCTTGGGATGAATTCTTAATAATATTAATAGGGATGGACCAATCAAATCATCAAATACCATTAAATCCTTAGTATTTGAAGGATTCAATATTCGAGGAAAAAGATTCAAAGAAAAATACTAGAGAAAATGAAATAAATTACAAAATACAAAATTGATAACCTCTAAAGTTTAATACATTATTTTTTTCTTCATACCTGTCCTGTTTACATTCCCCAATATATTGTACTTTTAACACGTAATTATATAAATAAATTTGCAACAAGTATTGATTAAAGAAACTTAGGTCATGAATAAAACATTTAAAGGTTGAATGTTTCAACAGCATACTTGATATTTTTCATTTCTTGTATATTATTTGATTTTGGACCCTTGAGACCTAGATTCGAATTTCAGGGGTATATTCGAAGTACTTTTTGGGATTCGAATTTGAAATTCAGAATCGATAAAATTAGGATTCAACCCATCACTATATATTTTATAACTATTATATATGTCGAAACAGTAGCAAGCAGTACAATTTGTACTCATAATATTTTAAACAAAAAGAATGAAAACTAGTGAAGTGTTTTCAGAATTTTCCCTTTTCTTCTGTTATTTTTCAGACAGCTCCAAGGATGAGCAACCAAAATTTCAAAAGGGTGTGCCACCGTTGGGTGATCAAAAATTCTATAAGTATTTTCAGAATTACTCTATGGAGTATATTTCCTAAAATGCCAATATCTATAATGTAAAATGTGTTCTAGTTGGGCGCCGTGAAAACTCTATAAAGTACTAGTGCTGTGATTGTGTATGTAGCACAACTACTAACCTCTACAGAATATTAACTAAAATATGTCTTGTTATGTTGATAGTGAAAATAAATTATTCTCAAGTTGTATGTACTGGTGTAGTTTGACTCAGTGTGAATACCAAACAATAAAATGTCGTATAATTCCTTAGCAGTATGTCTCCTTCTCTTTGGTGTAAGTATTCTGACCTTAAAATCAACAAATATAAGTAGTGTGTTTAAAAACATTAACTTCTCTATGACTGCTGATCTCAGTGTAATAAAAACTAATTATTCTTTCAAGACAATCCAAGCTAAATATTTCTGTCTATCTGGTTTAACATACACATGATATGTAAGTATGGATATCAATCGGAAAAATAAAATATAATGAAAATTTAACTTTTTACTAGGGTCAAAATCATGGTTGTATGGGTGACAATACTCTTTTGCAACATATCCAACTGTAACATGAAAAGTGACAGAGTCAATGATTAGCAAGCAACATACAAATACCTTTGAGACAATTATTCATGTTTAAATAGGTTTTTCATTAAACAAAATTTCAATATCCGTTATACTTAAATGTCTTTCAGAACTAATTACGTTTTACGTAATTGTATCACTGAATAATAGTTTGGTTATCAGTCAATATTTTAAATATTATTGAAACACATTTTAACTGGCAAATTAGTCTTTTCTTTGTTTTTACTAGCTCAGTCTCTTTCGGTAGATCAAACTGTCTCAAGACTTCTGGACCTGGGGATATTCTTTAAACATTCAAGACAATTAATGACTTTAACAGATTTTAACTTTGATATCGTACATATTACTGATCAATGTCAGTTAACCAGGTCCAGTATGTACAAGCTACAAGTCTTTACGTAGTTAAGTAGTATTAAGTTGTTTTGCGAGTTTCAAATTAGGTCTTGATCGTAAACATCATAGTTTAAGATATCTTGCCATTAAAATAGGACAGGTAACTTCTCGCTGTTCTTGTTAATTCGGGGATGGGGCAAACAAACCTCGTCGCGTCGTTACAATACCAAGAGGCTGTGGAAAACCTCTCCGAACCCCTGTCTCTCCTCCGATGTTGCTGGTTAGATCTCACTCTCCTCCGATGTCGCTGGTTGGGTCTCCGTCTTGATGCACCTCCTCTCGTGCTGCTGGTACTCCAGCAGGACTGGCGTCGGTCACCTGGAGTCGTCTAGAAGGATGATGTCCTCCGGTACACCGTCTACGATGCCGTCTACCGCTGTCGAACTCCTTCCATATCGAAGATTGATAGTCCTTTTCTTCGTTTCTTCTTAATTCGTCGTTGATCCAGTTCTATTTATGCTGTTAGTCAAAACTTATCGTCGTCGTCGATTCTTTAGTAGAGCTTCGAACATCGGTAACTACCTCTTCTTCATTGTGTAGTTCCGGTATTTATTATAAAATCATCAATTTCACGTAGATTCTAGCTATTCAGTCGTCGTACCAATGTTTTACGTGATATTCTTACATTCATTTATGACTAAATCACGGAGCTCTTTCTCTCTAATCCTTCTCCCATGATAGTAGAACAGAAACTCCAGTTCCAATTTGTTTCAAACAGTCAAAGCTTTCTCTATTGAACACTCTCCGAAATCACACTGGAAATACTAAATTCTTTAAATAAAATATATGCGCAGTCGAGCGTCCAATCACATATACTCTTTCCTCAGTAATGACCCAAAAACAATATTAAAAGGTGTAAGCTCATTTCCTATTCGTCGCCGTTTAACAAATGTTTGCAAAGACATTTCATAAAATTATTACTTAGATAAAACATGAAAATACTTAAAGAGTAAAACCAAATTGACCTGACCATAGAGATACAATACTGGTAAATATAATTCATAACAGGACTAAGACAAAGTCATAGAGGTAAGAAGTAAAATAATAAACATAAAATTCATTTCTATTGAGGGCTTCTCAAATACCTCTATAGAATAGTCCCCTTCAGAAATGTGACTAACGAACTATACTCTGATATAGGTCTTAGGACCATTTCTCATCATACAAACATCTCATCTATATTCTAATTATTTGCAGAAAATTTACATTTCATATTATTGACCTTATTTACATACTTACTTGCAAACATAGAGTATTGTCACCGATATATGTCTTCAAACGGACATATGTGTAACAGTGTATACTATTCTACAGGAGTGTAATATTTCCTCAACTGCGTTATATTATAGTGTCCTATTACTTGTTTCGTTTTAATGTCAGACAGTTCGTAACAGTTACTTCTAATAATCTTCGTGATCATATATGGTCCATCGAAGAGTAGAAATAGCTTCTTAGTAACGTACTTCCAAAATTGGCTTACTGGATTCGTTCTCTTGAGTACTAAATCTCCACAATTAAAACTCATCTTGCTGGAATCTTTCTGGTATTTTCTCCGAAGATCCGCCGTGGATGTCAACTTGGCTGCGACCAACTCTTCAGTTTCCTTCTGTATCTCGACTAATTCTTTATCTTCTGCGGCCAGAGCTTCATCGTGATGTCTCGGTAGTAACGATGACGGTATTATCAATGATCTTTTTCCTGTTAACGCTTCATATGGAGTAACACTGGTAGAACTGTGTACAGTATTATTCAAAATGCATTCAATGAACGTTAATTTACTCATCCAGTTCTGCTGTGTATCGTGGCAGAATGTCCGCAACATATTACCAAGTGTGCGCATTTGTCTCTCCACAGGATTACTCTGCGGGTGTCTCACCGAAGACGTGGTGGGTACGATTTGCAGTTTTCTGAGTCCTTCTTGCCAAACTTGACTCATGAATTGTGTGGCATGATCTGAAATAATTTTCTCCGGTCGACCCACTTCCGCGATAAACTGTTTAACTTTCTGGAATACTATCTTGCTGGTGGCATTGACTATGGGATACAACTTGGTGTATTTTGTAAATAAATCTACCATCACGAACACATATTTCACCCCGGCTGTTGATCTAGGTAATGGTCCCAATACATCCACTGATACCAACTGCAGTGGTCTCTCCGGAAGGATAGGTTTAAACTCACCTTCGAGATTTTGTTGGGCATGTTTCGCTTTCTGACACAAGTCGCACGATCGAGTAATGGCGGCGACTGACTTGTGCAGATTCGGAGAGTATAGCTGCCTAATCAATGACTGTGTCAGCTTCTTTGAACCAATATGCCCGCAATTCCTATGAACCTCCCAAATAATCGAGTTGATGTTTCGCTTCGGTATTACCGGCTTCCATGGCTCTTCAAATCTGGCTTTTCCCTTGCTATGATTGAACAATACTCCCTCCGACATGCAGTATCTCTCCTCTAACCTAGTTGGAACCTCTGAACCCTTCAATTTATCTATTATGACCTTGCAGAATTCATCTTCCTGTTGCAGTTGAGCTATCTGGTCAAAAACATTCTTGATTGTTGCGTTATCTTTAAGTTGTTGTGTCACAAGATTAGCTACCAAAAATTCCTTGGAGTTCTTCCTCGGTGTCAATTCATCATTCAATACATCGGGTATTCGACTTAGGTAATCGGCGACTACATTCTCTTTCCCTTTAATGTGGCATATTTCCAAGTCAAACTCTTGCATCAGCAAGCACCATCGTGTCAGCCTGCTACCAAAAATTTTGCCTGCTTTTAGACACATCAGGGCTTGATGGTCAGTCATTAGCTTTATATGTTCTCCCAGAAGCAGGTCTCGAAACTTCTGCAGAGCCCATATTATTGCTAGTGTCTCTTTCTCCGTGACCGTGTAATTTCGCTCTGCCGAATTCAATGTTCTACTCGCCATCGCTACGGTACGTTCTACTCCCTCATCGTCCATTTGCGCGAGCTTCGCCCCTAAGGCATAATCAGATGCGTCTGTGTATAGTAGAAATTCCCGACCTAACATGGGATGATAGATGACTCGTTCTTCGAGAAAGACCTTCTTGAGTTCTTCAAAAGCTTCCCGCTGTTCTGCTTCCCATTTCCACAGCTTGTCCTTCTTGAGTAGATCAAACAATGGGACTGCGATCTTGGCTATCTTGTCGCTGTAATTTCGGTAAAACCCGATAACTCCCAGGAATGTACGTAGTTGTTTAACATTCTTTGGTGTAGGGAAGTTGGAAATACTGTTCAATTTTTCAGGATCGGTATGAATTCCGGTCGGTGTCAGAATATGCCCTAGAAATGGTAACTCTTGTCGGCAAAATACGGATTTTCGCAGCTTCACCGTCATTCCTGCGTCACGTAGTTTCGTTAGGACAATGCCGATATGCTCCAGGTGTTCTTCGAATGATGACGATGTAATCAAAATGTCGTCGACATATGCTCGCGCGAATCCTTTGCACTCAGATCCTAGCGTTTCGTCCAGACAACGAGTAAACTCAGCTACCGCATTACATAAGCCGAACGGCATGACTTGGAACACATACTGCGAGTTCTTGAATAGGAATGATGTGTACTGTCTAGATCTTTCTTCTAAGGGTATTTGCCAGTACCCTGCCGACAAATCAAGTGTGGTTAGAAACTTGACACCCTGATATAATCGCAGAATATCATTCGTTGGTCTCGGACTTTCCCGATCTCGAACAGTAATTTTGTTGATCTCCCTCGCGTCAAGGCATAAACGTACTGTTCCGTCTTTCTTTCGCACACAGAGTATCGCATTCGTGAATGGGCTAGGCGCTCGCTTTATTACATTCCATTCCAACATTAAGTCTAGATATTCTTCAGCCTCTTTCAAATATTTCGCCGGGATGGGATACGACTTTTTATGGAATGGTTCACCGGGTATGACCTGAATACTAGCTGTATATAATTTGTTTAACCCAGGTTTTTCGGAAAATATATTTTGAAAATTTCTTAAGACATGAAGAAGATTATTTCTACCGGTTTCATTTACCATGGTAATTCCCTTTACAGCTTCTATTAAATCAGCTCCGGTCGCCATCAAATTTATGTCACTATTAATACACGAAGTTTCCTTATGAATGATTGCAATGCATTTTTCCGAAACTTCCCAATTTTCAGTAGTTTTCGTATTTTCTGTGTCATCCATAGCAGTTACCATCCAACCTGCAAAATTCAAAATTATTTTATGGCTAGTTAGAAAGTCTACACCGAAAATTACTGGTTTAGCCAATCCTTTTACGATTAATACATTAATGTACTTGGTGCTACCTAAACCTTCTACTTCCAATAAGGTCTGACGATTAATGATGGGACTAGCCCTTGATGTAACCCCTAGAATCTTTAAACTCGGTACTGGCATTCTCGGTAATGATATTCCGGTGCTCTCTATCATGGCTACGCAGTCTTCGCTGATGCAGGATATCTCTGCGCCGCTGTCTAATAGTACAGGCACTTTAACTCCGTTTAAAGTTAACGATATCTCCGGACATAGTGCTTGTTTCGCTTGAACTTCGGTTTCTGTGGGCTCGCTGAGTAAAAATTCACGCTCGTTTTCTTTGAACATAATGGTGTGTATGCTTCGACAATTATTCTTGTCATTTGCGTCGGGATCCAATTTTATACTAGCCCCGTCTAACTTACAATTAGGGACTGACGTGCGGAGCGGGTTTTCGCCATCCCTAATTAGTTTACCGCACTGTCCTTAAATCCTCTAATTTGCTCTTGTGACAAATTAGCAAATCCATTATTTGCATTCGGTGAAATCAAAAATGTGTTATTACCTCCTTGGTTTGTATCTGAGCGTCTGCTAGATTGCATGCGCGGCCATTCCGTGTTGCTTTGCTCGTGACTTGGCGCTATAGAATATGAATTTCTTTCTCCTTGTCGCGCGTCGTGAATGGTGGTGCTAAAGCTGTTCCCTTTTTCAGACGGTACAAACGTTTGTGCATTTATGCTGTACTGACCTCCGGAATGATTATTGTAATTTGCCGATCGTTCTTTCGTTGTTCGATTTTCGCCTGAATTCTCTCTGAAATTAACTGTCCCCTCCTGACGTTTATTCTCCCACTGTGATTCATTTTCGCGTCTGTCTTGTCGCTTCTCGTTTCTACGACGATAGTACTGTGGTTTATAAAATCCGTTACCATATCGCTGACCTCGATATCTATTGTGATACCAATTACTTCCGCAGTTTTCAACGTTCAGTGTGTGAATTTGAGGTTGTTTGTGTCCGCTGTTCTGCCCTTCATTTCGGTTGCGCCAGTTATTGTATAACGGTGTCTGTTGGTTCGTGTTCTTGCGCTCGTTAGTTTCTTTATGCGTTACCGTTTTATCGAGCTTAACGAGTCGTTCATACGTTAACAGTTGTTCCTTGAAATCTACAATATTACTGTATTGCCGTCCACTAAGTTGTAATTGATAATTGAGTGGTAATTGCGAAATTATCATGGCAATAAACTCTTCGTCTTCCATACGGCAATCAAGATAACGAGTTCTCTCGTACATATCGCTGATATGCGCCTCTAAATTTTGAAATTTACGATTTTCGAATTTTTCAGAATGCAACTGTATTCGCAAATTGCTTTGGATACGAGTATTCCAAAATTGGGATATGAAAGCTTTCTGAAACGATTCGTATGCGTGTACCGAATCTTTCGCCAACTCCCACCAATAATATGCCGTGTTTTTCAAGCAGTGGCTAACGCATTTCAATTTTTCTGCGTCTGTTAACTTAAATGTGTGGCAATATTCTCCAAACTGATTTAAGAATCTTCGAGGGTTTTCATTACTTTTCCCTGAATATGTTGGAACGTCATCCAACCATTTCTTAGAAGGGTGGTGTAGTGTAAGTACCGGATCTGCTGACATAATTGCAGTACTAATATTCGCGGGATTTCGCTCGGCTTCTATCATTATCGATTTGTTTACCGGCGTGTCTTCCTTGTCGGTATTACATTCGCTAGTGTGGTGAGTCGTTAGTTGGGGCGAGAATGTTGCGATGTGTCTGGATTCTCTTTCTATTTCCCCTATTTTCGCCTCTACCATATCTAACCTTCCTGTTAGACGCTCGCTTAAGTGTACTACTTTATCGTCAGTGCGTTTACTGAATATTTCTACACCTTCAATACGAGTGTGTACACTGGAAAACTTCTGTTGCATCTCGTGCTGTGTTTCAGTTAAGTCATGCCTGATTTCTGCTGTTTCATCTGCAATCCTGCCTAAAGTGTTATTTAAGACTTGCACTAAATTGTCTAGTCTTTCGGCGTTTTCTCGCTCCTTTTGTTCCCTTTCTAACTTCTCCTCCTGTTCTATACGCTCCCGTTCTTGTTTCTCCCGTTCCCGTTCTAGTTTCTCCTCCTGTTCTTTACGCTCCCGTTCTTGTTTCTCCCGTTCCCGTTCTAGTTTCTCCTCCTGTTCTTTACGCTCCCGTTCTTGTTTCTCCCGTTCCCGTTCTAGTTTCTCCTCCTGTTCTTTACGCTCCCGTTCTTGTTTCTCCCGTTCCCGTTCTAGTTTCTCCTCCTTCATGAACTGGAACAGTGCATCTAGGGTAACAGTTGGTGTCGGCGGCGAATGACCCAACTCCATTTCCTGCTGTGACTCCATACCAGTAGTCTCGATGTGCTGTTCTGGTACTACTTCTCTAGGTTCTCGTTCAGGACTAGAGTCAGAAGTGTCATTGCTACCTCTCAAAAAATATGACTTCCTACCTGTGTCTGTCATCTTGACAAAATAAAATTACTGTCTGTATTTTTCAAAGTGTCTTGAGTTGTTCAAAAAAAGATCATAAAATAGTCCCTAACGTTGGCTTACACGTTGTGCGCCAAAAATTCTGAAGTGTTTTCAGAATTTTCCCTTTTCTTCTGTTATTTTTCAGACAGCTCCAAGGATGAGCAACCAAAATTTCAAAAGGGTGTGCCACCGTTGGGTGATCAAAAATTCTATAAGTATTTTCAGAATTACTCTATGGAGTATATTTCCTAAAATGCCAATATCTATAATGTAAAATGTGTTCTAGTTGGGCGCCGTGAAAACTCTATAAAGTACTAGTGCTGTGATTGTGTATGTAGCACAACTACTAACCTCTACAGAATATTAACTAAAATATGTCTTGTTATGTTGATAGTGAAAATAAATTATTCTCAAGTTGTATGTACTGGTGTAGTTTGACTCAGTGTGAATACCAAACAATAAAATGTCGTATAATTCCTTAGCAGTATGTCTCCTTCTCTTTGGTGTAAGTATTCTGACCTTAAAATCAACAAATATAAGTAGTGTGTTTAAAAACATTAACTTCTCTATGACTGCTGATCTCAGTGTAATAAAAACTAATTATTCTTTCAAGACAATCCAAGCTAAATATTTCTGTCTATCTGGTTTAACATACACATGATATGTAAGTATGGATATCAATCGGAAAAATAAAATATAATGAAAATTTAACTTTTTACTAGGGTCAAAATCATGGTTGTATGGGTGACAATACTCTTTTGCAACATATCCAACTGTAACATGAAAAGTGACAGAGTCAATGATTAGCAAGCAACATACAAATACCTTTGAGACAATTATTCATGTTTAAATAGGTTTTTCATTAAACAAAATTTCAATATCCGTTATACTTAAATGTCTTTCAGAACTAATTACGTTTTACGTAATTGTATCACTGAATAATAGTTTGGTTATCAGTCAATATTTTAAATATTATTGAAACACATTTTAACTGGCAAATTAGTCTTTTCTTTGTTTTTACTAGCTCAGTCTCTTTCGGTAGATCAAACTGTCTCAAGACTTCTGGACCTGGGGATATTCTTTAAACATTCAAGACAATTAATGACTTTAACAGATTTTAACTTTGATATCGTACATATTACTGATCAATGTCAGTTAACCAGGTCCAGTATGTACAAGCTACAAGTCTTTACGTAGTTAAGTAGTATTAAGTTGTTTTGCGAGTTTCAAATTAGGTCTTGATCGTAAACATCATAGTTTAAGATATCTTGCCATTAAAATAGGACAGGTAACTTCTCGCTGTTCTTGTTAATTCGGGGATGGGGCAAACAAACCTCGTCGCGTCGTTACAATACCAAGAGGCTGTGGAAAACCTCTCCGAACCCCTGTCTCTCCTCCGATGTTGCTGGTTAGATCTCACTCTCCTCCGATGTCGCTGGTTGGGTCTCCGTCTTGATGCACCTCCTCTCGTGCTGCTGGTACTCCAGCAGGACTGGCGTCGGTCACCTGGAGTCGTCTAGAAGGATGATGTCCTCCGGTACACCGTCTACGATGCCGTCTACCGCTGTCGAACTCCTTCCATATCGAAGATTGATAGTCCTTTTCTTCGTTTCTTCTTAATTCGTCGTTGATCCAGTTCTATTTATGCTGTTAGTCAAAACTTATCGTCGTCGTCGATTCTTTAGTAGAGCTTCGAACATCGGTAACTACCTCTTCTTCATTGTGTAGTTCCGGTATTTATTATAAAATCATCAATTTCACGTAGATTCTAGCTATTCAGTCGTCGTACCAATGTTTTACGTGATATTATTACATTCATTTATGACTAAATCACGGAGCTCTTTCTCTCTAATCCTTCTCCCATGATAGTAGAACAGAAACTCAAGTTCCAATTTGTTTCAAACAGTCAAAGCTTTCTCTATTGAACACTCTCCGAAATCACACTGGAAATACTAAATTCTTTAAATAAAATATATGCGCAGTCGAGCGTCCAATCACATATACTCTTTCCTCAGTAATGACCCAAAAACAATATTAAAAGGTGTAAGCTCATTTCCTATTCGTCGCCGTTTAACAAATGTTTGCAAAGACATTTCATAAAATTATTACTTAGATAAAACATGAAAATACTTAAAGAGTAAAACCAAATTGACCTGACCATAGAGATACAATACTGGTAAATATAATTCATAACAGGACTAAGACAAAGTCATAGAGGTAAGAAGTAAAATAATAAACATAAAATTCATTTCTATTGAGGGCTTCTCAAATACCTCTATACTAGTTGAATTATTATTTACAACCCAAGATTTTGTTAGAATAAATAGGCCTTTCTGTGTAGGCCTAAGCTTGGAAAATTGTAGGAAATTAGAACGGGCACAATATCCAACAAAAGAATTATTGTGTTAAGATCTTTTCACGTACTATATGATGCACAACATTATTTAAGTTTATTTGATACAGTTAGTTTTTTTACAGGCTCCAACCAGTTAGAATCAGTGGATGGCATCACAATTGTACAAACAAGACCACTGGGCAGACGAGTGTTAGTTTTATGATAAATTACACCGTAATATTTTATTGTTCAAGTAGTTAAAGTACTTATCTTTTATTTACGTTACAATTCAGTGCTCTTGATTCGCTTGAATTTAAATAAGCGACTGAGCATCTCCGAACGGTCGCCAACAGTGGTGGTAATAGGTCAGGCCAAGGACTTACTGGAATTTTTTAAATGCAGTAATTTCCTATTACTCATACCTTGTAGTATTCGCCTATGCACCCAAGCATAAATAGAACATACTCAGCACTCTCAAACACTTTATTTTATTTGTAAGCTATTTTATTTAACTGATTTATGCGACAAAGCTTGTGAGCAGCGTTAAGGTGCACTTTTACAGAAAACTAATTTTTTTTCTATTATTGTTTAAATATCAGTTCGTTCACTAGAACGTCCGTGATTGGTGCTACCACCCCGGTCACCAAAGTCAACAAACACACACTATACAAGATTAAAACAATAGTTGTTTATTAAAAGTTTTCAAAACATTAAATGATTACACTTTAAAAATTAGCTGTGAGAGCAATAATTGCTCCTAGAGGCTCACTCCGTGATGTCATAGAGTATAATTGATACAGAGTGATAGTTTGTTTTACTGGGCCAAACACTGTTGATGCTCCCATTATAAAAGCATTGTTTAAAATAATTTGTAAATAGATGTAGGCCATCTCAGCTGTGCTGTTATTTCAGCACAATTTGCATGCCAGGCAAAACTACTCTAGTGATAATGATGTTGGACAATGACCCTACTGTACCAGTATTCAGGACTTTAAATGTTTCAAACCAAAGAACACCATCCTTAACAAGTCAAAAGATGGTATTTCACTAATGAAAACCATTCTTGAACCCCACATCATTTTGAGAACACCGAACTTTTCAAGGGTTACGAAGACCTTAAAGAAGATGTGCAAAATATTTGCAAGACATAATAGTACATTATATGTTGGATTCATTTAGAATCAGTTGCACTAGCAGTCCTGCATGCTGTTTGTACATCTACAAACAATGTTGACAGTGAACGGTTACTTAGTCACTACAACTTATCATCACAGAAGGCAGAACCTGAAAGAAACGAATGAAACTATGCTGTCTTTTGTTAACTAAATTCAACACTTACATTTTGAATTTTTTATGCACCTTTAGTTTTAAATGTAGGTAACAAGATGAAACAATCATGAAATAGAATTTCTGTTATGGTTTAATTTTTTTTTTTTTAAATTAAATGCCTTCAAATAAAACAGGCAATATCTGTCTAACTACAATACTTTAAAGCCATATAAAGTTTAAAAGGGTTTGTTAAAAAATCATTTAATGAATGTGGTCAAATACAGAGCTCAAGATATTACTAACCACAACTGCTGTGCAACAACATGCTTTTAAATGCTCACACCAAAATGCTACACATCTTAATTTCTAATTTAACATTTACCATTAATTATTAATTATGTAATGGTTCTTCACCAAGTTTGACAGCTTTTTATAAAAATAAATGTTTGTTGTGTGTGAAAGGTCAGTTACTGCTCATGCATTATGGATTTGATTCATTTACAAGCATTGCACTGAGATTGCCCAGTTTTGCATGCATACAACACTGTGCAATGATGAGCCTTACATGGTTAATTATTTTTGTGATGAAAATAAATAAATGCATGCTTGTTAAACTTTACAGTTTCCAAGTGTTTTCTTACAGTTAAAATGTCTTGGACTAGGACACTACATAATTGAACTAGTAAATTGACAGTTAAAACAGAGGTATGTAGCAATTCATTAATCTCAAGAAAAATCACATTAATTACAAAACACTACTGAATTTAAAAAAAATAATTAAAAACTTCACCTTGATTGTTGTGTCTGAAGGAAATGTAATGTCACAAAGTGGTTCACTCTTGACATCACATGTGACTTTACCCATGACTGCAGACGATGGTTCACGTCCAGTAACTGATTCATTCATATCAGTTCTGCCTGGTGTGAGACACAAACAAAACAAATATTAAAATATATTCCAATCTACAGGCAAAAGATCTTTAATCCAGCCTGTCTGGTACCTTGGCACCATTGTCAGGCCAGATTAGCAATTTGCTGGTTTATCAAACGTCCATATACTGTAGGACCCTGTTACAACATTTCTCAAGGTACTCAGAAATTCATACTTATTAACAGGTAAAACATATTAAAAGGGCATAATTATATGTGCCTATACATAGGCCATTGGCAAATTTTTGATATGCAGGAAATGTTTTAAGTGGGATTTCCTTAAGAGGGTATTACTGTATTTTAACGGCAATACTAAAGATAAATTAATATAAAAAATAATTATATTTAAAGTTAAAACAATATAAGCTACTTCATAGAAAAAAAATTCGATGAGAATTTTTCATTTTTTTAAAAAAATCACAACTGTGATGCACCAATGGAACATGAAATGTAACCTACATGTAAATACTGTACTGGAATGGAAAACCACAGTAATGATCAATTCTTAGCTAAATGAAGATGCCTTCAGCGCAGAATGCGACCTGCCCACCGAAGTCAAGAGTTGGTGTCCACATGAAAGAATCTGAATGCCAGCGGCTCGATTGGAGCCGGTTTACAAAATGTGCTGCACCAGTGAATACCAGATTAAAGACCCAGCACTGTATTAGTTATTCTGTGTTTGATGAAACTTTTTTTAACTGGCCCGAAACATAAATACGTACTAAAATATAAAATAGTCTCGAGCTGATACTAATTGCCGGACACAAATACACTTTAGACTAGAACTCCTATGCTACGAACCCTGGATTTAAAGAAGCGGAGATTTTACGAAAACATTGTCAAAAACCGTTGAAAAACAGGAAATTTTGACACCAAAATATAAATAATCAGAATAAATCTGGAAAAAAAATTTACAATGAATGTTTGTACAAATTAATACAGTGTATATTTTGAGTGGGTTTTAATACTCTCGATTACGTTCTAATAAGGAAAAAAAAATTGGTTGTCTGTAAAGTCGGTTTACGGATGATAGTTTAACGTGACGTCATAACAAAACATTGATGAAATGATTGCATCCTTTTATGAATAAAATTGAATCATTTTTATTGAATTATCACTATTTTGTATGGATACAAAGATGGAGTGAAATGAAATATACAATTTAATTGATCAATTTACTTTTATTTGCACTCATTAATTCAAATATGTTTCTTACTTTAACGAAGAGATTATTTTAACTATAACTTTTATACATGTTTGCTATTTAACTTCTTCCAATCTGTGTTATTCTTTTAAGGACAGGACGATGATAGGAAAAGTAGGAAACGAATGGGAGTGTTTCAAGTTTAATGTGCCTCGAAAATGTCTACTCGGTGGTTGTTCCAATCGAGTGGAAGAGAGATAGATGCGGCGCAAGCGTACAATGAGCGTAACGGGGCAATGTGCGTAACGGAACACGTTTTCATGCGTGCAACTGGCGTTCATCGATTTATTAGACGTTGTCACGTCAAAAATCGGACATTCCCTTTAAAAATGCTGCGACGGTAGCTTCCGCGAAGTAAAAAGAGGCGCTTGAAACTCGTTCGACAAGCCTGGCAACAGCATCATGACGTCCTAAGGCTTACCTCCCACTAGCTTGTTTACGTTCTTCAAGGCTAAACCAACGGAATTTCGTCCCTCCCCTCTTTCACGACAGCTTTCCCGCTCCTTGAATAACTTTCCCCGTGAGAAACTGTCAACATCCTCCCCCACACTCCTCCGCCACGGCGCACACTGGTCCCAAATCCTAAAAAGCTGGCCAAAAGTCAATGCCTTTATCAATTTCGATGAAAATTCGTATCTGGGGGTTTTAAAGGTCGCTGATTATGAATCCAAAGTAGAATTAAGAAAAAAATCAAAATGGCGACTATATCATAGCTCAGAAATTATTTCTCGCATATTATAGGCCTATATTTCACAGTTGAAAATAAAGGTGCGGAGGCTTCCGCGAACAAAACAATAGGGCGTCCTTCGTTAAGTTGGGACGATTTGAGTGAACGGTCAAAACGGAGGAAGACAGAAAAGGTTCGAGAAGAACATAGTGTCAAAGCACTGGCCTACGCTACACAAATGTGTCTCCGGCCTTCAGGAAATGTGCATGCTTCGAAATTAATTAAGGATGTCACAGAAGGCAGTCCATCAAAAGCATCAAAGTACCAGAAAGCTTTGCAACGTTTTACAGAGAATACACTGCCAGGCAACGAAGCATTATCATTTCTTATAGAAAATAAACTGTCCAAAAGTCAGTATCACAGAATACGTTCTTTAAGCGTACAAAAACATTGTAAATTGTACCCGCCTTATAAATATGTATTGGATTCTAAAAATAAGTGTTACCCTGAAAATTCAGAAATTTCTGTAACTGAAAGTGAAGCTACAGTTACACTTCAAGCATTGTTAAATCATACAGTTGAAAGAATTTTAATGGTACAATCAGATGAAGTTAAAATTATTCCTGAAAACGAAGTTGTTAATTTAGAATTAGTATACAAATGAGGATGTGATGGCACTTCTTATCAAAGCACCTACAAACAAACATTTAGCGATGAAGATGGCCATAAATCGGATGCCAACATTTTCGTTATTTCACTCGTTCCGTTGCAAATCTATGATAAAGTCAGTTCACATGTCCATTATTTGGAAAAATCCTCGACCTTCATCGCCAATATTTTGCCGCCCAATTAAAATTCAATTTATGCAAGAAACTGCCGAAGCTACCAGACACGAAGTTGATAGTATCTAAATTCAAGAAAGAAACCTTGCGCCCTTTCAAACTGTAATGAATGGAAAACAAATTAACATCAATTTCAAACTTGTGTTAACAATGGTAGATAGAAAAGTTTGTAATGCTATGACGAATACATCGTCGAGTATGCGTTGCTACCTTTGTCAAGCTACATCCAAAGAATTTAATGATATCGACAGTATTTTACAAAAACCCATCAATGAGGATCACTTCGAATTCGGAATATCGCCACTGCATGCTTGGATACGGTTTTTAGAATGTTGTTTGCACGTGGGTTACAAATTAGAAATAGAAAAGTGGCAAGGGCGCAAGGACGATAAGGAAAGTGTTGAGAGAAGAAAAAAATACATACAATGTTTTCGTGACAAATAAGGGCTTATTGTTGATCAACCAAAACAAGGATATGGAAATTCAAATGACGGAAATACAGCTCGGCGTTTTTTTCGAAAATTCTAAAATTTCTGCTTCAATAACGGGAATTGATGAAGATGAATTGATTAACCTTTCTCGTGCAAGAAATTTCTTTGGTGTCGTTTGCAGATTTTGAAAATTAAGAATTAAAGGTGTTTTAAAAGGAATATATTTTTACCAATTTATTGTAAATAATATTTCATAAAAAAAACGCAAAACTTAATTGAAAAATGCGGGTTTAAAAGCGCATCCATATCATCGAATAAAAATCATAACAGAAGCCAAAGCTGCAGCTAGCTGCAGCTAATTTTTTGACATGTTTTAAAAATATCAATGATCTACAAATGCCATTTGGTTTCAGAGTGGGATCTTGTGGGACTTTTAACTTATGGCTTTTATTAAAAACTTCTTCTTCAAAAGTGATATAGAAATCACGTCATCATTTTTTAATAATATGTTATTAAATTTATTAATAATATAAATTAAGGGCAACACATCTGAAATTCACTTACGTTCTGGAGAATAATACATTTTGCAGAATCCTAATCGGTTCACTTTTCACTTTTCTATACGTGTTTGAACTTGAGGAATGTTTGGGTACGTCACACGCTAACAAAGCGACACGCTCGACGCTTCGAAACAAACTGAATTCCTGAGCCAGGTAGAGACCCTTAACCTTCCATAACGGTG
Source organism: Bacillus rossius redtenbacheri (assembly GCF_032445375.1). NCBI lineage: Eukaryota > Metazoa > Arthropoda > Insecta > Phasmatodea > Bacillidae > Bacillus > Bacillus rossius. The sequence goes on from NC_086333.1 coordinate 58,376,000, forward strand.
TTAATACGTGCTAGATGTACCACTACTACTATTCCAACAGTCAAATGTTCCTAGAAAGAAAATATTTTTTTCGACTTTTGGCCAGCTTTTCGGGATTTGGGACCAGTGTGCGGCGTTGTTGTATAGTCTATTCCAGGTAAAATGAATATAGTTAACCTACGCGACAGACTTTACCGATAATAAATACTGTATTAGTAATTTTGGCATCAGACCCGGGGCGAATATTCTGTGTAAGCATTGCAAACAGCGCTTAAAGTTGGAGAATATTATACAATGCTACATTCTGAAGGGACACGTTTCAATGAACCATGATTGAATAGCGAGCACATAGTCACTCCCATAGCACGCCTCTCTCTCTCTCTTCCATTATGACTCTCCGCGATCTTTTATTGTAATTGCTGGACACCCCTTTCTCTAGCTCGAGCTGCCTACTCGTTCTTTTTCCTTGTGCGGCAGCGCATCACAGTCGTGGACACCCCTGTCAGCACTTCTCCTGAATACAGGCAGCTGCGAACTCTTATTGGCCGGGCCGCTTCCACCACTCTCGACAGAGGGTGGATGGAGGCCCGCTCAGTTGGGCATCCCGTTACCATCCGCCTCCGCAAGACCCAAGCGCCCAACCCCTGCATGGTTGAATCTTTTCTGCCCCGCCCAACTCTTCTTACCTGGACCTTTTTCCCTCTAGTTTGGTAGTTATCTTGCTTGCTTTAATGCATTTTTATTTTATCCCCGCATGACCCGGCCCTTGTGTCCGTGTTGGTTTTACCTGGGTCTCTTTAGTTAGCTTTTAGGCTAGACAACCAAAGAGGCGCCAGCCATGGCTACAATCGCAGCGATGACTGGCCAATAAATCCCAATAAGCACACGATGCACGCGCCCTTGTTCTGCATGGTTAATATTCCGTATAGGCTTCGGTCTGACACACACTTAGGTCCTCCCATAACCTGGACCCCCCCCCCCCTCCCTTTTCAACAAACACACTTAGATTAAATTAGGCTAGGGAAAAAAAAATATACCTGGATGTTGACAACCTAGCTGTACGCGCTGGAAGCAGACTTTCTCTTGCTTGCAGCTAGTATCGACCGACTGAAAATTTGAGGATGCCTTATGCGTATACGGTCGGAGGGAGGGAAGGCAAACAATATATTCACAACAGTGTTGGAAATATTTAAGTGCGAGGTCTAATAAACATATTGCGAACAAGGTTTTTTTATAAATACTTTTCGTGTAGTTTTAGGAATGTCGAGTGCAGCTTGATTCTTGTATTTATGGCAGTTTGCTAACATTGCACATGCTAGTAGTAAGTTTGTAATTTAAGTAAGGACAGTTTGATTCATTACTTACTCGTACACTCAATCCACGCCTTGCCACCTGATTAATTATTATTTATTTTTTAAATATGGACTAGGACACTTTGTTCACACAGAAGTATTTCTGCAGGAAAATCACAAACTAAAATTTTCTTGATTGAGCCGTAAAAATATTTATTTAACCGCAAATGAACTATACTCACCTTTCCCTCCGCATTCCATTTCCGGCGCGCGAAGCACTGCAACCACAACCATGTGCAGCGGTGAAAGAAAGGAAAGCAACTGAGAAGCGACTTCCTCCTCTTTCGACCATAGCAGGCAACCCGTAGTTATTTAGAACACATGTCGCAGTACTCGCGTCCGTTAGGGAGGTTTTCAAGTAAACAGCGCTCAAAAATGGTATAAGTGACGCTGTTTGTAGGCAAAGAGAGCAGTTTTTCAACTAATCTCTTTTCAACTTGTTAGACAAACAAATAATTCCCGACGGCTTTCACAAATTTCACTGGTTCCTCTCACAAAAATGTACAGTATTTTTTAATAAATGTGTCATTACAGCAGAGTGTTTTTTTTTAACAACAAAACGCCTACTATTACCAAAGGCAGATCCAGAATGATGATCTGGGGAGGGCCAAATTAAATTGTCTAATAAAATTTTAGTACATTTAGAATTGAAATGTTTAGTAGGTACATTTTATTTGCGTTTCAAAAACGTCCTGTTACCTATAGCACGGCAGTAAAATAATAATTAAGTTTTGTAAACAATGATAATGATTTAGGAGAAAATTAAAAAAAATTATTCAAAGTTCACGGAAGAGCCATAGCGCTAAGCCCAACCCCCCCCCCCCCCCCCCCCTTTCCATTTACCGGATCCAATAGTGATAATCACTTTTATGAAACAGTATAGTGTACACTGAACTATATGCTTGTTTCCCTTGATTCTGGTAATGAATGTGCGTTCGTAAACATTTTTAACGGCGAGCTGTCAAAGATTTTAACTTATAAAGCTAATAAGGGGACGCGCTTAGAATGCAAGGCAGTACATTATTACAGCATATCACAAGGCCCTGGGCAAGTCTTGTCAAACTAACCAGTAGTACTTCTGTTGCTTGTTTCTGTTTAGGTAAAACTATTGTATTTGTTTGTTTTTTCGTTTTGTCATGTTTTTTGTCTCGCTTCAACTGTTGTGCTGAATTATTTTGGGTTTCAATATTTTTGTGTTGTCATCATTTGTGGGGATTTTTTCATTCTCTTAGTACATTTTTCTTTGTTTTTTCTTTGTTTGCTGACCATATTCCTGTTTCGGAATATTTTGTGGCGTTCATATCCTTGTTGACAACAGCAATTGTTTGCTTAATTTTGTGTGTTTTTTGTATCTTTTTTTGAGTATTTTTATTTTTATTTATTTATTTTATTTATTAGTTTTTCTTCAACAGAAAAAGTTCTTAGCAATGGCGTATGTCCAAAAACTTACATCAAGTCAAGTTAATATTAAGTTAAGTTAATATTAGGCCCCAATTATATATAAGCACACATCATCCCAATACACACTGCACTACACAAACTATCAGGCGATTCAAATAGTCGTGCTTTGGCCCAGCGGGGCCCTAATGGAATAAATAAATTATCCTTCGAAGATAAGAGCGTAGATGCTAGGCTAGAGTCTTTCAATGACAGGAGGTGGCAATTTCTCTAACTGACAGACTGCCTTTTGCTGGCAACAGGTCGACCTGAAGCTATGTCACCATTCTGGAGTCTGACCCGATGCCCTGCTCGCGACCGCAGCTCACACAGCGTAGTACTGCAGCTTAGAATTTTCAATGACAGATGGTGGCAATTTCTCTAACTGACCGACAGCCTTTTACTGGCGACAGGTTGACCTGAAGCTCTGTCACCACTCTGGAGTCTAGTCCGACGCCACAGTTCGCGACTGCCCCACTTGCACGATCATATCACACAGCCACAATGAGTGCTAACTGGCAGCACGACGGGAAACGGCATAAGCAGCCCCCAAAAGACCAGACCTGACCAAACCAATGCGGACTAAAAGTCCAAGTGCCCCACCCCTTGCATAGTAGAACTTCTACCACGCCCCACTCTTCTTCCAGGACCATCCTTCTATTCCTGTAATCCACCTGCTTGTAATAATGCATGACCTTTGCATCCCGCATGTATGTGCCCAGGGTTTTCCCTCTGTCTATGGAGGTTTTACCTGGAACCAACTTATCTAGTTTTAGTCTAAAATTAAGAGTGAGGGGAGTTAGTCATGGCGAAAACGTCTGCCATGGCTGGCCAATCCCCTCCTAGCACATGATACACATGACCTTTTCTGCATGGTTAAAAACCCGCATGTTTAGAGCGTATAGGGCTTGCCCTGAGACGCACTTAGATTCTTCCCTACCTAGACCCCTCCATTACACACTTAGTTTTAACTTAGGTTAGGAAAAAAAAAAGCCTGATGTTATTTTTTCATTGCATTATTAATATTTTATGGTATTTGATTTACTAAGACCAAATATCACAAATAATACCCGATTTATATCACTAAAAATGTAAAACAACATTTTTTAAGTTATACTTCTTTTGATGCTTTATGGAAAAAATAATAATTTTTACTATGCACATGCATCATGCAACAAAAGTTTCACAGGAAGAAGGTGGACTCAAGTGTATGAACATAAACACATATATAGTCACTTTTATAAAATTTAAGGGGTATATCAAATGTATTGGTGTGCCAAATGAAACTTCATGATAATGAAACTACCCTGGAATATATTTGGTAAAGCAAAATTTTCATATTAAAGAGTAATTTCAAGTTTTAAAAAACCTAAGGATACTCATACTATAACAATTATAATACACATTCTCCTTACGATCTTCTGTCTGACTTCATAGCACAGTGGTTATAGGGGGCAGTTAATAAGCTAAAGGAATGAGATTCAGAACTCAGAAGTGAAAATTTTTTATACTTTTTTTTTTAATTACAGATTATCGAGCTTTAAGCAAACATGCATGAATACATTTTATAGATTGTATTGCTATTAACATTATTAAATAAATAGCTTGGTCTTTGGATTGATTATTTCATACTAGGTAAACCAATATTCTCTCTTTTTACTTAACAGTAATATTAAATTAATTATGTTAGGAAGTGAATTTCCATGTATTAAAAACAGGTAATAGAAAATAAAACTTTATATTAGTACATTCAATACTTAATAATTTATAGTCATATAACATGTGCAGAAACTATATAGTATTAACATTTTAATTAATTTTAACAAGGTGGGCAGTATTTTAATAAAACTCATTGTCAAAAATCAGATCCAAGCCAGGGTTTAGTATTTTTTCAAGATTTTTTTTCCATTTTTACCAGAGAAGTTTCAAGTTTAACCTTTCACTCTGCAAATTGAATGATTTGATAGTCAATATAGCTGCTCTGGTAGCGAATTCTAGCAGATAATGCAAAACTATGTGACATATTGAATACTAGTCCATATAATTAACATTTATTTATTCTGTATATTATTGATATAAATTTTGTTTATAAACTTTTTGAAGTGAATTTTAAAGTGTATTTATTCATACAAGTGAGGTTATGTTCCAGTATGTATAATTTATTTGCATTATAAATTATTACATTATTAAATAAAATTTATCTTGATTATTTTACTAAATAAAATAGTTAATTTTATATAGGTATTCATGTTTATAGTAATATTGAATACTATTTTTTGTATTTTCTTTATTTATTTTCATACACTAGCCACATACATTCACAGTTCTTGTCCGCCATCATTCTTACTCCTACCCTCTACAGTCCTGCCAACCTGGCCCTCCTTACAGTCTCTCTGCACAGTCACTTTCCCTACACTTATACACTACACTCCATCTTCTCTTAAAACTTTAACAACACAGTACAACACTAATACCAACAACTCCAATGCAGAACTCACACCTTACCATGTCAAATACCCTACTTATAAATCAAGCTTATCTGGAGCCTTGACCATCCTGCCAGAACGCCTGACTACACCCCTTTGTGGTAGCTCGTGGGAGAATCCTCGGGAAGGTGGAGCAGGTGTGCTACCAGTACCCCATCCTCGGAAGGGCGAAGAAGGCGTACTGCTATCCCTACTACTTGACCTCCTTTCTCTAGTGGGCGAGCTGCTACCACTTCTCTCACTGCTCCCTATCTTCTCTAACACACTACTGTGAGGAGGAGAGTGTTTTATCCCAGTACCACAAGTCCCTGCCGAGTCTAGTGTGGGAGGGTAGAAGAGCAGAAATATTGGAGTTGTAGATCAGAGGATGGGAGGGACAAATAAGGTCCCTGGCTGTGTACAGACCTCCAGGGCAAGGGGAGGAAGCCATTCTGGTGGGAAGGCTGGGTTAGACATGCTGGGTGAAGATAGCTGGTTGATGGTGTATGTGGCAGCAATTTGGGACCCAAATACGAGCACTGAAGAAGGTAGGCCTACAGCACAGGGCAGCAAGATGGGTAATGAGTATATGTGGAGAAGGGAAGGGGAAGAGCGGGAGACACTCAGACCAACAGTGATGATCAAGGAACAGGGGTAGAAAACACTACAGGAGAAGAGGCAGTTAGGAAGGTTGGTAAGACTGTTCAATATGACAAGGGGTTGGAGGAAGCTGAAAACAGGTTACACAGAGGTAGGTGCAGAGTGGAATGGACTTCAGGGTGAAATATAAGAAGTGATAGATGCAAAGGAAAAAAAAAAAAGAGGAAGGCTCAAAGAAGAAAGAAGAAAATGGAAGGACTTCTTACCACCGAGTGGAATCCCAATTTCAAGTTCAAAGCCTTATAAAAAACCTAAATCCTTGCCGCTGACAGGAAAATATATATAAAATAAAATGAGTACAAATAAAAATAAAGTTTAAAAAAGTGAACAAGAGTAAACTAACATATAGATAGTGTATTTTGAACAGTAATTCTACAGGGAGCTAAGTTTCTGAAATATAATAATCAAGCATTCCAAAATAATTAAATTTTTACTTCCTGTCATAACTAACAATCATTCTCTAAAAGGGTATTGTGATACTTCAAATGGTTGACCAATCCATTCACAATTTAAATATATACTGTGATATTGAGATAATGGTCGGTTAGATTTAGATAGATGCATAAAAAATATTTCATGATAGTATGGACTGTTGATTAGGTTAGTTACACTACAAATAATGCATTAAATCATTGTACGATTACTTAAAATCACTGATTTAAAAATAACCGTCAATACACTATCTTTAGTACTTTTAATGTAACTAACAAACGTTTCATACAGTTTATAAGTATAACTAATGACGGTAATTTTAATGCGCCAAACTATATAAAATAGTGTAAAATAAATCATTTTGTAATATTTATACAGCAATCATGAAAAAATGGCACTCCTTCACAATTACCCTTTCCACAATTTGACACAGAACAAATCAACTCCAAAAAATACGATTAGCAGAATAAACAGATTATTTAATGAAAGTACGCTACTTAAATTTTTAACCAACAAACCTTGTTTGAACTCAAACACAGCGGGGAGGTGGCAACCACAGATAATACACCTTACATGTGTCCAAATCACGGTCATAATAGTATATCTGACAAATTCATTGCATTATCCATCCTCTTAGAGAAAACTCGCGGTTGCCTGCAAACTAACGCACTAGTAATAGTTGATCCCATTATTTACAAGGTATTAAATAGGAAATTCGTTTAAGTGAAGATACTTTTTAAAATTATTTTTCGTTTGTAACTAATTTTAAAGTATATGATTTTGACGTCGTACAGACCATGGCCTTTAAGCCCGTGCTCCGCACCGCCAGTACCGTATCCCGTTTTCGGAGCGCGCCCCTTGCCCAGCCGGATTGAGTCAGGCGAGCGCCTCGGGCGTGACCCCAATAGACAACAAACCTCATTAACAGTCACCGCGGCCACTGGCCTTAATTAAAATGCCCGTGACTATGATCAAGTCGGAATAGGAGAAGTCCCTCTAAAACAATTCACAGTGGGACATGTTAGTAAATTTACAGTCGCCAACTTGATGTCACAATTTAAATAATTAAATACATTAAAACCATTGTTAAGCCTTAAGCACCCAATTACCAGGTGCTACATTTTAATTGGGCACCTGGAACATGTTTTAACTGGTAATAGAGTAAATTCAATTAATATAAGTTTTTTGACGCCGACTCACAAAGAAGAGAAAGTTTCTCTTCCTTGCGAGGCGGCCATGTTCGGCAGTCTCGAACCACACCGCGCCGGGAACAGACGTGTGTCTGTGGGCAGCATCCAAGTTTTCTTTCTTTGATTATTTTATTCTGTACTAAATATTTAAATTTAAACCTCTTATTAATTCATAGCTGCCCACGTCGACTCGGCGCGTATTTTACGGAACCGGGCCTATCTCGACCGTCTTCATCGTTATACCGCGCTGCAGATCGTATCACTCACGTAAGTGTTTCACCGAACTTAGGAGCCCGCTCATCGACCCCCCCCCCCCTGCACTCGTTAACTTTCGGCGCTGGCCGTCTCCAGCGAGCATCGACCCGCGTCCCGCGAGACTGCCGCGGTAACCATTAGTGTCGTGTAGTGTTATGTTTTTTCTGTGTTAATTGTGTAACGGCTAGACGTCGCCAAGTGCTGGTGAGAGTGTTTTGTAGCGGGACTAGATTAAAGGTAATTCTCACCAACTCATGTACACTAATTTTCCGGAGTCTCCCGTCCTCCACACGGCCGAGCGGCCTTCACAGTCAAGAGAGAGCCATTCAGGGTAGATTCAAACCGTGTACCTGGCGGGGCACGCGGGGTCAGAGTACCCACGACCCAACACCAATGGCCTAGCAGCCCGCTAGCCTGGCGCCCCTCCGGACAACAAGAGCACCGCGACGCCCGTACCGCCCGTCAGGTACCCCCCGGGCCTTTCACAGAGGTCGGGTGACGGCAAATGGCGCCCTTGCGTTAGGCATAACTACAGCCGAACATCACAAAAACACAGCAAGATCAGACAAAGGGGACAGAGACGGCCATTTTGGACGCGCGCAGTGGAATTTGGCGCACAGAGGAACAGCGACAAAGGGACCACCCGGAAGAGCACGTCACCGCCCGCGTCGACCCTCGCAAACTTTTACTTTCACCCCCACCCTCCCCTTTGGGCCTTCAGCGAACATCCTCGCCCGCCCCCCCCCCCCCCACAAGCCATCACATCCTCGCGCTCTCCGCTTTGTGCGGCTGTCCGGGCGCTCTCGGCTGCCGCTACACACGGCTATCCGCATCCCCCCTTCGCAGTGGCGAGTCTCGGCTCTCCCTTTTGTGCGGCTGTCCGGGCGCCTCTCGGCCAGCGGCCCGAATCAGCGCGCGCGCCAACCCCCCTCACCGCACTTCATTCGCCGGGAGTCTGTTTGTAAACAGAGCCACGTGCGCGCACGAAGCGACTGTTAAAACCGACGCGCCGCGCGACGGAATGGCAGACAGACACAAGATGAACACCTGTCGAGTCTGCTACTGGCCACAGGGCAGGGACCTGGTAACGGGGAAAGCGAACCCTCTACAGACATGTAAATGCGCACCGGATTACAACTTGCCGGCAATCAAGGTCGAAGCGCTCATAGAACCATGGCACGACAGCACGGAGACGGAATTACAAGCGCGAACACCACCGGTGGACCACACACCCCTACCAAGCCATACCACCCCGGCCATCACCACCCCCCAACCTCCCATGCCAGCGACTGGAGCTCGCACCCTGGCCGCGCGACGCACGCGCTGGACATCACCGAGGCCAAGTTCGTGTGGCCCGGCCTGGAAGACCTGGCAGGAGCCCTGCCGCCCCGCAGAGCTTCTCTGCCAGAGTTCGCCGGAGCCCCGCACGAGGACCCAGGGGAATTCCTGACGAAGTGCGAGGCGCGCCTGACCGGGTGCCGGACGCACCAATCAGAGTGGGCCGAGCGGGTCAGCGAGCAGCTGCGAGGGACCGGTGGGGCCATGTGGGGCCGGTTTGCCATGCCATGGGGCGAGTTTATGGACACGTTCCGACACCGGTTCGACACAGGATCGCCCCTCGTCGAATGTTCCGCCTCATTCTATGGGGTTCGGCAGCGAGGCAGTGGAGGCGTTCATAGCCACTAAACTCCAATTGTTTCGCCGCATCTCGCCCGGCACCTGTCCGGGGCACTGCCCATCATCACGGGCTTAGTGAGGGACGAGCTGCAGCCCTTTCTTCGTCGCTGCCACACCGGCGGTGTAGCGGAGTACGTGCAGGAAGCACGCGAGACGGAACGCAACTTCCAGAGAGCCTGCAAGCGTGGCCCGACCACGAGCACCCGAGGGGGTGACAGCCCACCAGAAGCCCGGCGGAACACCGCACTACGGGACTCACCCTCACACCAACACCGAGGACTACGAGCCATCGAGGCGCCGCCAACTTGGCGAGCGGAGCGACCGCGGGACGCCGGAGCACGGGAGCAAGTCCCCCTGTGTCGCTTGGGATGCCCGCGTGGCGAACGTCACTGGCACAGCGAGTGCCCGCGGGGATTCCGAGCAGCGCGACCCGCCACACCGCCGCGCCAGGAGACGCACGTGGTACCACCTCCGCCACAGCGCACCAGCCCGGCCCGTCGGGAAACGACCCCCGGGGGGACCGGGATTAGAGCCCCCTCCCCCGCACAGACCATCAACCCCGCGCCTGGCGGGGTGCGCGCCCTCCCGACCTTGGGACAGCTGGGCCGCCCGCGGCACAACCTGTTCCGCATCCCCGTGGAGGTCAACGGCTGGCCAGCTGCCGCGCTCGTCGACACCGGAGCGAGCGACGTGTTCGTACGCCCCGCGTTCGTGCCCGCAGGTGCATTGCGTCCGGGCAGCGGCAAGCTGCGCCTGGCTACCACCACACACACCGGGCGGATGCTGGGGCATGCTGAGATCGTGGTGAGTACGCAGGAATTAAACAGTAGTGTGTCCGCAGTAGTCGTGCAAGACTTGTGTGAGGAGGTGGTGCTAGGACTCCCCTGGTTGGTCCAGCAAAATGCGGTCTTGGAGCTAGGACCCCCCCGCCTCAACCTGGGAAGAGCCGAGAGGTACGTGGTGTACGCACTAGGACAGACGCCCCCCCCCCCGACAGGACGCGGTGCTGACCCTGGCGGACGTGCACCACAACGTCCCCCCCCTCTTACCAGGCTGAGGTAAACAAGGTCCTCGCCGCCCGAACCGAAGTGTTTGCCGTGGACGGAACCTTGAGGCGGACCACTGTCACCGAACACTGCATCCCCACCCTGACTGATGACCCAGTGTTCGACCCGCCTCGCGGCTACGGGTTTCGCGAGCAGCGAATCATCCGGGAGCAGGTGAACGAGATGCTGCACAACGGAGTCATCGAGCCGTCCTACAGCCGGTACAATGTGTGCATTGTGCTGGCCAACAAGAAAGACGGGACAAGCCGATTCTGTGTGGACTTCCGGCCGTTAAATGCCGTGACCGTCAGCGCCCCGCCCCCCCAGATTAGCGTCGAGGCCGCCGTAGCCGGCTTGGGAAGGGCCCAGGTCTTCAGCACCTTGGACCTGAAGTCCGGGTACTGGCAAGTGCCCATACGACGCGGGGACCGGGAGAAGACGGCGTTCACGGTGCCAGACGGACGGAGGTTCCAGTTCAGAGCCATGCCGTTCGGCCTAAAGTGCGCCCCGTCCACCTTCCAGTGCATGATGACCCATGTGCTGGAGGGCTACATCGGACAGTTCGCCCTAGCATACCTGGACGATGTCATAGTGTACTCAGACACCTGGGAGGACCACTGCCGCCATCTGGCCTTGGTGATGGAGCGGTTGGCCACCAACCCCCTGACAGCCAACCCAGCCAAATGCCATCTCGGAGCCACCGAGGTCGACTTCCTGGGCCACGTGGTCAACGCGGAGGGGAACCGCCCCCATCTAGGTCACCTCCAGCAGAACGCAATGGCAGAAGTCCCACGCACCCGGAAGCAACTGCAGCGCTTCATTGGGCTGCTGAACAGGCTCCGGAACTATATTCCGAATTTTTCACAAGTCATCGCGCCTCTGACGGACCTGTTGTCGCCCCAAGTCCGCTACCACTGGGGCTCGCCCGCCCAGACGGCATTCGAGGCCGTCACGAGCGCGTTCACTCGGTGCCACACACTGGCCCGCATCGACCCCGAGCGCCCACTCGTCCTCCAGACGGACGCAAGTGCCCTGGGAACCGGAGCCGTGCTGTACCAGGTGAACGACCACGGAAAACGGCAGGTGGTGGACTACGCCAGCGCGAAGTTCGGCGCGGCGGAGAGGCGGTACCACAGCAACGAACAGGAGTGCTTGGCGGTGGTGTGGGCCGTGAAGAAATTCGGTCCACACCTGGAGGGCAGGCATTTCACCCTCCGCACCGACAACCACTGCCTCACCTGGCTCCACACCATGCAGGGGAGGAAGGGGAAGCTGATACGCTGGGCGCTGCTCCTACAGTCGTTCGACTTTACGGTCCAGCACGTGCCAGGTGCTGAAAATCAGCTCCCCGACCTGCTCTCGCGCGAGCCAGACGGCAGACGGGAGGTGCTGGACGAGGAGGAGTGGGATGAAATCCTGCCTCCATCCCACACCAGCACGACTGCCAACGGACACCCTACCTGCACCCGCCTCACGCTCGGCGTAGAAGGGACCGAAGACCCTCCCAGTACCGAAGCCGACCTGGAGCGGCGCGTCCTCACGGCCCAGCGCCGCTCGGCGGACGCAGACCGGCGCCACGAGACAGCGCGCGGAGGAGACCACCCCGCCTGGCAGCTCCGGAATGACCGGGTCATGAACAGACCGCCGGGGGAAGAGGACGAGTGGAAGACCTACGTCCCACCCGAAGCGCGCGAGGCAACACTGCAATTCTACCACGATCATGACCTCGCCGGACTCCCAGGCTCGGACCAGACCCTGAGAGCCGTCTGCCAGTACTACCACTGGCCGGGGGTGAACCGGGATGTCTGGGTCTACGTCCGGGAGTGCGAGATCTGCCAGTGCCGCAATGCCCGCAGAGGCGACGGCACGCAGCAACAGCAGCCTCGCCAGCCGTCAACACCGTTCCAGACACTCGCGCTGGACGTGATGGGGCTGTACCCCCCCTCGCCGCGGGGTAAGCGCTTCCTAGTGGTCGTGACCGACATGTTCACCCGCTGGACAGAAGCTTACCCCTGCGGCAACGCACGGGCGGCCACCATCATCGAAGTCCTGACGCGCGAGTTCCTCACTCGGTTCGGCTACCCGGAGTCCGTCTTGACGGACAATGGCAGCCAGTTCCTGGGGGCCCGGTAGAGAGGGTGGTGCAAGAGGCACACATCATCCACCACACCACACCCTCATACCACCCCAGAGCCAATCCGACCATGCGCAGGAATCAGGATCTGAAAACTCAACTGCGGCTGCGCCTAGGGGAGGACCACACCCAGTGAGTCTGCCACGTCGCCGACGCACTGTTATGCGTCAGGCGGCGCGTGAATGCGGCCACTGGGATGACCCCCGCGGAAATGATCCAGGGGCGTAACCTGCCGCTGGCCGGCGAGCTGGCAACACACGGTGTACCGCACCCAGGAGAGCATCCGGAGGAGCGCGACAAGCGACGAACCCAGGAGCACGACACGGCACATGCAAGACAAGCCCGCTTAAGTCAGGGAATCACGCCCCAGACATAGACTGTCTAGGGGTTTCCCCCCTTTTAATTTGTTAACCCAGCGCTCTTAGCATACGCCTTACCGCCCTGTGGCCCCCACGGGCGAGGATGTGGATCACGCCGCATATGCAACCAGGAAGAGCGTTAGAGCTTTTGGCTATGCAAAGGGACTGAGGCTACCCATCTCAGTTTATGCACCACCTCCGGCCTCCTACTCCACTCAGCTGACCAGCAAGTTGGATGCTCCCTTAGCCCTCTGGAGTTGTCATCACTTCTGGCGCCTACCCCGGCCTCCCGCCTCACACTGGGACTCCTCAATCACCCAGCGAACCCGTGGTCCGGTGGAGGCCTACCCAACCTCTGCCAGCTGTCCAGGCTGGTTACCGGAGCTGTCCTCGTCGCTCACAACGTCGGTACTTCAATGGGCTAGGGAACCCTGATACCTTCCCCTAAAGCACTCGGGGCACCACTCCCAAGTACGAGTCCTACCTCACCAAGAATCCTGGGCCATAAGAAAACCTCAGCGGGGAACCATTATAACATGATGGATTCTTCCCGTACTACGACCAACTTTTGGTCTCGTCGGTAGACTGTTCGCCGGTAGTTTAACCAGACCACCGCGCTTCAGAGTGCAGCCACGAGGTGTCCTCGTCGCCTCGGAAAACCCTCCGACCCGCCGTACCTCGGCCCGGCGGGTTTACAGCCGATTAAGGCCCGGATGCGACTGCACCCCTCCGGCGACGACCGCCATCAACCCCGGCTGGAAAATGGCAATCACAGTGCCCGGGCAGGAAGCACCTGGGGGTTGCCTCAGTACCTTCACCGACTACAAGGCTAAAGTGGAAACCTCGCCGTGCAGTTTACAGCCCGTTTTTAGGCCCGGGCGCCCGACACCGTAACCACCATACCCAGTCGAAATCCTTTACCATGGGGCCTGATCCATTCACTATGGGGCCCTTTGGGACCGATGCACCGAGGCTCGGCCGTCGAACCCCCCGGAAAGGTTTCTATCGCATCTGCTGTTGCCCGCAGATTCAGCCCTTTCACCATTTCCGGTCTCATACATGCAATTGAGGATGCACTGTGGCAGAATTTGACCTGGCAGCGCCCTCTTTAGTTAGAGAGGTGCTATGACCAGAGGTTGGGGAAACCCTCCTAACATAGTCACCACGATCCTCCCCCAACAGCGGTGCCAACGTGGAGGCAGAGGGTTGCCACTTGGTGTGGAGAGGCTATATAATCGCGTCACACACCCTTTCCGCGGACTTGGTGGTTCATGTCTCTGATACTAGAACCGGCAACAGTTCCGACACCTCAAACGACAATCACCTTCCTAGCGGTGTGTGGAAACCTTAGAGCAGGCAGAGGAGACCTCGGGGTTGCCTGAATCTCCTCACCGACTGCGCAGGAATCAGGATCTGAAAACTCAACTGCGGCTGCGCCTAGGGGAGGACCACACCCAGTGAGATCGCCACGTAGCCGACGCACTGTTCTGCGTCAGGCGGCGCGTGAACGCGGCCACTGGGATGACCCCCGCGGAGATGATCCAGGGGCGTAACCTGCCGCTGCCCGGCGAGCTGGCAACACACGGTGTACCGCACCCAGGAGAGCAACCGGAGGAGCGCGACAAGCGACGAACCCAGGAGCACGACACGGCACATGCAAGACAAGCCCGCTACAGTCAGGGAATCACGCCTTAGACAACTAATCCATAAGGCTAGATAAATAATAAATAAATAATAATGCCTATTTCTTATTCTTCTTCAAGCTCTAATCCCCTGTTGGGCTTTTCTTGAAGTTTGAGGCTGTAATAGTAATAAGTTCTTCGGTGGTATCTTTTTTCTAAAATATTTTTCCTTAATCATTTTCCGGGGTAAGCTGGGTCGTCATCAAAGCTTCATGATTAATAGACATCAATGAATATATATATATATATATATATATATATATATATATATATATATATATATATACACACAAACACAGTAGTAATATAATATACTGTGATTTAAAATTAACATAAAATCTCAAATTTTTTAATATTCTATCTCCGACGGTTCGATTACGGTTATGCAAGAAGAACCGTCAAAGAAACTTGCATAAGTTTTCGACCGCGGCGGGGGCTATATAACTCTGCATACATATTGTACCTTCTAGTCTTCAGTTTCCTTAGTATCTTCTGTCTTCATATCTTCCTACTTTATATTATTTACATCTTCTCATCCTCGATCTTCATTGTGGTGGCTGTCTTCTTAATATATATTATTGTCTTCTTCCCTGTATCTTCTAGTTGTTCAATTTATTCTTCTGAGTTCATTATTGTTCTTCATCTTCTTCTTCAGCATCTACAATTACATGCTGTTGCATAGCGTGCCAGCTATCAAATTCTTCTAGTCTTTTACCTAAGTCCTTGGCCAGCGATTTCCATATATTAAATGTTTTAGAGTTGTTCATAATCTTCGGTAAATCGTCGTACGCACAGTTCTCTTCTTGAAGTCTATAGGTATAGTGTTCGCGTATGTCCTCAACCTTGATACAGTCATGCAAAACGTGTTGTGCTGTGTCATCAACACTGCATGTTTGACATAATAGTGACTCAGTGAGTTTCATTGAATTTAATTTGGCTTTAAAATTGTCATGTCCGGATAAGTACTGTGATGTATAATGGTCAGTGTACATCCATGTGTTTTTTAGCCGTTCTCCAATGTTAGGGAGTATATTGTAGGTGTATCTTCCTTTTATACTGTTTGTCCATCTATTTTGCCAGGCTGTTAAAGTGTTGTCCTTTATCTTCTTTATCTCTTGTGAGAGCATTCGTTTATCCAGTTGTTCATTTTTCTTTAAAGTTATTGCCGCACGTTCTTTAACTAACAGATCAATTGGGGTAGCTCCTGCTATAACTTGCAGCGCATCGAGGGATGTCGTTCTGTATGCCTTGGTTACAGCAATTAAGGCTGTTCGTTGAGATGCATTAAGTGTTCTTAGTACATGGGAGTGGTCAGCTATTTCGTACCATACTGTTGCAGCATAAGTTAATATGCTCACATATACTCCTTTGTATAAGATGGTCAGTGTTCTGGAATTGAGTCCCCATGATGCAGGGGAGACACTTCTTAATTTGTGGAATAACATCAGTGATTTTTGAGATGTTATACGGACGTGATCATGAAATTTCAGTCCTGTATTTATATGTACTCCTAAATATTTGACTGTACTATTTAATTTGAGTACTCTTCCTGCAAATCTGACGGTTGGAGGTCTTTTTGGACTTAGCCTTCCTTTTAACAAGATGCATTCCGTCTTCTCAGGTGCTATAGTGAGCTTTACATCAGTGGCCCATCTTTGAATTGTTCTTAGGGCACTTTCAGTCTTATGCTCTAGTTCATATCTAGAGTTTGCCGGAACAAGTAAAAGGCCGTCGTCCGCATATCCAAATATGCTACATGCTTCTGTTAATTCCAGTTTTAATAGTTCATCAAACAGCACGTTCCATAAAATGGGTCCCAATACTGATCCCTGGGGACATCCTTTTGTGAGTTTCTTAACAGCCGTTATATGTCCTATCGTACACTCACAATATCTTTCATTGAGAAAATCACGCACGATACAGTATAGATTTCTTGGTGTTCTCAGTGCGACCCCTGGATACAACTGCGGGCTGGCGATCGGGTGTACGCCCGAGCATAACCCATGTTGGCAGCGCCGCGCAATTACTGCGCCGGACTTGCTCCCCGCTGGGAGGGGCCCTACACCGTGACGTGGTGCCTGCGGGCGACTTCTTACAGCCGATCAGAGGTTGAAAAAAAAATAACCCTCGTATAAGATCATAGGCGTGCGCAGGACTTCAGTATTGGTGGTACCAGATTACACAACAGCCCTGTCATTCACGGACCCCGAGCCTAAAGCGGGGGGTCCTCCCCCGGAAAAATTTGGATTTGAAAGCGCAAAATGGTGCTATTTAAGGTGTTTCCGAGCAAAAACATTAAATACACAGATGTAAAAATTTTAACACTTTTTTGACAAATTATGGCTTTGAACGTTATAATCACCAGGAAAACTACTAAACTATTTAAAGTTTTAAGCTTTGTTGAGCCATAATGTTGCCGTCGTCCGGGGTCTCGGGCTCGAGTCCCGGTGTGGCTCCTAGTGGGAAAAGGCGGTTCTTGATCTGTGTTGTCCGGGTGGGCGCCAGACTAGCTCGTTTCTAGTCGTGAATTTGGGGTCGTGGATGTATGTGCCCCTGCGTGGCCCACTAGGGCCGGCGGCGGTGTTGCGTGAGATGATTTTAAATAAGAGACGTGGAGTTGAGGTGGTGGTGTCGTACCTTTTATTCAGAGGAGCGAGTCGTACACAATACAACACTCTACAGAGGTCCCCGGGGGGTTTTTACTTGTTATTCCGTGGCGCCTTATTGTTTGTGTTCCGCGTTACGTGGCCTCGGATGCTGTTATGTCTCAGACGTCTCACTGGGTACGTAGGTAACGTAATTTCGTAACACAAAGGCGGGACACAAAATACACTGAATTAAGGGGGCGCGTACAGGTTACGTGGCACTCGTTACTCGGGTAACGTAAGTTAGCAGTACAAAATACGGGATACAAAAATACACTGAATTAAGGGGCGGGCGATTGGAGACGGCCAATCCCGTATGCAAATGTCTCGGCGCGGGTGTTGTGCCCACTGTGGTGAAACACGCACCGCAATTAAGTTTGTCCAAGTTCCCTTGCGGGTTTGTGGTCAGCGCCGTGCGCGTGACCTTAAACAAAGTTCTGTACGTTGCGGGAGACGGCCCGTGCCGTATGCTGAAGAGCAGCCCCACTGACCAAGTGTGGTGCGGGGTGTCCTTAAGTTGATGCGGCCGGATTAGGTCCTGGACCGTAAAAAGGGACCGGGTACTCACGGAGAGGTTAAGTAATAAAAGGGGTTTGGTTAATTAGTGACTATATTTACCGGACGTTACTTTCAATGTAGACAAAGGATGTTGCCTCTCCGTGGGACGTAGGTCCGCCCCGGTCCATGAGCTGCGCTGAACTGCCGAACTGGCATGGCGTCCGAGGGAGGCTCGGCCTCTCTCGCGCCAGGCGTGACCTCATTACGCTAGACTCCAAACGGGTGTCTCTGGAAGAGATTTTATTGTCGCTAAAATCCTCATTTAATGTTTCAGGAGGAATGGGTACGGTTCTTCTCTTGTCTACTCAGGCTTCCGTGGCTTTGTCTTTAATTGCTGTTCGGGTCGCCTGACTCGGGTGGGCCATGGCCAGGGGTGTGTTCCGTTAGCGGGAGCGTATACTGGCGGGTGCAGGTCGGGCTCTGGGGTGGTCGTCGGCCAGACGACGTCAAACGCCCCCCCCCTGTGAAGCCCGACCTTGCGCCGCTTATGGTCCCGCTAACATGGGGCCACCCCTAGCTCCGGCCGCTCCATCCCGGCGTGGTTCGCGGCTCAGCAGCTGGTTGGCTCCGCGTACTGGACCTGGTGATCAAGGCCGACTGGGCCAACGTGCGCGCCGCCCCGGTTGCCGTCGTGGCAGGCGTGCCGGGGGCGGCGTCGTGGCGCCTGTGCGGGGTCAGCGGCTGATAGGGTCAGCGCACTGGACCTGGTGATCGTGGCCGACTGGGCCAGCGTGCGCGCCGCCCCGGTTGCCGTCGTGGCAGGCGTGCCGGGGGCGGCGTCGTGGCGCCTGTGTGGGGTCAGCGGCTGATAGGGTCAGCGCACTGGACCTGGTGATCGTGGCGACTGGGCCAGCGTGCGCGCCGCCCCGGTTGCCGTCGTGGCAGGCGTGCCGGGGGCGGCGTCGTGGCGCCTGTGCGGGGTCAGCGGCTGATAGGGTCAGCACACTGGACCTGGTGATCGTGGCCGACTGGGCCAACGTGCGCGCCGCCCCGGTTGCCGTCGTGGCAGACGTGCCGGGGGCGGCGCCGTGGTGCCTGGGCGGGTTCAGCGGCTGATAGGGTCAGCGCACTGGACCTGGTGATCGTGGCCGACTGGGCCAGCGTGCGCGCCGCCCCGGTTGCCGTCGTGGCAGGCGTGCCGGGGGCGGCGTCGTGGTGCCGGTGTGTGGTCAGCGGCTGGTAGGGCCAGCGCACTGGACCTGGTGATCGTGGCCGACTGGGCCAACGTGCGCGCCGCCCCGGTTGCCGTCTTGGCAGGCGTGCCGGGGGCGGCGTCGTGGCGCCTCCTAGCTCCGGCAACAGCTCCACCCGGGTGGTGCTCGCGGTTGCCGCAGTTGGTAGGGCCCGAGCACCTGTCCCGGGTCGTCCCACGCCGAACATCCGGGGGTCGACTCGTCGAGGTGGCCTGTTGACGTTGGCCCTCAGCGTCTGGTACGGCGTGGATGGGTACAGCCTCCTCTCCCGTTCCGGTGTGCCGGGCGGGTTTGGAGTAGAGGCCTCCTCGTCCCCGTCGTCCAGTTCCATCATCATGAGGGTGGTGTCGGCGTGGTCGTTGTGCGGTTGTGCCCTAAGCACCTCCCCGGACTCGTTCTCGGGGGGTGACAGTGGTTCCGAGTGTGGCTGCGGTGTGTCGCAGCGAGCGGCGGTGCGGTGGTGGCCAGGGTGCCGGCCGGCAGGGGCGGCGGCGACCAAGGTCAGGTGGCTCTCGGCAGGCGGGCAGCAAGCGCGGGCGGCGCTCGGCACGGCCCGGCTCAGCCTTGCTGACATGCGGGCGTTTCGCGGCTCGTCTTGCCAGACGGATGACAGGTGTCATCGGCCGAGTGACGGTCACGTGCGGTGGTGGGGCGGTCGGGCGTCCAGGTGCCGTGGCGTCGACCTGCATTGCGTCAGGCAGATGCAGGGAGCTCAGGCGATCCGGTAGCCGCGGTGACGTCACGGTGTTGTGGCGCGGCGCCTGTGGCGACTTGAGCGCGCGTCGCCTCGGCGGCTGCTGTGGCAGGCTGACCGAGGGGCGGCGTCGTGGCGCCTCTGGTGGCTTGAGCGCGCGTCGCCTCGGCGGCTGCTGTGGCAGGCTGACCGAGGGGCGGCGTCGTGGCGCCTCTGGCGGCTTGAGGGCGCGTCGCCTCGGCGGCTGCTGTGGCAGACAGTCCGAGGGGCGGCGTCGTGGCGCCTCTGGAGCACAGAGTGCGCATCGCTTCGGCAGCTGCTGTGGCAGACTGTCCGAGGGGCGGCGTCTTGGCACCTCTGGAGCACAGAGTGAGCGTCGCCTCGGCGGCTGCTGTGGCAGGCCGGCCGAGGGGTGGCGTCGTGGCGACTCTGGCGACTTGAGCGCGCGTCGCCTCGGCGGCTGCTGTGGCAGACTGTCCGAGGGGCGGCGTCGTGGCGCCTCTGGAGCGCAGAGTGCGCGTCGCCTCGGCGGCTGCTGTGGAAGGCCGGCCGAGGGGTGGCGTCGTGGCGACTAGCGACTTGAGCGCGCGTCGCCTCGGCGGCTGCTGTGGCAGACTGTCCGAGGGGCGGCGTCGTGGCGCCTCTGGAGTGCAGAGTGCGCGTCGCCTCGGCGGCTGCTGTGGCAGGCCGGCCGAGGGGTGGCGTCGTGGCGCCTCTGGCGGCTTGAGCGCGCGTCGCTTCGGCGGCTGCTGTGGCAGGCTGTCCGAGGGGCGGCGTCGTGGCGCCTCTGGCGTGCAGAGTGCGCGTCGCCTCGGCGGCTGCTGTGGCAGGCCGGCCGAGGGGCGGCGTCGTGGCGCCTGAGCATCGAAGCCAGGCGGGCACCGCGGGGCGAATCCAGGCGGCGGGGCCTCGCACAGGCGTCTCGGCGTCGTGGCCATGGGCGTTGCCTTGTCCAGCTGCTGTTTTGAGACCGCGTACTCATGTGGCAGTGAGGCCGGCTGCATGACGTTGAAGCTAGGCGGTGGCGACGGTGTGGCGCGACGTGTCGTTGTCGAGTCTGGTGGCGTCCCGGATGAGGCGTGTGTCGGAGACGATGCGGGTTGCGTCGGAATGGTCCTTCGCGGCACGGTGACGGTGGTCAGGTGCGGTGGCGAGGCCATCCCGGCGTCGTGAGTTGCCTCCGACACGAGGCGGGTTCGTGACGTCGTGACAGACTGCGGTGGGACGGTCGGCGTCATGCGTCGTTCGGTCGGCTTCGGCGGGTCCAGCGTCGTCACAGTCATGTTGAGTGGCGTCTGGTCTGCGAGGGGTGTTGAGGCTGGTGGCTTTGGGCCCGGGGGTGGATGGAGCAGGATTGGCGGCGAGAGGTTGACGAGCGTCGGCGTCGGGACGGAAGGCGTCCTTGGTGAGGCGTAGTGCGTCGGCGTGAGTGGCGTCAGGTTGATGTAGCGTGGTCTCGCTGGTGACGGTGTTTCCGGACATGGGTCGGGAGGCGTCAGGTCTACGAGGGATGCCGAGGTTGGTGGCTCCGGGACAGGAGGCGACGGGAGCGGGATTGTTGGCGGCATGATGAAGGTCGTCGGCGTCGGGACGGTTGTACGTGACGGTGCGGATGTCGTCGGGGCGTCAGTTCGTGATACGTCTTGCGTCTGCGTGAGTGGCTACTCGATGTCGTGAATTGTCGCGGCGTATCGTAGGGGAGGAATTAGTAGCGCTGCTCCCGAATACTGCACTTGGGTGGCTCGTTCTGCGGTACATCGCGCGCACGTGAACGTGAAGGACTCGCGCCTCAAAGTACCTTCACGCTCGTTGGTGCAGTCACGATGCCATAGGTCGGTACACTCGTCGCAGTGGTAGCCCATGCTACTTCCTCCAGGACACGACCGGCTTCCACACATCGTCATCCCGTATGTGCGATACTCTTGACAATAGCCACACTCGTACCCCGCGGCGATCCTGCCGTTTAAGTACCATCTCGGGTAGAGGTGGTAACACCCGCTGCATTCGTCTGCATCCATCTCTTGTTATCGTGCGTGTTCAGCTGTGTCGAGTCGTGTTTTTCACTCGTGGCTCTGTGCGCGCTGTGCAAGTCTGCGCGCGGGGGTCGCGCTCGCCGGCTAGGCAGGTGCCCGGACAGCCGCACAAAACAGAGGCCGAGAATGGCCGCGGCATCGGCGGGGGTGCGGATGGGCGTGTGAGGCGATGGCCGAGAGCGCCCGGACAGCCGCACAAAGAAGAGGCGAAAACGGTCCGCGCGGGGTGGGGGTGGTGACGTCGCTCCGTTGCTCGCCTCGCCGTGATGACGTGTGGAGGTGGGGGTGGTTGGAGTGTCCTTTGTCCGCTCGCCTCGTCGCGCCGGTCTGTCTGGCCTTCGACCCTTCCTGTGTCCAAAATGGCCGTTTCGTGTCTCCGCTGTCGCCTGTTGGTGAATTTATCTCGAAAATGTCCAGGAGGTGGAGAAAAAAAAAAATTTTCACGTTATTTTCTGCCCCACGCAGCGGGCGCCAAATGCCGTCGTCCGGGGTCTCGGGCTCGAGTCCCGGTGTGGCTCCTAGTGGGAAAAGGCGGTTCTTGATCTGTGTTGTCCGGGTGGGCGCCAGACTAGCTCGTTTCTAGTCGTGAATTTGGGGTCGTGGATGTATGTGCCCCTGCGTGGCCCACTAGGGCCGGCGGCGGTGTTGCGTGAGATGATTTTAAATAAGAGACGTGGAGTTGAGGTGGTGGTGTCGTACCTTTTATTCAGAGGAGCGAGTCGTACACAATACAACACTCTACAGAGGTCCCCGGGGGGTTTTTACTTGTTATTCCGTGGCGCCTTATTGTTTGTGTTCCGCGTTACGTGGCCTCGGATGCTGTTATGTCTCAGACGTCTCACTGGGTACGTAGGTAACGTAATCTCGTAACACAAAGGCGGGACACAAAATACACTGAATTAAGGGGGCGCGTACAGGTTACGTGGCACTCGTTACTCGGGTAACGTAAGTTAGCAATACAAAATACGGGATACAAAAATACACTGAATTAAGGGGGTGCGCACAAGTTACGTGGCACTCGTTATTCGGGTAACGTACGTTATCAATACAAAACACGGGATACAAAAATACACTGGATTAAGGGGGCGCGCACAAGTTACGTGGCACTCGTTACTCGGGTAACGTAAGTTAGCAGTACAAAATACGGGATACAAAAATACACTGAATTAAGGGGCGGGCGATTGGAGACGGCCAATCCCGTATGCAAATGTCTCGGCGCGGGTGTTGTGCCCACTGTGGTGAAACACGCACCGCAATTAAGTTTGTCCAAGTTCCCTTGCTGGTTTGTGGTCAGCGCCGTGCGCGTGACCTTAAACAAAGTTCTGTACGTTGCGGGAGACGGCCCATGCCGTATGCTGAAGAGCAGCCCCACTGACCAAGTGTGGTGCGGGGTGTCCTTAAGTTGATGCGGCCGGATTAGGTCCTGGACCTTAAAAAGGGACCGGGTACTCACGGAGAGGTTAAGTAATAAAAGGGGTTTGGTTAATTAGTGACTATATTTACCGGACGTTACTTTCAATGTAGACAAAGGATGTTGCCTCTCCGTGGGACGTAGGTCCGCCCCGGTCCATGAGCTGCGCTGAACTGCCGAACTGGCATGGCGTCCGAGGGAGGCTCGGCCTCTCTCGCGCCAGGCGTGACCTCATTACGCTAGACTCCAAACGGGTGTCTCTGGAAGAGATTTTATTGTCGCTAAAATCCTCATTTAATGTTTCAGGAGGAATGGGTACGGTTCTTCTCTTGTCTACTCAGGTTTCCGCGGCTTTGTCTTTAATTGCTGTTCGGGTCGCCTGACTCGGGTGGGCCATGGCCAGGGGTGTGTTCCGTTAGCGGGAGCGTATACTGGCGGGTGCAGGTCGGGCTCTGGGGTGGTCGTCGGCCAGACGACGTCAATGTAAATTGCACAAATTGTTTGCACGGAATTCATGCTGGTGGCTTTGAAAAAACGTACTTACATTATTTCTGAAGATGCCAAATAAATGCTAGAAAAAACATTATCAAATGTTAAGTTTTAAAATCAACAAATCAAGGGAGTTTTTGTAACATAGGTACCTTAAATATGTAAAATATTAAAATAATATACACTGCCATCGTCCGGGGTCTCGGGCTCGAGTCCCGGTGTGGCTCCTAGTGGGAAAAGGCGGTTCTTGATTTGTGTTGTCCGGGTGGGCGCCAGACTAGCTCGTTTCTAGTCGTGAATTTGGGGTCGTGGATGTATGTGCCCCTGCGTGGCCCACTAGGGCCGGCGGCGGTGTTGCGTGAGATGATTTTAAAAAAGAGACGTGGAGTTGAGGTGGCGGTGTCGTACCTTTTATTCAGAGGAGCGAGTCGTACACAATACAACACTCTACAGAGGTCCCCGGGGGGTTTTACTTGTTATTCCGTGGCGCCGTATTGTTTGTGTTCCGCGTTACGTGGCCTCGGATGCTGTTATGTCTCAGACGTCTCACTGGGTACGCAGGTAACGTAATTTCGTAACACAAAGGCGGGACACAAAATACACTGAATTAAGGGGGCGCGTACAGGTTACGTGGCACTTGTTACTCGGGTAACGTAAGTTAGCAATACAAAATACGGGATACAAAATTACACTGAATTAAGGGGGTGCGCACAAGTTACGTGGCACTCGTTACTCGGGTAACGTAAGTTAGCAATACAAAACACGGGATACAAAAATACACTGGATTAAGGGGGCGCGCACAAGTTACGTGGCACTCGTTACTCGGGTAACGTAAGTTAGCAGTACAAAATACGGGATACAAAAATACACTGAATTAAGGGGCGGGCGATTGGAGACGGCCAATCCCGTATGCAAATGTCTCGGCGCGGGTGTTGTGCCCACTGTGGTGAAACACGCACCGCAATTAAGTTTGTCCAAGTTCCCTTGCGGGTTTGTGGTCAGCGCCGTGCGCGTGACCTTAAACAAAGTTCTGTACGTTGCGGGAGACGGCCCGTGCTGTATGCTGAAGAGCAGCCCCGCTGACCAAGTGTGGTGCGGGGTGTCCTTAAGTTGATGCGGCCGGATTAGGTCCGGGACCGAAAAAAGGGACCGGGTACTCACGGAGAGGTTAAGTAATAAAAGGGGTTTGGTTAATTAGTGACTATATTTACCGGACGTTACTTTCAATGTAGACAAAGGATGTTGCCTCTCCGTGGGACGTAGGTCCGCCCCGGTCCATGAGCTGCGCTGAACTGCCGAACTGGCATGGCGTCCGAGGGAGGCTCGGCCTCTCTCGCGCCAGGCGTGACCTCATTACGCTAGACTCCAAACGGGTGTGTCTGGAAGAGATTTTATTGTCGCTAAAATCCTCATTTAATGTTTCAGGAGGAATGGGTACGGTTCTTCTCTTGTCTACTCAGGTTTCCGCGGCTTTGTCTTTAATTGCTGTTCGGGTCGCCTGACTCGGGTGGGCCATGGCCAGGGGTGTGTTCCGTTAGCGGGAGCGTATACTGGCGGGTGCAGGTCGGGCTCTGGGGTGGTCGTCGGCCAGACGACGTCAACACAAATAATAGTGGGTAAAAGTTTTAACTTTTGGAATACAACAAAAATGTTATGTTGGCGACTGCATATAAGTCATCGAGTAAGCCTATCCTTTTAACTAACTAAACTATCGCTCTCTCTTTTTAAATAAACCCTGGCGGACGGCGGCTATTATTCCGTGCGCCTGCCGAGTGGAGTTAACAGTGGACACCGAGCGCGCATTCTATGTAATTCGAGGAGAACTAGGAGAAGTATTTACATTTCAGAAGTTTCGTAGCTGCGGCCCGCGTGTACAACACAAGTAATTGCAGCTGGCTTGTTTCCGTGTGTATAGTTGGTTCGATTGATAATTGATATACTGATAGTGTTATGAGCACATATCTGTAACTCGACACGATTGGGAAACATATTTTTTTTTGGAAATAATACAGATTTTTGTAAGTATGTATTATTTCTGCTTCTAAAAAACCAAATAACGTTAACCCTAATGTTGGTGCCAAGGCACCTGTGGCACCTACCGTGCACGCCTATGTATAAGATGCGATGTCGATAATTCGCCGAAGATCGCAGTTACAATAGGTACTGACGCCAACCATTAGTGCACCTCGAATCCGCACAGACTGCTATGGCGCATCGCCGCCTCGCCCCGAGCGTGTGCGACGTGAACGCACCTGGGTGCAGGGTGGTGCAACGCCTCGAACATAAGCTGCCCTCCTAATCGACTGTCGCCCGCGCGAAAGTCGTCCACGGGGGTTCTGTTAGGTGACCTGATTATCTGGACTTTGAAATTAATTTTCAGCACTCTTAAAAACAATATTAATTGAGTAATGGCTATGTTTAAATATTATTTGTAATTCTGGACTTTAGCGCGATCAGGCGGCGTGCATGGCCCGGGATTACTTTTGCACACGACACGTTTTCGCGGGAGCGAGGCTGGGGAGTCGTGCGGACGTCACAGCCATCGCCAGTTAATCACCGCCCTCCAAGGAGACTAGTCGCGAGTCGCCCGCGGAGCCTCTCGACCTCCGCCCTTGCCATCTCTACCGGAATTGCGTGAGTTTTCAGCCCATCAGAAACGTGTCCTGTAGAGTGCGGCTCCCAGTAAGCGGGTCATGCACGACGCAGCACATGTATAGCGTGCCTAACAATAAATCACTTTAAATTGAGTCTCCGCGTATTTGTTACAACGCCCGTAGAATAGCGTCCCTGGTGGCTAAAACAGCCGGGGGTAACTCTGACGGAACGACCCTTACTGCCTGCCGGCCACGTGGCGACATCACGTCCTGAGGCAAGAGTCTCGGCTACGCACTAGATCGTAGTTATTATTGCTAGTTGGTGCCCAAAAGTAACTCCACACCCTCAACATCACCTCGGCAGAAGGCAGAAGGCGTCAGTACCAGTCAGCCAGGTGGCGCGCACCGAAGTCCCTTCAGCGCGGGATATCGTCAGTATATCATAAGCGCGGGATCTCTAGAGAATGGGAGGGGGGTTAGGCTCTGAGCCGAAAATTACCGAGCCCACCCGAAGGTGTCCGGCATAAAATATATTAGATCTTACTGGAGTGACTGCGCGACTGAGGCGCTATCTTTTGGCGGCGAGAAGAAGTACTAAGGAATCGACTTGTGGATTATGAGTGTGTCACGGCTAGGGGTTTATGGAGCAACCAGTGTTGCCACCTAGCGGCCCTGAGATAGAAGGGGGAGAAAGGTTGTCGTTAACTCCGCGCGAGTACGTTAGTGTCGGCGCTGCAGACGCCCACAAGTGGCGTTAGTGACCACAGCCGTCACTAGATGTCGTTAAAGACCAGAATCATATTTGTGGCTGTCAAGCCTGAGATGGCCTTGAATTCGGTTACCGTCCCCAGGAGTTCACAAGAGGTCATCGTTCCTGGCTTCAATTCTGTGAAGAAAGGGTGATGGTGCAGGGGGGGGGGGGGGGTGGGGGGGGGGGGTGGCTTCAAAAAACGCATGGTCTGTGGGACGCAAGGCCCACGGGATCCTCCTATCGTGTCTTGCTGCTAGTGAACCTTATAACGATTCGTGACAGAGTTAGCAGGGCTCAGCACTGCTCCACAAGCTGCTGTAGGCAAAATTAGTCATGCGGAGAAATTAAGTTACCGGCCTTCGACGTGCCTATAGGCGGGAGAAATATTAGCCAGGCTGCTAACCTAGCATTAGGCTGGGCAAAAAAATCAGCTCGCCTCTGAGAACAGAGGCTGAGGGCCTGGTCGTAAAGATATAACTTGAGTAAAAAAAAAAAAAAAAAAAAAAAAAAAAAAAAAAAAAAAAATTATTAACAAAATTTTAAATAAAACATCCCTAAAACCCTAATTTTCGGCACAGGTCCCACATATACACCAATAACGCCAACACGAACGACTTCCAGGAAGCTTATGAATCGTGGACTAGGACGAGCTACTCGGAACTTGTTGACAATTGTGAGCACACAACAAATTACGAGAGTGGGTGTTGTTTTGAACACCGAGCTTAAGGCACGAGGTGCGATGCACCTTCATGTACCGGCGGAATGCCTGAGAGGTTATGCTGTAATGAGTGCAGGAACTTGTGGCACTCTGACTACTTACATCCTGATGCCCTTGAAGGGGAGGAGACTTGATCTTCACCTGTGACCCATGTTTGGCGGTACTGAGAGGAAAAAAGGCAAGGCCCGACTATCAGCAGCAGCTGATAGGCACAACACAGCACTCATTGACATCACTCTGCTATACACTCCCCGATAACACATCCTTACACTCACCACTGCCATTATCTCCACATCACATCACAACCTCTTCTGCAAAGATAGACATTTATGCCACCCGACATGGACTTGCCTCGAGACTATCGCATGATGACTGTCTCTCAGCTGTACTACAGCACAGCCCACACCACCGCCGCCACGCATGGCTGACCAGCATGCTGCTGTTACCATCACAATGCCACCCATACAAAAGATAACTGAAACATCTATTTGCATTACACCACCACTCCCAGCTTCCAAAAAGGATACTGGTGTGGCCACACGGCCAAAGTGGCCACATTGCCGAACTTTCCGACGGTCCATCAGGTTGCCAATGCAGGGCCAAACTTCTCCAGAACAGACATGCCACTGCCGATGCCACTGCCGATGCCACCACCCCCGTAAGCCGAGAAGGCTGTTGACACAGTGTGGTGTCGCCAAGTAGCCATTTCGCTGCACCATCTGGTTGGCCAGCAGGCCGCCGAGGTTATGACAGCCTCCACCAGCCTAGCTGCGCCACCTTCGATGCCGCCACTGGCCCTTATTCAGACTGCCAGCTGGGCAACACCATGTGACTCCACTGTCCAAGTTCAGCTTCAGGTCGGACAGCAGACTGCAAAGATACTGATGGACTACACCTGCACAGACGTGCTACCCCCAGGTTCTCTGCAGGGAGCAGGTTCAATGTCGGACCGCTTCACCATAGTATCCTCACATGTTCAGGCTAGCCAACAGGCCACCATCGTGATGCTGGCCTATCACAGGATGAACCTGCCACCCCCGACAGCTGAGAAAGCTGCTGGCGAGGTACAGCACCATAACTACGCCATTTAATTACACATTCCGCTTCTGTCCAGACATATCGCCCTTGATGCCACTGCCCACAGGTTCCCCGCAAGTTGCTGGTGCGGTGTCAGGCTGTATCGCCATCACTGAGCCGCACTGCAAGGTAAGCTTGCAGGTCCTTGATGCAGTGTTGGCACAAATCGCCTCCAATGATCTGGCGCCGATGATGCCGCTTGCCCCAGCTGCCGAGAGGGGTACAGTTGCTGTGCCGCATCGCAACACTTCGCTGTCAACACGCTATTGCCACCATCGATGGCCTCCTTCACCCCCCCCCCCCCCCAATCCGCTGGAAAAGCTTCTGGCGCAGCCACGCATCCCGAGGCAGCCACTTTGCCACATTTTCTGGTGGCCCACCAGAGTAATGACACAGCGACGGCCCACACCCAAGCCGGCATGCCGGCATGCCGCCGCCGCCGCCGCCGCCGACAGCAGACCCAGCTGCTGAAAAGGATGCTGGCGTGATGCAGTACCCCAAAAGCTGTTTTGGTGCAAACCTTATTTCTTCAAAAGGTCTATAATTCAGAGCTGGGATAAAAAAAAATCACTCCACCCAATAGTTATGTCTGGTGTGAACAACCAGACCGAGTGTTGAACTCAGTGATTCGGATTGCTTCGATGGAGAGAATAATGGTTTAGTGGGGAGAGGAGGTTAGTACACTTAACATAACGCCAAGTACTGATGTACAGTAAACAACTGTACCTCAAAGGGAATGCGACACTGCAACACTACGACTCACGGACTGACCAGGCCAGTATGCTGGATAGGCGGAAGTCATTCAATACTTGCCAGTAATGTGTAAACATCTAACCTCATTAATGATCAAATTTTACATGTTTCTTGATGCAAATAAATGTATAACATGAAACTCGGATGCAAATTTGAACGTATAATTATTTTAAATAATGCAGAGCATTGTAAGTATAAACAAAAAGTATTCATTTTAGGGATAATTGTAAAAATTTTTTTTTTTATCTTCTTAACCTTACTATAATTCCGTTGAACAAGATGGAACCTTTGAATTCTCAGAGCTAGCTGTACCGGAGTGCCAAACACATCAGATGTAAATACCTGAACACTGAACCTGACATCTCACCCTACCCTGAGAAAAAAATTATAATTACCTGCTTTTTTGAGGTATACCTATATATATTAACTTTCGCGAACACCAGGGGTTGTACCAAGCGTATTGGTGAGTCTTTGTAGTAGTGAAACTATCCTGGAATATATTTTGTAAATTTGAATAGTCTAAAGATGTAATTGAAACTTTAAAAATATCTATAATTTATTAGCCAGAAAAATTGTGTTGGAACAAACATGGCATCAAAGATATCTAACATTTCGTTGGTCCTCCAAGACATTTGGAATGTGGCGCTATCTTTAAGGTATTTTTAAAACTAAAATTTGCAGTCCAATATACATATAAAATCAAAATAAACCTGAAACATTTTAAACACAGATAATAACACTAAGTATATGTATGTATATTTGTTTTTGCTTAAATGACAGAAATCAGTTTGTAAATACTTCCTATATACAAACCTTAACCTTATATAGCAGATTAAACATTTAAAATTTAATATTAAAAATTTAATCTCAAAATTATTTTATTCAATATAGCATTGAATATATGTAGGCTAAAAATTTCTTGTCTCTCTACAGTATGACAAACACTGTGCAATCTACATTTCACTGTTAACTAACGACTGACAAAATTTAAAGGTGCATTTTTTTAAACTGTCAACATTTCTTTTAATGACACTAAATTACACAAAGTATTAAATGATAGTTGTACTATTATAAAGATTTTGGCACACTAACACACAAAGTACATCCCGCAATTTTCACGAAATCTAATATATATGGATGGATCATTCAGGTCCACCATATTTTCAAGATTTCTGAGTTCCATTCACAAAACTACTTATACCAAATGCCACATGCCCAGATCTAAGATGTTTACGCATCAAAAAATATGCCATTCTAACTTGGCAAGATAATTTCACAGATGGCTTATTTTAACAATATTTGAAAATGGAAATTGTTAGTTACAGTATCTATTAAGTGGATGCAGTGAGAATAATAATAAAACTGTAAATTCAAAACTGCAAACTTTTTTAAGTTTAGACCTTCATTAATTGGCCTATAAACTGTTCGCAGCTCGCACATTAAGTTATGCATTTGTTTACTTGCTAAATTATTCCCAAGATTGTTGTTATTTCAAATATAATATTCAGGATGTGCTAACTAAACACACACTCAAGCACTTGTGTCTATGGTTTTTTCTCAACGTAGCAAAATATTAAAGTGAACACCAACTTAGTCTTAAACTTCTATTCAAGTTGAAAAAATGGCCTTAGCACTCCCCTACTAGTTAATACCTGTATATCTTTCGTTAAAGAATTTCGATTATGATTTTGGGATACATTTTATAACATTCTTACAGCACATATCACATTATTTTTTTCATTATATTAATACCTTCAATGTAAATTGTATAAACAAATTATCGTGATGACTTATAGTTAGGGGCAGGAATTTTCCGCGCAAAAATCTGAACGCCTACTAGACTGCAACAAGGTATATCCACACCAGCGGTTTCTTCCTTGTGATTGGCGGCCGTCTGTGAGAGAAATAGTTGCCTTATTTGCACGAGCCACTAAGGACGAGTTTGCTTCTACACTGAATTAGTGAGATTGGTTGTTGTAACAATCAACATGCACCTCGAAGTAACTCACCCAATCACGAAACACAGATGTTGCTACAGTGTTTTAACTTCCAGCTACTCTCGGGATCTTTTCGCGAAATTTTCACGGCCCTACTTATAATTGTACTTATAGTGTTACAATTCACACAAACTTAATATTTTTGTGGGTACATCCTAATAACTGCAGAACCCTCCCTCCCCAACTTCTATAAGTATTTTTTGAGATGAATAAATACAGTGTTTTTAGTAGTCCAGATGGATGAGCTGTTTGTATTGGTTTAAGGTCAGGGTAACCTAGTTTTTCATCTTTGTATTTTATTGTTTTACTGGTTTTCACATTGTTTGCTAGGTTAGTATTTGTGTAGTATTTGTAGTATTTGTGTAAAAACCTTTTTTAGTATTTTATTTACTTAAAATGTTTTTATGACTATATTTTAAGGTTGTGTTCATTTGGAAGTTTTCAATATGTTTCTAGAACATTGGGAAATGTTTTGTTACAAAGAAAACTAATTAAGGGCAGATGTGTAATGCTTTGGGCCCCAAAGGTAGTTTATCAATTAAAGAGACGTTCTGGCACTTTCTGGGTGCATTTCTTATAAAAGAAACAAACTGAGACTTAACAATCCTCACATTACTGTATGAAAGTCTCATTGCATCAACTCTCTTTAGTACACATTTATAGGTAACACATGCTTCCCAGGGTGGAAGGGGTGGGGGAGGGAGTGAACTTGGGGGGGGGGGGGGGGGAAGTGAACTTACATAGTAATCTTTAAAGGAATAAAAACATAAAAAGAAACATGAAATAACCTATGTCATAATTGAAGGGTTGCAGAATATTATAAACAACAAAGTTGGGTAATCATTTAGATTTATTGGTTCATATCTTGTTTTCTTTTTTTCATTTTATAGAAAATACAAAAATAGAAATATTAGTTTCAGTACATCCAGATACAACGATTATAAAGTGAAAATATCTCTATTTAATAATTATATTATCATTAAGTAACCATAATATATATTTCTCTTATTTTTAACCGTGATACCTATCCTACAATTACAAGTTTCAAATTATCAAGTACTCTTAAAACTCATACAACTGTTATTACAGTGCAAATATTATCTTTTCAAAACTTATCAGAGTGAACTATATTGTAAGAGCAAAATATTATGTATTACAAAACTGGGAAAAAAGGCTGTAAAATCAATGCAAAAGGTGCACAAAAAGGAACATTCAAAATACATATTAATAACCAACACTGATATGACAACTTATGCACCAAATCACTGCATAAAAGACACGAACATCACAAAAATGAACCATCATTATGGCCATTAAATGCACCACAGCAAAAAGGCAATAAATATACTACTGGCCATTACAAATAAATACACAGTAAATACTTATCTCTCAAATACTGCATGTTTTTGAGTTTCTCTCTCTCTGTTATATCATCCAAGCTCCCTCTCTACTTATCTGCTACCTGCTTTCTGTTCTCTCTCCTCCCTGCACGCTGCTAAAATTGTATGTCAATATGTTTCAGAAAAACACGTCTGAGAATTAAATGAAAGTTTCTAGAATGCTCGTCGCTAGTCTGAATTAATTTGGCTACACAGACAATATTTGATATCGGAGGATATTTCTGGTAATATATCTTTACCCATATTGTGGTTCAAATACTTCACCTGTTAGGTTAGCACCCATGTCTTTACTAGCAAATATTTGTGTCAAGTCCACACAAAACCCAGCCTACAAAATTTATGATGTTTACGTAATAGAACACTTTTTCTCCAAGACTCGGTTCACATAAGATTTAATTTTCTTTCAAAATTTTAACCTACACCCTGTAATTCACAGTAACACAAAACAAGTCTATAATATATAAAGCCCCCTTACGAACAGATGAAAAACGTGCAAAATACATCTATTATTTACCACTCAAATAGCTGAAAAGAATGGTGTGAGCGTGCATGAAGATGAAACAAACAGTGAGTGATGACAAGTACAGTATGCACCTTTGAGAAACTATTTCCTGTTACATAAGCTTGAAAGGAACATGCAACAAAAACAGTTTTCCTGAACTATTCAAATAGGAAAAATAAAATATTCTCTTGCACAACTTGGCTCACATTAAAATATGCAATATATTTACCCCTAGGTGAAACTAGGCCTGTGTGGTTCTCCAAACTATTCAATTTTGGTCTCTTTAAAATACTGATCTGAAAATGAAGTTTAAAATTTTTGGTTTTGGATATGAATTTTTAATTTTATTTAAGAGAAATGTTATTAGTACAATGTAATTGTTGCTTAAATAACACAGACATTATGCTAAGAATATGTCTTAATTACTCTAATCATCATAAATATGACAAGTCTAGAAACAGTTTTGTAAAAGAGCTACATGGAAGACAATTGGGTTCTTGGTAACGAAAATAAGTTGGTTCTTTAGAACATTCTAAGAAGAATATTTTGAGCAACGGACAAAACTGCATGTGATGCAGGAATTCTTTGAGTACTACGTTAAGTTTTAGTACCTAAATTTGTTTGATTTATGAAGTAATACGTTGACATTCCTAAAAGAGAACAACTATTTCGTCTACTGATAATTTTGCAAGATTTCCGTAGGAAAGTCCTACGTATTATAGTCCTGGACTCATTGAAGGAGGACTAGGTCTTCAATTACAGCCCTACTGTCATTCCGAGGATTTCCGTGCAGATAAGAAGAGCTAGTAAGACCCGAGGATCAAACTTTAACTGTTTGGTGTAAATTAGTAAAAATCTTTGTTTCAGGAAAGTTTTCGCAATTAAGACATTCTGTAAACTTCAATAAGAATAACTATGTCTACCAGTGTTTTACGGACTTTTAAAGGTGAATACTCTAATCTAGAGACGCCGAGTGGAGTCAATCTAAATGCGTGCCATCGGTAGGTTGAAACAGCCTGCACGTCCTGATATTTTTACCTCGTCGACAACAGATGTCACCCCCAAGTCTTATTCATAGTAACTACGGGCCACAACATGCTGTTGTGGCGAAAGGACACGTATTTACGTAGGTACTGTAATCTACAATGGTATGTACAAGGGTATATGATTGTTCTAAAGTTTTTTGGATGTTTGTTTTATTGATAGTATCCAAAACATATTGGAATTTCATTTCATATCTTTTAAATATGAAATTATGTTGTTAATTTTTATTGGGACCAATTTTCATAATACTTTCTTTACTTTTACAAACTATTGATTTTTCGTTTGCTCAATGGTTTCATAAAAGAAAAGGGTTCCTTTGATTTGTTCTCTGACTGATTATAGTTTTCATTCATGCATTGATAATTATTGAGAATATTGTTTGTTGATAACAAGAGATATTTGCATAATTGATTTTGAATTTTAACATTATAATTTTCTAGTAAATAGCTACTATAATTAGATTTTGGTTATTATAACTTCCATTATACATATTATATTTTATTTAAAACTTGAGTGTGTTGTGAATACTGTCACAGTTATCATTCCAGAGCAGTATCTCGTTCACTTGAATGAATTACAGTTAAAGATTGCTAAAAGTCACGAGTTATTATTGGATATAAATATAGATAAAAATAATCATCAGTATCCTGAATCAGTTAGGCAGTACTAGTTGTGCCCAGGCAAAAACCTACAAAGCAATTACTCCGTATGAGATGTTTTTTGAAACTTTCAGATGGGTATAACTCTATCAAACCAGTAGTAATTAAACATATATTAGAAGGATTGGTTATGTATGGTGGATACACTTAAAAGGTGCAATTATCCTGATCCACTAAAGTATTTTTATACGTTTCTGAAATTTCTGCATTTGTAATGTTTGTAATGTTTACGTAATATCTTGTAAAAAACACGTTCCTTGAAAGTTATGATTTCTGGCTGTTATGCACATTATAAGGCCAAAAATATAAACAAATCATGCAAGAAAACGTATTGTGAAACTTAATGCTAGTTGTAGACTTTTAAAAATAAATTATATTAGAATTGTAGCAAAAATATATAAATTAGTGCAACGAATGCAATTAGTGCAATATTCGCTTAACTTAAAATTACAATGCATCTTTGTCATGAAGATCTGGAAGCTCGCATCAATTGCGCTATTGACATTGACAAGAATTTGTAATTTTGTTTTCAAAACATGAGGTTTGTGTTTTTGTTTTTATTTTTTATGAACTTTTTATTCATAAATATACAATATTATTTTAAAAAAAATTATGACACTTAAATGTTTCATAATACTTACTTCACTAAACAGTTTACTGTGACTGATACATGATTCTCTTTAATAATTTGTAATAAGCATTTCTAACTACTCGGAACAATAAAAATAAATTTGCAAGTAATTATGCGTTTCATAAATGTAAAAATGAGTTACTAATAACAGTTAAAAATTAATAAAAAGTTTAAAAAAAGAATAATTATTTTTTGTTAATTTTTTTTAGTTCAACTTTTATGCTAAATATATATCACATTCCTTGAGTTTAATAAATTAAAAAAATCAGTTTTTGGGTTTTGAGTACAATTTTTGATTAAAAATGCTGTTTATTTTGTTCTGCCAGTTGCATTTTGGTGTTATACGGTGTTATGGCATGCTTTTCAATGCTATTTCGGTTTTATCGCAATCCACCATATAATCTTGTCCCTTGCTACTGAAAAATTGAGGTTGGTTAAAAAAAACCTTTAGAAAACTATATATAAAAAAAAAAAACTTTTAGGCTAGTTCAAAAACTGTGTTCTTTTTTCCGTGATATAGAATTGCTTTAAATAATTTTTTGAAATACAAAACCTTATCAATGATATTAATTTAGCACTAAAAAATTGACTTTTTTTCTGTTATCAAAACCAAAACAGGATTTTAAAACCAGAGTATTTGATGTTAAACTGAACCAAGATTGAAAAATAAAACCCATAACCACACAGCTAATGGTAGCGTATGTAAAGATGGCCAATGATTACTTGATCACTTCCATCATCTACAAAATTATTCACCATTATATTGTGCACAACTCAATAATTGCATTTATACAAACAACTACTGAACTTCTGATTTCACCTGTTTTTGTGATAGAGGTAATGTTCTTCCCGCCCGGCGATAGGTTTGCAAGTACCAGTTCTCTTGAAGTACCTTCCCCTCATGCTCGTCACTATGTGCCTCAACACCGAGCCCTTCTGCGTGAACGTCAGCCCGCACATGTCACACACGTACGGTCTGTAGTTGACGTGCGTCAGCTTGTGTCTGTCCAGACCAGTCTTTGTCACGAAACTCTTCTTGCAGTGGCACCAGAACTTCCTCTGCTTGTGACTGGCAACGTGCCTGTTCAACTTATATTTCAATGCAAACTTAATTCCGCACTTCTCACACTCGTAGGGCATCTCCTTGAGGTGGACTATCATAATGTGGATTTGCAGGGAACGTTTGTCGGTGTACGTGCGAGAACAGTGCGAGCACTCGAAATTCTCGCCCGGCTCCTCTTGCGTGAGGTCGTGATGCCTGGCCGTGTGCTTTTTGAGATGTGACACTGTGTAGAACAACTTGCCACAAGCTACGCACAAAACATTCTTGCCCGCGTGGCGTCGGATGTGGCATTCCAGACGCTGACTTGTCTTCAACATCTCACCACAAAAATCGCAGACGTAGCTATCAGTACTGTCTCCGTGCTTTTTTTCCATGTGTTTCTTGAGAGCGCTACGCGTACACTGGGTGGAAGGACACTTGTCACACTTGAAGGGTTTGTCCATGCTGTGTGTCAGAAGGTGAGTCTGGAGGGTGGAGTTTACTTTGAATGCAGCTCCACATTTATCGCACTTGAAATTTCTCTCGTAACTGTGAACGATCAAATGCTTGTTCAGCCGGGACTCATACTTGAACCTACGACCGCAGAAGCTACATACGTACACGATGTCAAACATCTCCCGTAGAAACTGGTTACTGCAAAAACCACAAATTAAAAATCATACACACTTTACTGATTGCAGTACCACCACACTAATAAAATTTAAAAAAAAATATGTGAAACAATTACCAAAATTAAACTCTTCATATTCCATTAATGTTAGACTGGCTTCTTATGTATATTTAAGCTTAATTTACCAAAAAATTAATTAAAATTTAATTTTTACATTTTTTTCAACATACAGTTTGTTAGATTCCAAAATTCAGATACTTTGATATAAATTTGTATTGGATGCAGCTATTTTTTTACCACTGTCATAAAACACTGTCTTCCCCTCCCCCCTTTCTTTTTTTTACAAAAAATGATTGATGGCCAATTACTTGTCAATAAAATACACAAAAATTGTAAAATACAGAATGACAAGGGAATTCCACCAGGCTATAGTATTGTGTATGTCCTTAATGATTATTTAAAAATCAACACTGGAAGAAAAAATGATAAAATTATGGTTCAAACCTAGACAATACACTTAAGCATATTAGTAAAGATTAGTATAAAACCATAATTTATACACGTTTTTGAAGAAAGGGGCTTTGATAAGAGCATCATTGTCTTACATATCAAGCAAGCATTATTTCGAAATCTATATTAGTTAATAAGTTATAAGCAAAATGAAAATAGCATTGAATCTTATGAGGTTAACGCGGGTTGTGTAGTGCCCCTGAAACACTGGAGTGGCCTCTTAAGTGTTCTAGTTCTACCTGTGGACTAGCTCGCAGGGTCTACCATCAAAGTTAGTTGGCACCCTCAGCAACATCATCATCTACTCTGCAGAAGGCGGAAGAATGTCAGTTCCTATCACTTTATTCAGTGAGTTACCGACGACTCAACCGCACCCGGCGACGATTGAGCGACAACTGGTTGGAGAGCGCAGCTGCCTTCTTTTACAATACGTGAAACAGAGAATGCAGCCCCATGGGCCATCTCACCAAACACAGCAAACTAGACCTTATATGACAAGAGGCCATACCCTCTAAGGATCAATTAAACCAAGGTCAGCTCCCTCAGGTTCAGAAATTCAGTAGATGTTCCACGATGCTTGATAGTGAAATTAAAATACATAGTTCACAAAATACTTTACTGCTAACGTTATTCTACACTGCACAAATGTGCTGGGATTTCCTGCTTACAAACTCTCCAAAATGTGTGCCACTTTCAATTACAACGTTGGCAGAAGACAAAAAATGTTGTAACTACACCACATGCCTGCGTACCTGTGGGATTTTCCAATGATATTCTGGTGCCAGAGAAATATTCTCTGTAACCAAATTAATTTTGAAGTTCAATGGTCATATTGATAATTAGTGAGATATATAAATTAAAATTTACAAAATAAGTAACTTTCTTAACCTAACCAACAAATTTAAAATATTACTACTTTTATTTAAAGTAAACAAAATACCTCTAATGAATAAGCCTGATACTACATGACAAATAATCATCAAATATATATCATCACCTTAAAAGAACATCTGCATTAGCAGCCTATCATGCCATTCCAGTTACAGTAAGGTTAATTTTCTTAAGTTAGTGGTTATGCACTGTTACAATCTGGCCGAGAAAATTAAATGCACAGTCTCATCATTGTATTTATTTCTGTATTCATGCATAGCACAAATATTGTTAGCAAAAATCCCTAAAATAATGTGCACTTTTATTTGGGATAAAATTTGTCTGTTTTTTACTCAATGAGATCCAGACCTATTATTGGAAATCATTCATATTTACACACATTGCTTTATTTTGGCGATGTAATTGTTGATGATGATTGCTAAAACCATTTTGAATAAGCAGTGTTGGAATGCATAAATAGGGGTAATCTGGAGTACTCTTAAGAAAACCCAGACTCACAGCAATGTATACTGTCATTGCTATACTCCGCCAGTAATAACCTCAGTCGTCTTGGTCGGAAGCAAGTCGTCTCAATACCCATAGCCCCATTTGTGTGTGAACAAACAAGTCAAGATAGTGTGTATGCATTAATAATGAGCTGCTGCAATAAGTGATCCTGGAAAATAATGGTCCTTCAGTATATTCACTAGAGAAAACAAAACTACACCCCTGATCAAGCAGCACCACAGAATAAAATAAATTTTTTAAACAACTACACAATTTTGTAAATGGTAAACAAATGAAGACAGAAATTTAAATTTTTCAGCAACTGATCGAAGAACATGTCTAGATAATGTCATTACAGGAGAAGTTATCAAATTAATGAAAGCATATTAACTGTTACATCAAAGTTAACAAATGTCTGATAGTCAACCAATTCAATAATGTATATTCTCAAAAGCAGAGGCAAACTCTCAGATGTGGGGGGGGGGGGGGGAGGGAGGGAGGGATGACGACACTAAATGGCCTCAAGCTTAGAAGGCACACAATTGATGTCAATTTGTTTTTATAAGAAACACACACTATAAAATACTTAAATTTTATTTTATACATGAAATTTTAGCCACATTTACTGTTCAGACTATTTTATGGCAAATTAATTTTTTAGAAAAAAACCTTTTTGCAGTTATACTTCTTTAGGCGCGGTATGAAAAAACGATGAGAATTAAATTTTTCATTTTTACTACATTTGGTAAAAGTAACATTTTTTCCTTTTAAATAATTTAGATAGTCAATCAAGTCCTATCCCTAAACTAAGAAAGAAAAAATAAGCAACATTAAAAAAACATAGTGTTTTCAAATATTTACTAAATGTACAAAATCAATGTTTTATAAATCAATGAAATTTAAATAAATACCACTACAGAAGATGTTTTATAATTAAATTGACATACACAGTACAAAAAAAAGGGGGGGGGGGGAATTTATCTTGATAAAAAATTAAATAAAATTGTAAACTTTATAAAATAAAATTTATGTAACATTACCTGTCGAGCACCACCACTTCATTGTCGGCATTGAAAATTTCTTCAGGCAGTAATGAGGCTTCTGAAACTAAATTATATGCATGAATATAATTACATTCAGATTTACAAAACATATGAAGTGACTTTCTTTCTCAGTATTTAAAATAAAGGAAGTGAATTTGGTCAATTTAGTACATTATGGCTGCACGGCTATAAGAGCACAAAAAGATGGCATGCACTTGGAAAGAATAATCTTAGACAGCCAAAATCAATTTTTGAAACAAGAGATAAAAAAAATTGAAAACAAACAAAAGTTTGAGTTTAAACTCTAAATTTGAGAAAAGTATTAAGAATGGCTTCCATAGTTAGGTAAAGAAAAACCTAAGAAATAAATTTGTAGGTTGATCAAAAATGATTCTTTGCACAAGTAACAACTGTGACAGCTAATAATTGTGGGCTTACTGTACTTGGGTACTAACTCTGTAGTCATAAATGTTACTAAATTGTCAAATGGCTGATCTGAAACCATCACTGACTTTTCCTCTCTACCACATATTCTGATGCCTTAGAAACCATGGCCATTAGGAATTACAGGAAGTTTAGACAGAAAAAGGAATGTAAGAAGCAAAAAGAATGGTACAAACAAAAAAAAAATGGAGGATTAACTGGGAGAGTCAAATGAACCTCTTTGCCATATCACTAACATAGTGTTGACATGGTCGGGGGTATTGTAAATGAGGCGTACGAGTTTATTGGGCGCCACCGTGTCAAGGGGCACGGACCCGGCGGAGACTCTCGCCTCAGGGCGTGACGTTGCCCGTGTGAGGATGTGACTCGACCCCCTTGCTGCAGTTCTCGGCGACACCTGAACCTGGCCCGATCTCAGCGCCGGGCACGCTCTGATGATTAGATGGGTGGGTTCTTAAAGCGCCCTACACGCCAGACGTTGAGGAGGCAAACACGTGATCCGGCACTCAGACAACACGCACGTGGTAGCACTGAGCTGACTGTCACGGGCGCGCGCGCACAGATTGTCCACACGTTTAGTTACAAATTCACCTCTACAAGGTAACTCATACTCGAATAAACACTCCGCGGTACGTCACTTCCTCTCACCGCGATGACGAAGGCGAACTGTCGGGAAAAACATGGCCGCCGGGTAGCCTCAACAAAAGCCATTCGCGCCATCTTTTCCAGGTCCGTGGCACTCTATCCCCCCACTACACACGCGGCGGGAGGTTTGAATGCCGTGGCTGGAGGGGAAGGTGGGAGGGTACTGGCGTATCGGGCTCGGAGGCTCGGACGATGTCAGTGTTATGAGAAGAAATTACCAGAGATGGCCCGTGTAAACTGCGCCTGAGGGGTACATCGCCCCAGGTAATTGCAAAGCAATCTAGTGTCTTTTGTGGCACACCATGCAGTGTCACCCGACTCCGAGACACTGTGTCTTCCAGATATAATCCCTTCCCCATGTCTGTTTCCTCCGCCGCTTATGGCTACCACATCTCAAGATTTCTGGCTACTTCCGGCCCAAACAACATGACCTTGAACACACAAAAATACACATTAACAAACCATACTCTGGCAATTTCTAGGCCACAGACAAAGGACGTTACGCCTGTGTGAATCTTCGACTAAGTGAATCAATCGAAGCTCTTTTTAATATTTGATTTTACTTTGTGAAGAAATTTGCTATTCTTTCTGTCTGAAGCTTCGGTTGTGATACAAAGCTTTGTCTTCACATTTGTTGAAAAGCTTTAAAACAATGAAATTTTATGATTTGCTTATGAATTTTTTTTTTGGGGTTTTGTATGTTTTGCATAAATAAAAATATTATACATGGGTATTTAATAATTTCATTAAATAATGTTAAATATAGGGCCCAATTAGTTAACCTATCATTTATTACAAATATTTAAAAAAAATTTTTACTTTAATTTTTTATTTTATGAAATAAATGTAATGCAGCTACGCCGAGAACAATATTCACAATTCAATTCCACATCACTAATATTTCAAACATTCAAGTTCATATTCGCTTCCCATCAAAAAACTAGTATTCACATAGAACTTAAGGACATTCATTTACAAATCATTCTGAAAGGTATGAGATCTTCCCTCACAGCCAATTAAGCACATAGGGTGACTTAAGTTGGCTAAGGTTTAGTGATAAAGGTGAGCAAGTTTTGGCGATGACTACGATCCTGAGGGGAAGAGACGACCATTCAACTGGCAGGGGAAACTTTGCAGCTGAAGAGACAAAGACCACAAACACATTTACAATGCAATGTGTCGGAAGGTAATGGTGAAAAAGTGTATGGGGATAACAGTGCACCAACAAAGATGACAGAGTGAGTTACTGTTGAGCCATACTCAAGTGAAATATGTAGAAGTTAGAATAGTAAGAATAATATTCCTATTTGGATAGTCTTAAAACCCAGATATATAATTGAAGGTTTGGTGTGCTATATAACAAAACAGTGATTAAATACACGTATATTAAAAAAAAATTGGGCTAGCCTTTGAATCCAATATCACCCACCTGTAGTAATAGACAGAAAATTCTGAGTGGTAAAGCCAGCCCTACATGATATCTTCTTGGTAATATCTTTTTTTAAGAGAACTATAAAACATTTACGTTAAAAGTGCTACAACTAAACAACCAATATGGCGACCACAAGCAACAACATGCAGTATTTAATGTTCAACCATGTCATGGCGAAGGTAAACGAAGCGAGTGGATTATATGATGCAGCGATTCAAGATGACACGAAGTGGGATGATTTCATGCTAATTTACGAAGAAATCGCTGAAGTTAAAACTGAACTGTTTTCAAATTATTTAATATTGTGTGCTAATCCTCCCGAAGGGACATCGGTTGATGCGTTAAAACAACAATTTACCTCGTATGAGGCTGTATTTTGGCAACTTCGCAAGGCCTATTAATGTCTTCAAACGAAAGCAACGGTAAATAGTACAGCTCCAAACATGTGCAACGACCACATTACTACTCCAGCTACATTGCCGAGTATCCCGCTACCTACCTTCGCGGGCGACCGGGTAGAGTGGCCAACATTTGCAGAATTATTTGTGTCCATTATTAACCAGACACCAGGTCTTAGCCCAATACAAAAGTTACACTATCTGGGCTGTCTCAGGAGTGAACCTCGTGACATGGTCAGTGGTCTTAGTTTTACTAATGAAACTTTTGACACAGCATGGACCTTGTTGGATAAAAGGTATCTAAGTGTGCGCATCGTTGCCACCACTTATGTGCAACGTTTGTTACATTTGCCCACTGTTCACTCAAGTTCGCCTGAGTCATTGTTAAAATTTGTTAGTGCAGTCAATGAGTTATTAAATGCTCTGAGTGCACACAAGTTTCCAGTAAGCCAGTGGAGTTTTCTCTTGTTAAATATTTTGTTGGAAAAGTTGGATACTTCTACTAGACAATCCTTTGAAATGACCTTGGACAAGGACATACCTACCCATGAAGAACTGTTGAGGTTCCTTGAAAAGAAAGCCCAAGCTACAGTCAACGTCAACCTTGTTACAACATCTCACTCCCAACCTGGGTTCTCCAAGTCTCAACCTTCGAATTTCAAATCCCGTACAGGCGATACAAGTGGGTACAAGAGTGTCAACACACCACGTTCAACGTTAGTGTCGGTGAACTTGCCACTAACAGTGAAATGCTTATTTTGTGATGGTTCTCACTGGATTCAGACATGTCACAAATTTTTGTCAAAATCTGTTGCAGAGAGAGTGGAATGGGTGAAAACAAATACCCTCTGTTTCAATTGTTTGAGACCACATCACAGCAGTAGCAGGTGCAATTCTAAGTATTCACGTCAGCAGTGTCAGCGTAAGCATCATACACTACTTCACTTTCCAGACCAACGTTCAGAAACGACACAGTGTGACGAAACTACCGCATCAGAATCTAGTGTGCAGGTATCAATGTGTGCAGCAGAAGTAAGTCCACCTACTACCAGTCCGGTAGCAACCACAATACTCCTTAAAACTGCTATTGTGCATGTACGTGATGCATCTGGTAACTTTCAGCCTGTGTGAGTATTATTAGATGGAGCTTCGCAGACCTCTTCCATCACCGAGTCATGTTTCAAGCGCTTGGGTCTCCCACGACAGCAGTCATTAGTATCAGTGTCTGGAGTTGGTAAATCTCATGTTCCGAACAATAAGGGTCTAACAGTGTGTAAAATCAAGCCAGTAGATCAAGATGATGTATTGTTTATTATTGACGCAATCATCCTAACCACCATTACCCATGCACATCC
This sequence comes from Bacillus rossius redtenbacheri, assembly GCF_032445375.1. Taxonomy (NCBI): domain Eukaryota; kingdom Metazoa; phylum Arthropoda; class Insecta; order Phasmatodea; family Bacillidae; genus Bacillus; species Bacillus rossius. The sequence goes on from NC_086333.1 coordinate 58,420,694, forward strand.
ATCGGTACCCATTTGCACTACACAGTTAAATCATTTGCAAGGCCTTACACTTGCAGATCCAGGGTTTGCAGTACCAGGACCTATTGACATGTTGCTGGCAGCTGATATCGTGGCGGAAGTGATGACTGGATCTCGCCTACCGGGTAACCCTAGTGCTTTTCATTCCTGTTTGGATGGGTCATCACTGGGCATGCTGGTTGTGAGAGCAGTTCTACTGAGTTGTCATCCTGTCTTATAAGAACTGACTCATCTCTGGATGCAACTCTTAAACAATATTGGGAAATTGAAGAAGTTCCTAACAAGTGCAGAAGACTTGATATGTGACTTGATATGTGACTTGATATTTTTCGTCAGCACACTCGAACTACAGCTGGCCGCTACATGCTTAGACTCCCCTTTCACAATCTGCTAATACCATTAGGGGAGTCTCGGAGACATGCCTTGACTCGCCTTAAAACAGTTGAATCAAAACTACAAAAGGACCTAGACCTGCAAGATCAATATAGATCCTTCATGAAAGATTATGTTGAACTTGGACACATGACTAGTATGTCATCAAATCATGATGAGAACAGTTTGGTGACCCCGAAGTATGTAATTCCTCATCATGCTGTGATAAAAGAAGCTAGTACCACAACAAAGGTTCGAGTTGTGTTTGATGCATCTGCCAAATCCATCGGAGGTAATTCGCTCAATGTTGCTCTCCTGTCAGGCCCTAAGTTGCAAAAGGATATCCTTGATGTTATTCTGGGATTTAGGCTATTCCCTATTGTTCTGACCGCTGATATCGTAAAAATGTATAGGCAGATTTTAATCCACCCTGACGACAGATCGTACCAGTGTATTTTATGGAGATAAACTCCTAGTGACCCACCTCAGATCTATCAACTGAACACTGTTACATATGGTGAGACATCTTTTCCTTACCAGGCACTCCGCGTGTTACAACAGTTGGCAGCAGATGAAGGTAACGACTTTCCATTGGCAGCTAAGGCTATTGCTCATGATACTTACATTGATGATACTGTAACTGGTGCATCAACACTTCAAGAAGCAATTCAGTTGAAAGAAGAATTGGTTTCCTTACTGAAGAAAGGGGGGTTTAGCTTGCACAAGTGGGCTTCTAATCATCCATCCCTATTAACTGAAGTTTTAGACTTGCCTGATTCCACCAGCAGAAGTTTCAGTGATGGAGTATGTCCCTCCGTGAAGATATTGGGTCTTCAGTGGTGTCCCAAGACAGATTCCTTCAGCTACAATTGTCACTATGCCTACAAAACATGGACCTCCTACAAAGCGAAACATGTTATCAGCTATTACTCGCATCTATGACCCTGCTGGCTGGTTGGCCCCTGTCATAATCCTGGCCAAGGTGACATTACAGCAATTGTGGACAGCTGGGTTATCATGGGATGACCCAGTCCCGGCCGATATAGCAGAACGATGGCAGCGATACATGTCCGACCTATCATGTGTTGCCCAAGTTAAAATTTCTCGTTGTCTGCAGGTCAGTTCTGCATCCAACATTCAACTTCATGGATTCTGTGATGCTTCCTTAACTGCCTATGCTGTTGTCATTTATGTTCGCTGCATTGGACCTGATAACACAGTTACTGTTCATTTGCTGGTTGCTAAAACAAAGGTTGCACCACTCAAGACAGTGTCAATTCCAAGACTGGAACTGTGTGCTGCTCTACTACTGTCTCGCTTGTGGCAGTATGTTCACAAGCTCTACCAAAAGTCGCTTGGTACATGTTCTATGTTTGCTTGGTCTGACTCCACCGTTGTGTTGAACTGGCTCCGCATGCGCCCATACAAATTGAAAACATTTGTGGTTAATAGAGTTTCTGAAATTCAAGGAGTGATTTCTCCAAACAAATGGTTCCATGTCTCATCCGACAACAATCCTGCCGATCTCGCTTCAAGGGGAGTCAGTCCACAAGCCTTGGTAACCAACCGTGGTTTTCTGGCCCAGCTTGGTTGACAGAACCACAAGCTGACTGGCCAACAAAAGCACCCATGGACAGTGTTGAAGATACAACAGAGCTTAAGAAAATCCAACCGGCATGTTTGACGGTGCAGCAAGTATCAGAGGATCCAGCTATACCACTGAAGAAGTATTCCTCACTGTCACGATTGAAATGAGTCACAGTCTGGGTGTTGAGAGCAAAAGTTGGTTGGCTAAATAAGCCTGTATGTACTGGCTCACTGACAAATGTAGAACTTCAGGCAGCTCTCCTATTTTGGGTCAGACACATTCAAAAGGTCCACTTTCAGAATGATATTGACAGGGTTCGTAAGGGTGTGCCATGCTCTAAACCTCTTCGACCTCTAGCACCATTTTTGGATTCCCAGGGTGTGTTCAGGGTGGGCGGCCTGTTACATAATGCTCCTGTCTCGTTAAATGCTAAGCACCCTATCCTGTTACCTAGAAAATGCCATTTATCCACCTTGATTGTAGATCATTACCACTCCACCTATTTACATACAGGCCCCTTAACAACACACAGTTTGATCCAACGGGAGTTTTGGATATTGGGAGCTCGAAAATTGGTCCGACAGTGACTTCATCAGTACATTTCATGTTTCAAGGTTCGGCTCACTGCAACATAACCAATTATGAACACCTTGCCATCTTCTCGTCTTTCCAACATCCGTGCATTTCTCCACATGGGCATTGTTTTTGGCGGACCCTTCCTAGCCAAGCCTATGCGACTGCGCAAAAGCCAAGCTAACAAGACATACTTATGTCTTTTTGTCTGCATGTCGACTCGAGCAGTACATCTGGAATTGGTAACCGATCTGACTGCTGGTGCCTTCCTAGCCGCATTCAAACGATTTACTGCACTACGAGGATTGCCCTCACATGTCTACAGTGACAACGGTACCAATTTTGTTGCTGCTCATTGCCATATTCAGGATTCCTACCACCAGCTGTTCCAGGCCGAAAAGGATCCTCATGTTCAGGCCTATATGGCAGCCAATAACATCGAATGGCATTTCAACCCCCCTCTCAGTCCCAATTTTGGTGGGCTATGGGAATCTGGCACCAAGTCTGTGAAACAGCACCTGAAGCGAGTGGTAGGTGAGACAACTCTTACCTTCGAAGAATTAGCCACCCTGTTTGCTCAGATTTTAGCTGTATTAAACTACAGACCCCTATGTCCCCTGTCTACTGATCCTGGAGAACTTGATGTCTTGACTCCAGGACACTTTTTAACGGGAGCACCGCTCGTTAGTGTTCCAAAAGCAAACTTAACGGACTGTTCACCCTCTCGACTCAATCGCTGGGAGCTGATCACTCAGTATTATCAAGCTATTTAGAAACGATGACGATACGAGCACCTCCATACGCTCCATCAACGGTTTTAGTGGAATGTTCCCACTGTCAACATCAAGGAAGGGCAGATGGCTATTATTAAAGAACCTAACCTACCAGCATTAAAATGGCGATTTGGACAAGGATGGCGTCGTCAGCGTTGTTACAGTAAAAACAACCCACGGAGACTTGGTTCGACCTGTGTCAAAGCTCTGTCCCTTACCAAGCAAGCCTTGAAGACTTCTACCGCCATCCCTGAACAACATTAGCTCTTAGAACAAAAATAATTTTGTTGGTGGGCGGAATGTTCACGCCTTAGTTATGTTTTTTTTATAATGTTGGTGTCTCTTTTTTATTGGTACAGACTATCATGTAGCATGCTGGTCAGTTGAAAACATGGCGGCGCGTGTGTGCGGTGTGAAGACGTTGGTAACCGGATTTTTGTGAACAATTATCTAATTGTATTAACAAAAACACTGAGCCATCGTTCGGTCACTGCCTGCTCGGCCCGTCGCCCGAACAACGACCGCTCGGCCTCGGCTTCGGACAATGACTGAATTACAGCCTTCCTTCCCTTTGTGCGGGCAGTGGGCAGTGTCCTGGGCTCGCTGATGTAATTTTCAGCCGATCACGGCGCATGGCAACAAAAGCTTCCACGAAATGCTTACTTCTGTTTCCACGACGCAGCAATTTTCTCTCTCTCTCACACTCCCGTGACCGTGACTCACACATCTAGCGTGCGAAACAAAGCCTCGGTCGTGGAAAAACAAAGGAGAATCACGTCAGCACACCTTCCCACACAAAGAAGCCAGCCAAAAAAAAAATTAGTTAAAAAAATTAACTTATGCATTTTAAAAATAAAAACAATAAACCTGGAGAATTACGTTTACAATAACTTTGAAAGGAAAATTTTTACATCTAACCTGAAATTTGACAAAAAAGTCTATAATAAATTATTATTACTGTATTGTATGAGGAAGGCCGTAATTTGGGTTGTTACAAAGTCCTCTCACATCAAGGCTTCTAGGCTAGAGCCACTTAGAACATAAATTTCAGTAAAAATTCAGGGGGCCATAGATACTACTGTAACAACCACTTGATACATATGCAGTCCTGCAAACTTACATCACAGTTCCAATAAAAATTTTACTTGTACATAATTTATTACTGTTTTATTGTACATTTGCAATCAATCTGCATCACTACAAATCATATTTTCCTTGGAAAATTATTTAGAATACAGTTGTTTCAGTATAAGTATAAAGTAAATTTCTTTATTCAATTATGCAAAAGAGCCATAAATGATGTATTGTGCTTTACATATGCACCAACACAAAGGTAATATACTTTTTTCACCTCGTTTGTGTAGAAAAAATTTACAAGTGGTGTACACAAAAGTGAAAATGTGCAAAAGAATGAAGGAGTGCATAATTAAGAAAATGCTAGGGTAAAAATTGAACTTTTCTAAAAGAGAGAAATTTTTTTTTTTTCTTCATAATAACCAATATTTGCTAAAACTTGACCATTCTTAGTTCAAGCTCACCTGAGAAAGATATAAAAAAATTAGCAATAATGCTGATGACCAACAAGTTATCAAATCAGAACAGGCCAAACCCAACTGTATTATAAATAAGTATGTATTTATCCAATGAACACACTTGAATGTGGTCAACATTGTACAACTTTATTGCGAGAGCAGTTGGCAGTTTTAAGAGTCTAAGTGTTACATAATGAAGCACACAGCTTACCTGACACACGTGGGTTGCTTTCAACAGTTATATGTTTGTTCGGAGAATATCTGAAAAGAAAAAGAAATATTAAATTTAGTGCATCTGTAAAAACAATAAGAAGCAAAACTCTATTAAGTATAAATTGTATCACAGTTCCCACCTTTTAAAACCATTACTGTCTTTTATTAGTTGACTTCCAGATGTGCAAGACTCAAATATCTGATTAAAAAAAAACTATTTTATCACTCTTGACGCAGATCTCAAACAGTGTGCTAAACCTAACTTCATGTCAACAGCAGATTTGTTAGGTTCCTAGATATGAGTAATAATTTAATAAACAATGTGCTTACAACAAGCATTGTATTGTATTATATAAATGGCTAAAACACATCATTTAACATATTTCTTAGGTATTTATTAAAGATGGGCCAATGAAATCCTCAAATACCATCAAAACCTTAGTGGATTTTCTATAGAGGTAAAATATTCACAGAAAAATATTAGAGGAAATAAAGTAAATAAAAAAAAGTCTACACTGATAACTTCTGTTAGGTTTACTAGGGTCAATTTTTTTTCTTCATACCTATCCTATTACCATTCCAAAAGATATTTCACATTTAACATGTAACTATACAATTAAATTACAATATGCATTTATTCTGGAAACTTAGTTTGTGAAACAAACATTTAAAGGGTAGAATGTTTCAACCTAATAGTTAATACTTTATTGTACATTAAATAATTTATTAACTTAGATTCTGATTTGAGGGGTATATTCAAGGTACAGTACTCTCTGGGACATGAATTTGAGATTTGGATTCGAGAAAATTGGGATTTGACCCATCTCCAGTATTTATAAATTATTACAGGATACTCATCTACCAAAAACTACATTTGAATAGTAGTTTAAAACAAATACTAAAGTAAGGGAATTTTAACCAATTACAGAAGACACAGTTATTGTAATGCTATTTTTTAACATGGTTTACAATAAATATAAAATGGGAATCGTGTACGGAACAAAAACAGATTGAAGATTATCTCCAATTCTAAAAAAAAAAAATTGTTCTCCAATCTTGGATCTGTAAAAATTCTTTTTGCTAATTCAATAACCCTACAAAATGTTACAAATATTTTTCTACAGTTAGAAAAATTTATTAAATGAGGTAAAACCATTATGGACCTTAAAATCAGAGAAATAAGACTTTAATCAAAATCTACCTAAATGAATTGTCAGTTTTTATATCAGTCATTTATGCACAGAGGATTAAGGTGGAAGGCAGAGCATTACTTACGCTGAATCTAACATGCCTCCGAAGTACTCTCTTACTTCATCTTCAACTGGTTCAGTCTGTACACAAAATACACAAAAAATACTTAAAACAATTAAAAATACTACATTTAAAATGAAGATTTGTATGCATCTTTAAAAAGAATTTTTTTTACACTAAGAAAAAAATCATTTTGATAAAGATGTGCAACAATGCTTACTACACCACATAGCAAAGTGTTCGCATTAGCTCTACACTTCAAGATGGTGTTTTAAGAGAGAAATGATTTACTAGTAGCGACGTACAAATCTCATTTTCTTATTGCACATTTAATGTGATGATTTTTGAATATAAGCACATGTTTTGTGAGAATAAAAAAAGATGAGTTAGAAAATGTTAGTAGTCTAACCAAGCTGAAATCAGTAATTTCGTAATTTGGTTTATCACATTTTTAAGAACTAAGAGGCTACCATAATTTTGAAATTGTGCCACTACTTAATTCTGTGTCAATAGTTTCTGTCTGCTTCAGTATGTTTTTTTTCTTTTGTATTCTTTTCAAATGCTAAATAATACATGAAAACGCAAAATTTTACGAAGTGCAAAACCTTTATTTTTTAAATGCTACAAAATGCTAAATTTCAAATTTAAAGTGCTAAATGTAATGATTTTAAAAGTTATAAAACACAAGCTCTAGCCATACTGTAAAAAATTTTCACTTTGCTAACTTAGCAAGTATTTGAAAAGATGGCTTACTAAAGCATATACATTGCTAAGTTAGCAAACAAATTTTTTTACGGTGTGAAGTGCCTAAGTTACCAGATTAAAAATTGTTGCTGCAAAAGTTGTGCAAACAATTCCCCTCCCGCACCCTTAAAGTAAAGCATGTTTGATTTTATTTTGATTTATTATCAATAGTAAGGTTATATTTATGATTGCGTAGCAAACATTTTTATCAAAAGTATCTAATAATTACGTGCAAGTGGGGATTTTAAAACTTTTGAAAAAAAATTCTAACTCTAATACTATGACAGTTTTTGAATTTAGTTTTTGATTTATAACCGTATTTACTGACCTATCTGTTCTTGGCTTGACGTTGAGTTATAGTTATGTACTTAATATCAAGTTTTAAAGAAAATTACGTGAGTACAATGAACTTAACTTGAATTTCCTTGTATCAGTTTATCTTAAAAATCTGACATTACGTATTCTACTGCTGTATAATAAAATATATGCGTACATTATTCATTTATTTAAATTTTGTCTTAAAAGAACTATTTTTTATAATATGCTAAATTTTTTATTTTATTATTTTTTTCTTTTATCGAAAAAATTGACTCAGACGGATAAGTGAAATATTAAAAACACTGTGTGGGGTGATCATGAGTGGTGAATGATTCAGCCATAATGTGATGCAAGTCTAAAAAAATACAATGACTTTGAGCCTTTTAAAGTTTTCAATGGGTGTGTTATAGTTTGGTTGAACACAAGCTCAAGATATTACCTAACCACAAGTGCTATCTGACAACATGACATTAACTGCACACACCAAAAATGCTAGTAATTTTTTATTATAATATTTACCAGTGGTTATAAATTATTTGATAGTTTGTTACCAAGTTTGTCTGAACTACTCAGTGCAAATGTACGTCCGTCATGTACTACCTGTTCAGTTACTGTTCATGCATTATAGAGGACGTGTGTCGCACAAGCAACTAAGACAGACATCAATCCCATCACTCATGTTCCCTGTTTTTGCACAAGGCACTGTCTGGCCATCTCTATCAGCACTCGAAAGCATGCAGGTGTACAGTTACCATCCCATAATGTGCCTTGCTCGATGCTGCGGTGACCATCGTGCCACACTGACTGCACGAAGGAAGCAACACATCACCTACTTAAAATGCATCGCCAATCAGCGCCTCACTCTTTACCCTTCCTCCCCACCAGATGTACGATCAAATTGTGACTGCAGACGATTGAAATGTTAGTTTACTGATGCTTTGTTTTTACTGCCTTCAGCCCATTTACGGGCGCACCATCTGAAAGGTTTTACAATTTTGAGCTGTTTAAAGGTAAACTGCTGTTGAAGTCTCAGTACAGACGTGTGCCCTCTGTCTGTTTGTAAGCACCTCTAAATGGCAGCCCGACGTGACTAGAAGACTGCAAGAACGTCACAATCAGTACAGAGAAAATGTGTCAAGAAGGCCAGATTCGGTTATGATCTGGTTACTTGATAACAGCTTTGCACTTACCAAAAGTTAACTTAGAGCATACTCTGGCAGGGAGCCCTCGATTGAGACTCTGCTTCATCTCCCGCAAATCTAAACTGCACCTTCCGCAACTATGCCATGCTTTCTGCAACTCCACCATCATGTGGCTGACTGACCCTTCCTTAGGAGGAGAGTTACCTATTAAGAGAGATAACATCGAGAAAGGCATCTCATAGGTTTTATAAATTTACAAATATTTTGCTATAACACTGCACAACGTTGGGCTTAAGTGGAAAATATTTTAGATTGTGATGTAAATGGATAAGCTATATATGTATAGTGCATGCTCGTAAAACGGAACACTTTCTAAGGCAATGGAAAACAAAACTACTTGCCCTAATACATATGTCATCAGTTGGAACAGCTGTATGAAGAATTTCATTAATCTTGAGAAAATCACAGAATTTTTAACACAGTATTGAAATTAAACAAATAAAAGAAAATACTTCACCTTGATTTTTGTGGTCGACGGAAACGTAATGTCACAAGGTGGTTCACCCTTGAAATCAGATGTAATTTTACTAACAGCAGACAATGGTTCATGTACAGTAACCGATTGATTTGTATCAGTTCTTCCTGGTGTGGGAAACAAACAGTTAATTAATAGAAAAACAAACAATTTTATGGAATTAAAGTTAAATATTACAAGAAGGTTTGGTTATCATTTGTCTTTTGTTACATACTAAATATATTCCATTTTACATCTTAACAACTTAAGTATTTTATGTTTACGTGATGTAAATATACACATTTGGTGATTTAGTTTAAACTAATATAGATACTTATGGATACTAATTTATTGTTTTCATTCAGGCAAAAAGACATTTATATATAAACCAGCTCCTTTAATGTGTTGTCCATTAGAACATAGTAGATGTATAGAACACGTATGAGTGGAAATATTGTACAGTTATTAACAGAAAAAACTGCTACAATTCTATTTCAAATTGTTCAAATAGCTTTAAAGCACTATGAATAAATTATGATCATTAAAGCGTAAAAACTTGTTTACATTGGGGGCAAGTATGCAAGTTGTTTTCCAGGAGAAAAAAAACCTTGTCAAATAAATAAAGGCAGTCACACTTGCATTGCATGAATATTTCAATAAAATTAATAATGAAGATAATTTTATTCAACTTAGTTAACGTACAGATTATACTCAGTGTACACACTACCTATTAATTAGCAATCTGGATGATTGTAGTACATACTTCTGGCAAATCGCTTTATTTACTCGAGTACATTTTGAATTTAGTTCACCAGCTTACTAGGCCATCACATCCTACACCAGGCTGGTGGGGTCGCTGCCTATAGGCTGCCAGGTGAGCCTGTGGTACAAGCAGTGCACCAGCCATTTAAGATACCTCGCCCATGCCTGCTACTATCTGAACGTGAGCTTTGCCAATGTCATTTATCTTCAACCTCACACCAGTAACGTCAGGAGATGGTATTCCTCCCTCCATGCTGAAGTTTCCAGTAGCATTTCCTCTACTGGTGGGCTCATCAAACTCATTCAAGGTCTCCTACGCCCGAAACAATTACACCCTGTAGGGAGTAAGGTTATTTATCGCCGCCCGATACTCAGCATTGAGTTACTAGCTGTAAGTCCTCTCCTTTCCCGTAGCGATTAACCCCGGCCAGACACGATGTAACACAAGAGTAAAATTATTAACGTAAGAATTAACTGCACTGAAGATGCCATTCTAAACCCTTAAAGAAGAATACCCAGATAATAAACATGCACTACTCGAAATTCAATATCAATAGAATTTTTTTTCCATCTCTTAGTTCCTGCCACCAGGGTATTATTTTTTGTAAATGTTTTAATGCCAAAACTCTGCTCACATTTTTAGCATATTTTAAGCATGAGAAGGAATTGAGGCTAATATTAAGTGATTTGTGACTTGATATCACGACAAGTGTTGCGATAATGAGTCTTAATGCCTTTATTCTATTTGTTGTATCATTGGTTGGTACAAAAGTTTTTCCATTAATCATCCTGTTATGTAACTTATTGAAAAAATTAAAAAAAAAAAAATATCTAACAGATTTAAGTATATCTGACTGTTGTTTTAACCTGTGTTCAATTGAATCTGAAAATCAATACATTCCCTGACATTCGACAATGCTTGAATAATTTATATAACACGTTTTCAAAATTACAGTATTTACCAGCAGAAGAGTCACCCCTGCATATGGGTTGCAGCTATAATTTGGGTCATAAAATTCCAACTTTTTTGTCATAAGGGTTGCCATCGCATATGAATCGCACCATATATCTGTCTACAGTAGAATACAAGTTAAGTCTTTGTTCCATGTCTCAGCTTATAGGTGCGTAAAAAATACGGCATTGGTGTTAATCCTCGTGCTCTTTTTGTCTACTTTCTGTGCTTCTTTATTACTGTAGAAGGGAGTGAGAGCCTCTTCACTAAAGCTTTATGACCCCTCCTAATAACTATTATATTTTTTCAAACAAATCCTCTTCCAGAATAAAAAAAAAAGCAGCAAGCTACACTTAGTTTCTTTAAAAACTAGCATGCACGCAACAGTTAGGGAGAAATTTGCGCGAGACATTTGTGCGCAAACTCAATAAACGAAGAAAAAAAACCGGGCTTTGAAGTGAGGATTTCAAAGCACCAACGATAGCTGCAGTTTTTCCATGGAATGTTGCATTTGAAAGCTGAGAAATCAGATGCAAAAAAAAAATGTTGGGTCACAGTTGCACTTTAAAAACCTGTTCGAAATAGACACGTTGAGATTGTGCCATTTCACAGACATTAAAAATTGTGTGAGGGAGGAAGAGAGAACCGACACCACCACTACATGGCCATTCGCACTCACAGAATGCACACACTCAAACACAAACAGGCTTGCTTATTTTAGATTTCCCCTCCAGCAGAATGCCAGCCCAGCACAGGCTGGGCGTCTTATGCAGCAACCAGGAAAATAAACACAATGGTGCCTTTCACGCGCTGCTTAGATATTTTAACTTAACAATTTATACTTACTCAAAAATATTTATTAAAAACCAACCCAGGATAGTTATCAACACACATACACAAAGCCAATTAAATTAATTTTTTTACCAAAAATTATATATTCACATAATAATTGCATATTTTTAAGAACTAAAAATGTGAGACATACGAAAGTAAATACGGTGTAAGTAATTTAGTAAATCATATTTTTAGAAAGTACTAATGTAATCTGGCTTTAGATAAGAAGCATGCGATGCCAGCAAATGAGGAAGTTGGGTGGAAAGGGGGCGAGGTGGTTAGTACCTGAAGCCAAGGTTCCCACCACCGGGGAGCCCACACTGCCGTAGCCGGGTGTGGTGGCGAGAGACGGGAAACCACCACTCGCACCCACACCAGTCTGCAAGCCACTGATCGTGGACCCGCCGGCCGCAGAGGAGCTGTACAGCGACTGCTGTGGCGTGGCACTGTACAAGGTCGCTGAGGGCGGCGTGCTTATCTGCCGGGTCTGGCCTCCCAGCAGGCGCATGTTGCTGGCAGGGGTGTCTGTGTTCACTGTGACTGGCGCCGGGGTGCCGTTGCCGATGCCACACACGTCGCCCATCGTGACGGACCTGTTCCGGTCGTAATACGCCGGCATCGTCTGATACTGCCCCTGCGAGAGATTCCGAGTGCCGGTGGAGATGTCCTTGATCGAGGAAGGTGTGAGCGGTCTCCTCTGCTGAGCAGCTGCTGCTTCTTGCTGGATGATGTTGGTGGGGTGCATGCCCCACGGTGCCATCCCGTGGTAACGAGGGATGACAGTGGGATCCAACCGTTGCTGCTGCTGTGTGGCCAAATACCGTCGTCTCTGCATCTGTGTGGCCAAATTCCGTTTTTGCTGCATCTGTGTGGCCACATACCGTTGCTGCTGCAGGAGCGGAGTTCCTTGATGCTGGCTGTGATACAGTTGCTGCATGTGGGGCAGCATCCCCGTAGAGTACTGCTGCTGCTGCTGCTGCTGCTGCTGCTGCTGCTGCTGCTGCTGCTGCTGCTGCTGCTGCTGCTGCTGCGGGGCGTAGCCGACGCCTGCCTGGTCGAATTGGCTCTGGGACTCTAGCGCCGTGATGTGTTTGAAGCACATCGAGTCCAGGCTGAGAAGTGGGTCTCCTACCGGCCCTGCCTTGCTGCCCACCAGCACTGAGCCACCCTTGGTTGGGGACGGCTGGTGGCTGCCTGGCGTCCGGTTTAAACCTTCATCGTTGTCCTCGAGGCTCTTCTGCACGGTGCCGTTTTGCCGTCCTGTTGACCAACATCAACATATTTTTTTGCTGCCAGTCACTGGCCCCCTCCTCTTTCCTTTCTTTGTTGCAATCACTTGCATTCTCTACCGGGCCACGCATCCTAGGCTCTAGTGCCTTGCTGGTGAGAGAGGAACCCAGTACATTCATAACCATTTTGGCAGCATGGGTTCAGAGAAGGGAGGTCTACCACAGACCTGATTTTTGCCATACGAAAACTGATGGAGAAATAATACGAATTTGGAAAATATCTAGTAATGATATTCCTGGATTGGAAAAGGCATACAACAGTGTGAAAAGACAGTGTGTTAGGCAAGCTATGGAAAAAGCTGGGATTAAGTGTTAATAAGTAGAGTGAAGAATTTGTATAATGGAAACAGAAGCACGTGAGGACTGGAAGAGGGATGACAAATTGATTCAAACAAGCCAACAGAGTGAAGCAGGGCAGTGCATTGTCCCCTATTGCTATTTAGTATAGTGCTGCAAAGAATTATGAAGAGAGTGGAAGAAAATATCAGAGACAGCAAGATGAATTCCATGCTATTTGCTGATGATTTGATGGTGTAGGGAGAAAGTGAAGGTAAGGTGCAAGTGCAACTGTGAGGAAATGTGATAAAAGATCTAGCACTAAAAAAAATGCAGTTTTGGTCATGACGAGGAACAATAATGGAATTAGATGATGCATTAAATTAGATAGTGTTGAGTTAAAACATGTAGAATCCTTCAAGTATCTAGGAAGTGTATTGGACGCAGGGAGAAAAAACAAGGACGGGAAATATAAGGGCAGAACAAGAAGCTGTATTCTACAGGTGTGTGAAAGATTTGGTATGGAAGAGGGAGGTACCATTAAAATGGAAAAGTAGTGTTGGAGCAAATACTTGGACTGTAGATAAGAGAGATGCTGGGAAGATCACAGAGCACTAGGAATGAAGTTTATGAGGAGTACGTTGGCAGTTACGAGGTAGACAGGATCAGGACTGAGAAGGTGCCAGCAAAAGCAGGAGTACAGGACTTGAATTAGATCACTGAAAAAGCACTGCAGCGATTGGGAACAGAGGCTGCCTAGGAAAATAATGAGCTGAAGTACACAGGAAGAAAACCGAAAGGAAGACCAAGAAGGAGGTGGGAAATGTAGATAATAAAAGGAGTGCAGGAGAGATTAGAAGACTGGGATAAAGTGAAGTATGAAGAATGGTGGAGGGGCACAGGAAGATGGAGGCATTTGACTTTGCTTACCCAGCCACAGGCTGGAAGCAGTTGAAGAGTGATGATTGATGGATGATTACTGAAGAATGATTGACATTGATAATGATTGATTTTTGATGATAATTAATGATGATTATATTATTGATAATTATATGATTGATGATGATTATTGAATCAATCAAGACCACCCAGATAACGATGGCCTGAATTGCACATACATAAAGCACTCTCAGAAATATGAAAAGTTTTTGCAGTTATTTAACTTGAGACTGTTCACCAAGATAAAAACTGAGATTATTACTAAATTTGGAGTAACGTTTCAAATAAAAGAATTTATAGCTAAATACAGTATTTTTATTTTTTCTACATCAACATATTTTTTAAATGTCCATTAATATACAAAAATGAACACTGTTCATGGCTACTCATCGCTCGGCATATAAAATTTGTTTGAGGTTAGGCAAAAAAAAAAAAAAAGAAATTATTCCCAGTATTATTTCCTTACCAACGAAAATGTTCCACGGTCGCTTCTGAACACCAAGGAAACACAATGTTCTTGGGACGATGCAAAAGGTAACTACTACCCCGTTATGGGTTCTGCTGAAGACTGGTTAGCAAAATTTTAAATAAAATGTTAGAAAAAAATTGTTTATCCAAACAGCCCAGACCACAGCCGTAATAATCAGTCTCTCACTCACATTAAAATAATAATTTTGTTAGTCATTGACCAGCACAACCTCACATAGCAATGTCCGAGCAATGAGTAACCAGGCAAAGCACAGTACAAAAAAAAAAAAAAAGAAAAAAAGATGAACTGAGAACTTCCCTGAGAAGATTGCTTTCCTACTGGCTACAAAGTTTGTTCTTACAACTATAATTCTGCGATTCTCTGGTCAGAGAACTTTCACAAGGTCCTGGCAAACATCTCTTTCTCTCCAACACAGGATGTGATAAACATATCATTTCGGTGCCATGACATGGCACATTTTTATTTCTTTCACAGAAAATGTCTTTAAGTTCTAGAAAATTCTACCAACACACTATGAAACTTATATGAAAAAAATTATAGTTATAAAAAAACATTTGAATAAAATAAAACATCGAAAATCACACTTACATTAACAGTAACCTAGCCTTACTTATGAAATTAGTAAAATCATATGCAAAGCTTTTCTAAATAAAAATAAATACCAGAACTATTATAAAAATATTCCAAACAATAAAATACAAATACAAAACTAGGTCACCATGACCAACTTAAATAACCAGCAGATACACTAATTACTAAGAAATCATGTCATAAGAACACAATGCAAAGCTGGGATGGGCAGGGGTCAGTGACACAGGATACAACTCACAAATCAGCTGCTTTACTTTGCAACACAATCACACTTACCTGGAATATGTGCATCACTGTTATGAGTTTGATTTTCAAATCCATCGCATAAACCTCTGGAAAAATAAAATAAATAAATAAATAATTTATGTGCAGTAAAAATTGTCAACTTATGAAGTGGAACTAGTTTCAGCAGAATTAGGTAAGCTCTGATAAATAAAAAAAAAATTTTTTCTTGTAAGTATTATAAATTTTACTTTCACATTTAATTAGATAGTTTGATTATTTTTACTGGTTTAATTTTTGCAAATGCGAGGAAAAACTTACACTTCTTGGGTAAATCCTCCAAGTTCTGCCCTAAAACCATTCTGAGCAGGTTCTTCCTTTGAAGACTGCAACATTGATAAAAACCCAATCACTACTATTAACATTTTTAACTTTCACACACAATTCATACATATGTTACAAATTTTGCAAAGATATTTTTTTTATTTAATCAGAAAAACCAATTGGGCATCCTGTAAATTAAATTTGTTTTATTAGATCTCTATTTTTTGCTTTTAACTCTAAGGGCACTCTGGTGTGTTTTACCTGCCCAAAACAGTACGGTGTATGGTGGTTGTACTTTACAGGTCAAGATTCTCTAGTGTCATTTAGTTCTAGCTATGGATGCTCCTCTTCTCGAGGTAGAGTTGTCTGCCCTGTTTTTTAGCACAACATTCTGCTTCTACATTGTTTCTAGTGTTGAATGTTTTACAAACTTAGGGCAATGGCTAACTTATTTTATAGAGTTATATTTAACTATGACAAACCAATTTTTATATATATATTTACAAGTGATTGTGTTAAGTTAATTCTAAAAACAAACTCAAGTAAAGTTACAGTAATGTGCAAAATAATTAACTGATTTATGTTAAAATTTATTGTTCTAAAATATTAACTGATTAAAAGTTAGTGCATGGGAATAATTATTAACTGTTAAATGTTTAAGATACGAAACAAAACATCAATCATTTGTAAATATGTGCTATCATTTATTACCATACATCAATCAATGACCAAGATAATTAAACTCCATTTTAAAATATAATGTAACAATCAAAAAATGACACCCCAACATGTTTACCTGAATATAAATGCTACGGTTTTTACCAAAACTGTGTAAACTAAAAGTGGGGGTTGCATTAATGACCACTAACTTGCATCTTGCAATTGGGAATAGCTTAGTTGAAAAACTACAGGCTCTGACTTAAACGTCTCACGCCACTTTAGATCATTGTTAATTACTTCTCCTAAACCTCCACTTAGTTGAAAAACTGCACACTCTGCCTTAAAACAGCTTCACTTATGCCACTTTTTACCGGGGCTTCCTGAACCTCTGCACAGGTAAGACAGACAGATGGAGGACTGAAAGGCTGCAAATGGAGTTTGTCACTGGATTCTTTCTACTTTTCTTCACCTCTCCCTCCTCTTTCACCTCACAGACTACCATTGTACATCACCACATTCCTTGCTTTCTGAACAGCAGCAACTTTCGAACTAGTCATAAAAAACAATATTTTTTCTAACTGCAGCTTGGTATTTGAAAATATAACATGTAAACACTCTCCTGAAAGTTGCCCCAGAAAGTGTGTAGTAAATATAGAATAAATTAAATAATTTAAATAATTTCGACTTGCTATATATACTTGAATCTTGTGATTTTCAATCCAAAAGTCTTTTTTTATAAGCTCATAAAGTTTGGGGTTGCATTATGTTCAGAGTTGCAATAATTTCTGGTAAATACGGTACTTTTTTTTAGTTCAGAAATATTTCAGAAAGTTTTATCATTAAATTCTAAGCTGCTTAATAAAGTTAAGTCGCAAACATTTTCGTCACACAATTTTCCTAATTTTGCCCCATACATGCCTAACAATGCTAAACATTCTTTCCACGGAGGCTGACGATGTAACTGGTATATTAAACTCAATGTTTAATGTTTTTATTATTGGTGATTATTCACGAAAACTAACTTTCAACTTATCTAAAAATCAGTTATTTTTCAGCCAAATAACTAGTTTAAGTTAAAAGTTATTTACTTCCAAAATTATCAATTAAAAATATTCCAAAAAAATAAGTAGTTATGTGTGGTTTATTTGTATTAAAATTTATTACCACTAGAATGTCATGAATCTTACATACATTTTGATGTAAAAACACTTTATACAACCAAATTTTGTTTGGACCTCATCATTTATAGTATTACCAAAGCTGTTTAATCATCAGATAAATCTTGGTTTTTAAATTCATTTTTCAAGGCATCTGTTCTTCTACCAGGATTTAAAAAAAAAATCATAAAGTTATCAACCATATCTGAACCAGGTCCATTTCCCCAACCCTTACAACTCATAGGGATCAAAAGAGACAGCAAGAAAAACCAACCTAGTTTGTGTTTAATGATTTTGACACTGATATGTTCAACTATAATTCACTCACTAAAGCCCATTCTAAAATGACACGGAAACGGAGACGGATCAACTAAACTTAGACGGATCTCAGTGGAACAAAGATTCTACAATAGCATGGAGACGGAGACAACCTGTACGGATTAGCTAAGAATTGCTCAGCTCTTCCGTTCACGTTGCTCCGTGCGACCAATAGAAGCAGAGTATTTGGCTGCAGTGGGAGCCGTGTTTATGTTCTTAATACGTTAAAAATTGTTTCAAATACACGGATATCTAGTATTCTATTATTACTTTGTGGTTTACTTCTATTATACATGTGAATTCTGTCTTTGCTATGATCTCGAAGCATAATATATATTTTTAATTAAATTAATTTTTCATAACCTTGAAATGCAATCTCATTATGTAAGCAGCAGATATGATAGTGAAATATTCTGGGAGACCCGTCTCAGTTTCAGTTAGCAGTTAGCAGAGGTTACCAGCAATATATATGAAAAAAATATTTGAAATTATACAACTACTATATACCAGAATGAAGAAAGTGTCCTATTAAATGTTTTACATTAACTATCTAAAATAATTCCCTTCAGCACATAGGCCTAAAAAAAACATACAAACTGTTGAGACTCATAAATTTAAATAGTTAAAACAGAAAAAAATATACAATAAAATATACCACTAGGTGTCCTTAAGATGCATGGATAATATTTTATTCAAAATATTCAAAAATACATTGCAAATAGAATCAGTTAGCACAGCTACGAATCTCAGATTTGTAAACTACTGCAAAATAAAATAATTAGAAAGTAGTAAGTTTACCTGTTCGCATACATTTTCGCAAGATACGTGTTGTGCAATCTAGTGTTACAATGTGAAAGGTTCAAAAAGCCCTCCGACTCAAAAGAAAAGATCATAAATATGAAGCCATCTGAAAAGTGATTCTACTTAAAAGAAGTTGGATATTATAAGGAAACCTGAACTAAAACAAGTCTTTCAAAATACGTGTGAAGATGTAAAGTGGACTTTTTTAAAATGATATAGTGTCGAAGAAATCTTGAGCATGTCACGGAAGGAATAATGTAAGGATTTGATGCATAAGAGTTACGAATGTTAATAAAATTTAAATGTTCTCTTTACACGGGTCGTTGCCTGGAAAGACCTGCTGAGCTGCGACAACCCGAGACTACGGCCACCTTCACTGCTGACGGGATACGGACACACAGCAGCCATGGACACTGCTGCTGTACTCCTGGGAACAGGGAGTCTCGGGTATTCCCTGAAATATGAAACACAACCTGGGTATCAGTGCCTGGTGATAATTAATAAAACACATATGTATATATCTAATGTACATATTAGTTGTACATTCTGTTTATGACAATACTCACAAATTACACAAAAAATAACCTTTAAAGCAATACCATACCAGTACATATCTTAAAATTATTAATCAGAACACAAATCTTCAGTTTAATTGGATGTCTACTAGTTGAGAAAACAAAATATAAATTTATAAAATATGGCACTCTTTGAGAAAAAATGGTTCCTATCTAATTTGCTCCTACAATATATGCATATTGTGTATGATATGTACCTATACATTAATAGGTGCGTGTGCGTGTGCGTGCGTGTGTGTGTGTGTGTGTGTGTGTGCGTGCGTGCGTGCGTGTCAGTGTGCGCGTGCGCGCGTGTGTGTGCGCGTGTGCGTGCGTGCGCGTGTGTGTGCGTGTGCGTGCGTGTGTGCGTGTGTGTGCGTGCGTGTGCGTGCGTGTGTGTGTGTGTATATAAAAACTAAAATGTACTTTCATATACATAACAATTCGTATCATACCAAGGTCCTCTGTTTCTACAATTGCCAACATGCCACACCACTAGGTGAAGGCCGCAGCTATAATTCCCCACCCACCGCATGAAAACAATTTACGGGCAATATGAGTTTGTACACAAGTGGTTTAGAAAACATAAATATTAAACTGCACAGACCTAGCAAAAAAAATGTGTTTTGTATGTTAGTTTACCTTTCCTTAAAATGGTCCGTAAAATTTAGGATTACATACCAAGTATTAAAAAGCATTTGAAAACTTACAATGGAATGTACACACAAAAATACATGGCAAATAACTGCTTTATAAAACATCAAGGGTAAAGTATGTATGCTCTTCACTATAATGATGAACGATATAGGTGAGGAGATAAAAGGGCATATCAGGCTATTTGCAGATGACTGTGTAGTATACCTATATGGATTCTGAGAGGAATGGGCTACAGGATGATTTGAATAGGCTGGAAGAGTGGGTGGAAAATAATGGCATGAATATAAATGTGGGTAAGACAAAAGTGGTCAGGTTTACCGGGAAGAGGAAGATTGTCAGGAGGGAATATCGCTGGAGGGGAGACTTGATAAGTGAGGCCACAAGTTATAAATATCTAGGGGTGGTGCTGCAAGGTAACCTGGGGTAGGGGGAGCAGGTAGACAAGGTAGTCAAGAAGAGCAGACAGGCCCTGGGCATGTTGGGACAAGTGCTCAGGGGTGGAAGCAGCATCTTGCTTGATAAGGCCTATAAAACTATGGTCCGCCCCATGCTGGAGTATGCCGCAGCAGTGTGGGACCCATATACAGTAGTAGGTACTTGAGAAGAAGCAGGAGGGGGTGCAGAGGAGAGCAGCTAGATGGGTGAGATGATAGGAATGAGATGGGAGAGCTTAAAGTATAGAAGACAGAAGTAGAAACTGGTCAAGATATACCAAGTGCTGAGTGGAGTGGGAGGATGGGGAGAGCTGGGGAGAAAAGTCAAAATGGGAATGCCTAGAAGTAGGAAGGAAAATACTAGAAAGGTTTTCAAAGAGAGAAGGAGGACAGAAAGGGGAAAGAATGCGATGGTCGTGAGGATGGTATGGGAATGGAATAGGCTGGAGGAGGTGTGATGGTTGGGAGTGTGGATCAGTTCATAAAAGGAGAGTGCGGAGAAAGTAGGGAGAATGCTTGCCACCGGGCACTTCTGTACCCAATTGCAGATATAATAATAATAATAATAATAATAATAATAATAATAATAATAATAATAATAATAATAATAATAAATACATATGTTGTACACTATGTAGCTAAAGAATAAAACTGTTATTTTAAAACAAATGTTTTGTCACTATGTTACCTGAAACTTTAAACAGGCTTCATGGAAGACTTCTGGTGAATTACTGAAATCATCTGAATCCAGATAAAACTGCAGTAATTATCGGACGCCACGGCTTTTTAGGACGGAAAGAAAAAAATAATCGGAAAACGTGGTTTTCACACACTACACACATCCATTAATTTACTACGAAGGGATGGCTTTGCAATTCCTACTAGTTTGTGAAAAAATAACATTTTATCGCCATTCATTGTTTACCCGTGATAAATATGAATATAAGTTTTCCATATACTAAAGACGTTCCTTAATTAACCCCGAAAGGACCGTTTTTTTTAATTCCAACTGGTTTGTGGAAACACAACATTACAATACCTAGGTATTCACCAACGAGTATTCACGCAATTGCAGACATTCGTTGTTTACGTTTACCTGATTTTTTTTTATTTTTTTTAAATTTTATGTTGGATAACTTAAACAATGTAGGTGTTGTTTTAATGAAATTCGTTTAAATAACAACAGTATTGCAATCGTAATAAGGAATTTTTTATGCCTGCATTTAAATTTTGTTGTTTTATTAGAATATATAATTGTATTATGAAATGTTTGTTTTATTACATTGCATTTAAAGTACGTACTATTTTGAGTCACGTTGTATAGGAGTCTAATGGGAGCCAAAAATTTGAATTGAATTGTTAACGTTCATTTTCTTTGAGGAATACATATTACATACTGTGTACCGAAGTAGCTGAAACATTTAATTTTGCAGTCTTTCCGGGGAATTCTTTAATTAAAGCCGTCGTATATTCTGTGTTTGATGTGGCAGGTGTTTCATGTACTTATTCAAGTTTATCCCTGGATCCTGAAGGCTTGATCCTGATTCAGTACGTCGGAAGATCCTGCACATGAAAGAAATGCGAAATAAATATTATAAATGTACGTTGAAAAAAATCCTTTTTATTTGACTTACGATCATAGTTCATTATTATATGACAATATTTTTTTTATGTACAGGATCTTCTGAGGTACTGAACTAAAACGGCAAGCATCATGTACCACATGATCAAGCCTTCAGGATCCAGGGATAAACTTCACTACATGAAACTGAAGAATTAGCGTATTTTTAATTATCCACAGTTGGCTACAGTTGTGCTTAACTAAGAGATATGTACACGATCGCGGGCAAGCGACGGTGGCAATCGTCTCGGACCGTCGCGTCGCTCGTTGGCTCGTATACATTCACCTCCGGGCGCGGTGCCGGGCGCTCACTGGGGACAGGCTCGCGGCGGAGCGGGTCCACAATGTGTCTTCACTGTCTTCTCTCTCCTTTCAGTCGGGATCCATATTTCCGTACACACGGAACCTATGTGCCACCTCATCCATTGTCCCTCCCGTGGGCAAGGGGCCGCGAGGCCTTTGCGAGTCCCCTGCCCAGAAGGCGGACCTGCTGTCGGACTCTTTTCACTCATCCTTCACCCCTCACATACCGCCAGTAGTCAAGTCACTCATTCCGACGCACTATACCGCAACTCCTCCGCCAAGGACCGACGATATCCGTTTGACTACTCCGGGGGGAAATACATTTCATTGCCACTCAACTCAAAGTCAATTACGCCCCCGGTCCTGACGCCGTCCACCCGCGGCTCGTCTTCTCCCTTTCCACGAAGGCGACCTTCCATTCCGCGTGGCAAGCTGCGATCGTCGTTCCCATTCCGAAGCCGCGTGCCGATCGATATTCCTCTTCATTCGGGCTATCGGCCCATCAGTCTGTTATCTGTTCTATCCAAAGTGGCCGAGAGAGTCATCCTCCGTCGGCTGGAACATCGCCTCACACCTCTCGGCCCCCCTTCCTCCATTTCAGTTTGGGTTTCGGCGCGGGCTGTCGGCGCAGCACGCCGTGGCACGCGTCGCGGTCCAGATCACCGCCGGTTTCACGTCATTTCAGCACACCGGACTCATGTCCCGTCAGGGTGCTATACTCTCGCCCTTGTTGTTTTCCATCTTCACTTCCGATATCCCTACTCCTCCCCCATTACTCTTTCACCCTGTATGCCGATGACACGGCCATCACAACTTCCTCACGTCATGTCGCGGACATCCCTTCCCGCCCAGCGGCGGTAGTGGCGTCCATCACCTCATATTATCACTCATGGGGGGGGGGGGGATCCGGGCGAATGCCGGCAAATCACAGGCGGCGCTGTTCACCCGCCGTTTCCCTAGGCCTCCGCACCCCCCGTCGTATCCAGGGGCGAGCCGATTCCTTGGCATCTGGTGGTGACGTAGGTACCTTGTTGTCCGCCTGGATTCCGGCCTCCGGTGGGGAGCTCACCTTACCGAATCCATTGCCTCGGCCCAACGTGCTATGCGTGTTGCACCCCCCCCCCCTTCCTTCGGTCGATCTGTCCTCTCCCCGTTCCGCCCGCGTCAACCTTGCCATTCTTCTCTATTGCTCCCCCATCTCTGGACAGGGAGTCCAGTTCCCTAGTGCTGCGCCACTTCGCTCCATCGCTGTCATAGTATGCTTTGAAACTACGCTGGTGACGCCGTTACCACGATAGCTGGCATTGGAGGGACTCTAGCACAAGCGAAGCGTAAGGCCGGCCGTCCACTGCAATCGAATTGAATTGAAAATTATTCGACCGTCTGCGTCCGAAAGATCCGATAGCAAGCATAGGAATTGGAACGCCACCACTACACACTCCCTATTCGGCCGTTTACGGCCGAAGACGGCTGACTGACGGCCCGATCCAATGGAGATGGGATTTTCCGGTCCCGTTCGGCCAAACAGTACAACTATCCTTTAATACTTATTAATTTATAGTCGTCGAACGTGTGCGGAAACTATGTAGTAATCACTTTTTAATGAATTTTAACAAGTAGGGTAGTGTTTTAATAAAATTTCTGGTCAAAAATCAGGTCCAAGCCGCGGTTTAGTATTTTTTTTTTAAAGTCTTTTTCGTTTTTATCGGACACGTTTCATTATACAGTTTAATATTTCGCTCTGCAAATCGAATGATTCGAAAGTCGACGTATCTGCTCCGGCAGCGTACCTATTCTAGCGGAGGGTGCGGAACTACGTGTGAGTCGTATTGAGAAATTTATTAATTGTGCTTATAAACTTTTTTAATAATTAAACATAATTATTATATTATATACCCGTATGTATAATTGTCTTACATTAACTATGAATTATTACATCTTTATTTAATAAATAATTAAAATTAATAATTTAGAGTCAGAATTTAGCATATTTATTGATTTTAATTCTTATTCATATCGATTATTTTTCTAAATTAAATAATTCCTTTTTACACGTGTTTATATTAATATTGAATACTGAGTATTTATTTAATACATATTTTACTGTAGATTTCAAATTAGTTCAGTGTCTTATTTTACTTTTGTAATATTTATAATTAACTAATGGCTTGCTGTTGTTTGTTGTCAGTCTTGGAGACCAAACATAACAAAAAAGTAATTTGTGACTGCAATGCATTTAAGTTTCTTATTGCTGCTGCGGCTATACTCTAATAAGAAAATGGAATATAAACAAAATATAAAAAAATAAAAAAAAGTGAGCACTGTATGATTGCTGATAGTATTTCATTTGGTTACAAGGAACTAAGTCCTTATTTTAAAATAAAAATTTAGAAAGTATGTGTATTAAATCAAAAAAGCCTAACGTGGAAGCCATAAAATATTTATCTAACCGTGAACTAGATAGAGGCTTTACCGTCGACAACGAGGCTGACGAAGCATGGAGAAATAGAGCTCATAGCGACGTGTTTAACGTTCGGCGTAACAATGCCGGGAAGGAGAACAACGAGCCAGATTGTTGACGTCGTCACAGAAGCGCAAACGTTCCGAACGAACTCCGCGGGCCTTTAACCGCGCGCGGACACAAAATTGCCAAGTACGCCAGCGAAGTATAGTCGCGGTTGTGTTGCGGACCGGCGAGGGAACGACAACCTCACCTGAAACCAAGATGGCGTGTCACGAGCTGGCGGCGAGCGCGGCCGCCAAGGCGGCGCAGTGCTCGGAGCGGCGCGGCGGCGCGGCGGGCCCCGGCGACCAGTACGCCGACCGGCTGGAGGACTGCGAGCAGCGCGTGCTGGAGCTGGAGGCGCGCGTGCGCGAGGCGCAGGAGCGGCTGGACGCGTGCCGCGACGTGCAGGACGTGAAGCGGCGCGAGCAGGCGTGCTGCGCCGAGCTGGCCAAGACGCGCCGCGCCGCGGCAGAGCTGGAGGCTAAGCTGGCGGCGCCGCCCGTCGACCGCGAGGTGCTGCGCACGAGACTGCGCGCCGCGCAGGTGCGTCGCCCGCCTCCGTCAACTCCCTCCCTCCCCCTACCGCCCCGACAGTTGCTTCCGCCAGGCCAAGGCGGTGCAGGGAGGGCCAAAATCCCCGTGGTATATTATTTTTTTTTCCTTCAAAACTACCAGACAGCTACTCTCATTTCAGAAAATGTATTTAAAACATTTCCACAATGAAAAGGTTACACTTAAGTTATGTTTCGGGCGGCTAACCAAAATGGTGCAACAAATAGCGGAAGGGGGAATAAAACGCTTCACACACTAATCATGTTAATGTGCATACATTGCCACCTCTCTCCCCCTTCAACCACCGCCCCGACAGTTACTTCCGCCAGGCCAAGGCGGTGCAGGGAGGGCCGAAATTCCCGGGGTTTTGATCCGGTCGAGTTTCGAAATTTTTTTTAATACTAAAGTTGACAGCGACAGTAGAACGAAAATTATAAGTCAACAGGGGCGCAACAACTAAATTTCCAAAAGGAGGGGGGGGGGGGGGAAATATACATTATTATAAAGAATCATCGATCCCCCCTATTGAAGCGGGGGGTTCCCCCGGGAAAATTTGTATTTCAAGGTGGAAAAATTGTGCCATTTAAGCAGTTTTACTATCTAAAAATTGAATACACAGCACTTTATTTGCCCCCCTTTGCCCCCCACTTCAAGGTTTCGGAGGGGGGGGGGGCAAAATATCCTTGCCCCCCACCCCCCCTGTTGTTGCGCCCCTGATTGTACATATAATTCACAATTCACATGAAACCTTACAAGTAATACGTCAACGCAGATGACGATACCATTCGTAAGCTTTCTTTTTGAATTGCGGAGTAGTAAAAGTTGAATATTAATTAATAGGGAGGCGGCCCGACGAAATTATTCGCCCCCCCCCCCCCCAGGGTCATGGTTTTTCCTTATGGCCCTGTTGAGAACTGTCAAATGTGTGACAAACTACATGCTCCAGACTGCATGGATACCCAGAATTTTAAGTTTCTTATAATATCGGGGGTGGGGAAAGGAGATATGTGCCCCTTCTCCCCTCCTAAATCACCAGCCCTGTGTAAAGCAGACATAAAGCTGATGGTCTGCACGTGATTGTGGGGTACGAAAAACCGTTGACTGAAATATTGTGTTTGATTCGTGGAAACAGTTTTATGGAACGGTGTTAGATAAAAGCTACAAAAAACTCTAAAATACGAAATTCGTAAAAAATTTTCAGGTTACAGAAAAAAAAAAAAAAGAGAGTTTTGGGGGGAGGGGGAGGTAGAGCGATGATAGATAAACTTACACTCACTAACAGGAAACTGAATTTATAAAAGTATTTTCTTTCCTGCGGAACTGAAGCACTACATATATTGCTAAACTATATATTACCAAGATAGCAAAATAAAGATTTAAAAATGACAGGGAGAAATATTTTTATGCTTAAAATAAATTAATGCATTTATTATGGAATATTGTTTAGTTATTTCGTTTGTGGTAACATTTTCCCCTCGACCGTCATCTTGGAAAGAACGTTTTTCAGGTCGTTGTCAAGCAACGGTCCGGTTTGTTTGGCTTTACTTTCGCTTTCATTTGCCGTATCTGGAATCAGTCCTTGGACAATGTCATTGGTTATGTCATGGATTAAGGGTAGAGATAAGTGGGGGAAGCTAGGTTGATGTCACAAACGTGATGCCAAGGCCGTCTGCTTCGGCCATCTTTGGATTGGCAGAAATTGCATGGTCTGTAATGTGTACCTGGGAGGTTTTTTCCTGTTGTATACTTTTTTTTTTCGCTTCAAAAACTACCAGACTGCTACTCTCATTTAAGAAAATGTATTTTAAACATTTCCACAAATAGCGGAAGGGGGGGGGGGAACGCTTCACACACTAATCATGTTAATGTGCTTACATGGCCACCTCCTGTGTAATGTACTATTGGGTTCAGTTTGTTCTTTGATGTGTAACATTTTAGCTCTCGGTACACGACATTTGGTATAAGTAATTTCGTGAATGCCACAGAAGTTCCATGGAACGAAAATGTGTAACCACAGTATTGCTATACGTGGTGGATGGCACGACCCAAAGTTCACAAAGCCAAAGAGAAACTATATAGTATTAACTGTTTAATGAGTTTTAACCAAATGGGTTATATTTTAATAAAATTCCTCTGTCTAAAATCAGGCCCAAAGTCAGGGTTAGTATTTTTTTTTCCAAGTATTTTCGCTTATATCGGAGCCGTTTCATTACACAGTTTACAATTTCGCTCTGCAAATCGAATGATTCTAGTCGACAAGCTGCTCCGGCAGCGAATTATAGTGGTTGGTGTGAAAACTACGTGTGATTCGCATCAAGTGATGTAGTAAAAAAAAAAAAACACAATTTTTGAATATTTATCACGCTCGGCCTTTTATGTAAAGAATTCTACGTTAAATTTTGTGTCCAAGTTTCGTATTATAAGTGTATTTGCAACTCGAGAAGACGTGAATTTGCTCGTTACCAGGTTAGATGTTACACATCTCTGGCGAGTACTGATGGACTCGTTCACTTTTTTGACGTGACAACGTCTAATAAATCGACGAACGCCGGCTGCACGCACGAAAAAGTGTCCCGTTACACACATTGTCCCGTTACGCTCATTGTACGCTTGCGCCGCATCTATCTCTCTTCCACTCGATTGGAACAACCATCGATTTGACTTTTTCGAGGCACATTAAACTTGAAACACTCCCATTCGTTTCCTACTTTTCCTATCATCGTCCTATCCTGAACAGAATAACACAGATTGGAAGAAGTTAAATAGCAAACATGTATAAAAGTTATAGTTAAAATAATCTCTTCGTCAAAGTAATAAACATATTTGAATTAATGAGTGCAAATAAAAGTAAATTTATCAATTAAATTGTAGATTTCATTTCACTCCTTTGTATTCATACGAAATAGTGATGATTCAATAAAAATGATTCAATTTTATTCATAAAAGTATGCAATCATTTCATCAACGTTTTGTTATGACGTTGTCACGTTAAACTATCGTCCGTAAACCGACTTTACAGACAAAAATTTTTTCTCTGGACGGTTGGCAACGGTGCGTGCGCAGGCGGAGAACCTGGAGCTGAACCAGGAGCTGGCGCGCTTCCGCCACGAGCAGTGCGTCGGCGCGTGCGAGAGAGACACGTGCGTCGGCTACGAGGAGCGCATCGAGCGCCTCACCGCCTTCTTCCGCGGCGTCATCAAGGAGTTCGCCGGTCGCTTCCAGGCGAGTCGGCGCGTCCGCGTTCCCGACCCGGCGTTGGGATCACAACGAGCGAGACGGCGCGAGCAGGGACGTCGGAACAGGGGGGGCAGAAGGGGCGAGTCGCCCCCGTGCTGTTATGCATGGGGGCGCGAGATTAGCATTTCACCCCCTTCCTTTTCCCAGAATAAATATTTGGTCTAGTAGTATTTTTCTCAACCAGATATTTTAATCCATATTTAACACATACTACGTCATCAAATTCTTGGAATGGTATATTTAATATTTTGGTTCGGAAACTCATTAAATAGCACAATTTTGCATCTAAAATTCCAAATTTTTTCGGGGGAGGGCCCCCGGACCCCCCGCTCTAGGACTGAGGTAAGTGTGATAAATCTTTTTTGTGCGGCCCCCCTTCCCCACCCAACTCATGAAAACGTTCCGACGTCCCTGGGCGTGAGTATACAATCTGGCCAATCATGTTCGGAACATCTGTGACGTCATCGTAGAAGTGTCAAAGGCTTTTCCGATCACGATTCATATTGTCATTTCTATTTTTATCGCGTCGCGAACACGTGACTGAAATGGGCGTTGGAAATTTTTTTTTCTATCTAGGACATGTTGGAAGGATCTTCAGTCGGGTATTTTCGAAGTTTTTTTTTTTTAAGCTAAATCCATTTTTTAAAATCTTTTAATATGTACGTTCACATACATTTATAATTTTTCTAATAATTTTTTAGTTTAGTATTAAATAAATACAAATGAAACAATGATGTGCAGTGCGACTGTAATTGCAAGAAACATTTTAATGTATAGTTGTTTGTTTTTTTCACGCAGTTAAAAATCGCATGTTCACAAAGACGCAATAAGAGCGATGCTCGATGGTGCTTGCTTCAAGCACGTCTTTGAAATGGTGTGAATTCTTCTCGTCGTGCACAGGTCAACTGCGAGATTTGACGCTGCAACCATAACATTATATGGCGGAGAAATTAAGAAAAAGGTGTAATGCAAGTCCCTTGAGTACTTTCAAGAGTTTTTTTCATGAATTTTTTTTTCTGAAACCACTCGTTTTAGCCATTTTATCTCTTCTCAATATATAATTTAGGAACAATACGAAAACAGAACTACCCATCTGCCCTCAGCCAGTGGTGCCCCCCCCCCGTCCCCTCCTTCCCTGAGAAGGGTAACATATTCACTGGATAGTACGACTTCTGAAGACAAAACAGGTATTTTTCTATAGCCGGATCCAAAAGTCAATTCTGGGTCCGCCCCTGCCCTCAATGTAGTCTCAAATGCTTTTCGCTCTGAGATCTTTAGCAGTTTTCAAATCACGTTTTTCTATGAAGCTCTGCACTCTAAATGTGCTCCTGGGCAGGCAGGGGCTTTAACATCTCGTCGATGTCGGGGTCTGTTAAAGACGATGAGGGACGAACAGATGAGACGAATGGGCAGGGGGAAATTTCGAGTACCTACCCGGAGAAATCCCACTCTGGCAAGTGGGGAGCACTTATTAGCCTTGGACTGCAAGTCGCTGTCGCGGTTCGGTTTCCATCCACCGTGTGGTGTTGATGCATTTTCATGTCATTTTTTTGCTTCATATCCGAGACAATATATTCAGATGTTCCAAAACATATAAGCATTGCCATTGGTGCCATGCAGATGTGTGTAACTGGCATTATCTGCATTCAGGTAGATTGTTGTATTGAAAAAAAAATATTGCCTGACAAAATTTGCGTCGTGGTATGTTCGCTAGGTTCGTTTAAAAGGATTTCCCACAGTTGGCTGGTAGGTACTTACAAAAAAAAATGCTTCTATGGTCTCAGTGTTCATTGATTCTCGGCATCACTCGCGAATCAGTGGCGGATCCAGGATTTTGGTTTGGGAGGGGCTTGACCCAGCTGAGGCTAGGCTTTATCAAGGCAAACACTAAAAACAATAGTGGACCCAGATGGTTTTGGAGGGGGCCTTGAGCCCCTTAGCCCGCCCGCCCCCCCTCTGGATCCGCTACTGCTCGCGATATTGTCTGTGTCATGGGAAATGTACCGGGGAGGTGAGACAGGGGAGTGTCGACAGGACCCGGAGGCGACGGCGCAGCGCGTGGTGGACACGCTGGTGGGCGCCGCCAACGTGTGCACGCTGGACTGGCTGGAGGCGCTGCTGGCCAAGATGCAGTGCCGGCAGAGGCGCGCGCTGCGCTCCGAGACGGTGTACGTGGCTGACGTGGTGCTGCTGGAGCGGGCCATCCTCGCCGAGCACCGCGGCCTGCTGCTGGAGGAGAAGGAGCTGCGGCAGCGCGACGCCGAGGTGCGGCGCCAGGTGGAGGCGCTGCGCATGGTGGCCGGGGAGCGCCCCGGGGACCAGCCCCCGCGCCCCGCCAAGGAGCAGGCCGCCTGGAAGCCCCTGCCCAAGGGCGCCGGTCGCCGCCGCGCGCCCAAGAAGCACCCGGCCGAGGGGCTGCTGCGGCCCGTGCGCGGCCAGCTCGCGCACCCGGCCATGTCGCCGCCCACGCCCTGCGACCCGTCCTCGAAGGCGGCCCGCGGGCCTCAGGGCCCCCCGCCGCCCGCGTCCCCGCCCACGCCCTGCGACCCCCCGGCGCCCGACGGGCCCCCGCGCGGCGGAGTCATCCCGCAGCGCCGCACCCCCAAGCGCCAGTGAGCGACACCCCCTGTGAGCCTGGACAATAAACTAGTCGAGCACCGTCTCCGGTCTCTTTATTTCTTTCCCCCCACCCACCAGCTGCGCCATCTACAACATGTCCAGTTAGCTATAGGCAGGGCCGGCGCGTCCGTACAGGCGAACTAGGCAACCGCCTAGGGGCGCCAAGTAGCTGGGGGGCGGCGCAGCACGACACATAACAGCTCATATAATATGTTTAACGATTATTGAAACTAGATGAAAATGAATTTTTGCAACAGTTTGGAATGTTTATATTGATATAAGTAATTATTTAAAGTCCGCGGTGACCTGTTTATGATTTGTAATAATAAGAAAAAAAAAAAACCAATACAAGCCTCAATACATTTGATTGTTGACGAAATCTTAGGCTTACGTGATGTATTTTGAGGCAAGGAAATTTTTTTTTGGGGTGTCCGGCCGGGGGGGGGGGGGGGGGGGGAGGATTACGGTGTTTCGCCTAGGGCGCCAATTTACCTTGCACCGGCCCTGGCTATAGGTACATTTTTTAAATTTTCACTTTATATGTACGAAGAATGCTGGTCACAAATTATCCAGGGATCTTCATGACTTTACCGTTATTCCTCGTGGATTTACAGGTACCAAGTTCACTTGCTTTGTACATGAATCCACAAGTTAATTTTGGTATATCATCAAAACATGAAATTACTTGTTATTAACCCTGGCACACTGTCAAATTTTTACTTCCAACACCTCCAAATATTTTGTGTCAAATAAAGCTGGATGGTTATGACGCTACTGAAAACGTCACTAGTGCAGCACCCCCCTCCACCCCCATCCTAACCCCTTATACAAACCCGTATACTCTTATATGCTTAGTAATTTATGGTCTTATATACAGTTGCAAGCCAACTTTTATTTTCACTCACAAACAAAAACACATGTATTAAACATCGTACTTGGACTGCACTGCAGGGGCGAAGCCAGGAAGGGGGGGGATTTAGGGGTTCTAACCCCCCCCCCCCAGCCCCAATTCAATATCTGAAAGCAGGTTAGCTAATAGCCTGGGTGTCTTACTGCTATCACCGGCCACTGCACTGGAGGAGAAGAGTAAGCGAGCCCTACCGATTCTCCTTCCCCTACCCATGTCGCGAGCAGAAGCTATAAGGTTGTGACGCAGTGACGGGTCCCAAGCTTTCAAATATCCTACACCTACTGTATTTAACCAGCGCGGTAATTATAAGCAGGCGTAAGTGTAAGGATCGCTGTGTGTGTATAGAATTGAGACAATGACATGGTGTCATGTAACTCTTCAAGCTAAAGCTAATTGTTTCCAGGAATAGATCAGTTCTGCCAAAACTAAACCCTTTCTATTCCTTTTTTTTTATTGTCGAGCTTCGAGCATGATTTATGATTTTGAGTGGACATTTTAGAAATGGAGTGACTTGTTTTAAATTAGACGACACAGTTTATATTAAATTGGCGTTTAATCCACGGACTTCTCTGGTGGTACGCATGGGTACGCTGTACTCCCTACACATATACTATGCGGTGGCAGAACCGCTACAAAAGCTATGATAATGTGCTATGCGGCGTCTGAGCCGTTTTACAATTACACTAACACACGCTGATTACAAAACAAAACATGACACTAACACAATACTGTGAATTTGCCACGGCAGTCTCGCGGGGACGTGATTACTAGTTCGCTCTAGACGGCCAGCGCCGAAAGCTAACTGTCTTAGGAGAGCTCAATGAACGTGATCCTAAATTCGATTCTAAACTTATTTGAGGTTGTAGCCGGCAGGCGTATGCACGGCGATCTTAACGAGAATGAGTTGGCTGGAGTCGGCCGGTACCGTAATTTGCGTGATTCGCGAAATACACGCAGAGTCTACGTGAGCAGCAATGATTTAAAAAGGTTTGGTTATTAAATCAAGTGCAGAGTGATTGATCGGTGGAACAAAATTGAAGGCTGCTCACGGACACACGTCTTGACCCGGCGCGGAGTGGTTGGAGACTGCCGAACATGGCCGCCTCGCAAGGGAGGGAAGCTTTCACCTCCTTTGTGAGTTGGCGCCAAAAACTTATATCAACTTAATTTGCTCTATTATAAGCTAGAAACACGTTCCAGGTGCTCAATTAAAAGGTAGCACCTGGTAATTGGGTGCTTAAGGCTTAACAACTGCTTTATAATATTTAATTATTTTAATTGTGGCATCAAGTTGGCGACTGTAAATTTATCAACATATTGTCTCACTGTGAACTGTTTTAAATGGATTTCTCCTAATCTGACACAATCATTGTCACGGGAACTTTAATTAAGGCCAGTGGCCGCGGTGACTTGTAATGAGGTTCGTTGTCTATTCCGTGCGTGCGGTGCTCGCACGGACTAGCTACGACGCACTTGTTTAATGCCTGTGAATTAATAATTGTGTCCTAATGTCTTGTTCCTTAATTGTTTTATGGGGTCGAGTCCCCGGAGTTTCGTGCCCTGAAGTTTATTTGAGTTTATTGGGGTCACGCCCGAGGCGCTGGGCTAGGCGTGTGCTCCGAAAATGGGATCTGGTACTAGCGGTGCGGAGCACGGGCTTAGAGGCCATGGTCGGGACGTCACTATTGATATTGTGACTATTCGAAAAATTATACATGAAAATTGGATTGAACAAATTATAGTTTGAGGAAAACAAAAAAAGTGATTATTTAATTTATTTAGGTGTACCCACAGAAAAAACTGTAATATTTCCCTAAAAATTTAAAAATAAAAATGACATTTGTGGACAGGACTAATCAATTCACATGTATAAAAACATTATACAGTAGAACTTGGATAATTCGAACCTCAAGGGACCAGTCAAAAACTTCGAATTATCCAAAAATTCGAATTAAGGAAGTTCGTAATATAAATAGGGCCAAAACAATAAAAAATCATATTTTCTATTAAAACTCTTTATTGGTTGACATTTTTTGAATAAATACATCGATTAATGCCTAAACGATACATACATATTAAAATGACCTTAAAACTATTGAACTGAAACATAAAAACAACCTATTGTTTTTGAAAAAAGATGATATTTTGGCCTGTTTTCTCGAATTAAGGCTCTCGGCCATTACAAAAGATTCTAACTTATTCAAAGAGATGAAGTATGAATCACTTACATTAATTCGGCTCTCAAAAAAACGTCTAAGTTCTTTTATGTGATTCATGGCGTCAGCTGCACTCGGCACCGGTTCTTCTTCTACTCCAGCGATCTCTTCTTCCGAACCTTCCCCGTCATCGTCTTGCTTCTCACTGCCGAGCACCTCTGCGATGATTTCGGTGTCAGCGACGTCACCGCACACCGCAACATCTTCATCGACATTGAGAAAGTCTTCGTACGAGATGGTCGGGTCGGCTCCCACATTCTCCCAGCCGTCGACTGCTGCTGGAATGGCTTCCGCTTCAGTGGCTTCCACAGTTTCGTCCTCGGTTTTAACAAAACCTGCCTTTTTAAAACAGTTTTTGATTGTTTCTGGCTTCACTCTGTCCCACGCTTGCTTACACATTCTGGAAGCTTGCAGAATATCGAGCTTTATTTTCAGGGCGTTTCCATCTCCGGACAGTATGTTTTCTACCAGCAAGGTTCTGTAGAAATGTTTCAAATTTTTTATAATCCCTTGGTCCATTGGCTGGACAACAGATGTCATATTGGCTGGGAAAAAAACCACTTTAACACATTTCAACACTGGTATGGTGTTATGCGCAGTACAGTTGTCGATGAAGAGGACCACCTGACGCTTTTCTTTAATAAACTTCTTGTCCAACTTTATTAGCCACTTTGAAAACAGGTCGCCTGTCATCCAAGCGTTTGAGCTGTTAACGTAATCCACCGGTTTCGACTTGACATTCTTAAAACAACGGGGATTAGCCGATTTTCCAATCATCAACAAGGGCAGCTTTTCTGAGCCGTCCATGTTTGCTCCGACTAAAAGCGTCACTCTTTCTTTGCTTAGTTTTCCACCATGACATTTTTCGCTTTTAAATGCCAATGTTTTGTCCGGTGTGCATTTAAAAAAAAGGCCAGTCTCATCAACATTGAAAATATTGTTTGGGTCTCTATCTTGGATCATCTCTTCTAAATCTCGCTTCCACTGGCCGGCTTCTTGCTGGTTCACTGCCCCACTTTCGCCACAGACTGCTTTGAACGTAATTTTATTACGTTCTTTGAAACCATCCAGCCATCCAGTGCTAGCTTTGAAATTTTGTTTGCCCAATTCTTTAGCGAATTGCTCGGCCTTTACCCTTATTAGGGGACCACTCAACGGAATTTTTTTGTCTCTGGCTTGCTTGAACCACTTAAGAACACAATTGTCGACGTCTGGGTTATCTGGTTCTCGTAGTCGTTTTCGGTCTTTATCAAATTCCTCTGCACTGCTGAGAATTTTATCTCTATTCTTCAAGAAAGTGGATAGAGTGTTGGGTGGAATCCCAAAGTCCTTCGCGATTTCCAATTTCTTTTTTACGCCTTTGTCCACTTCCCTAATCGCCGCTACTTTTTCAGCTAGAGTCAAAGTTTTATAAGCACGGGATTTTGTAGACGAGGTCGACGCCATGGTTGCTACTCTCACAGTTCACTCACTAAACGTCACTGTACGTAAAAACTACACGTAATCACACATCAAAAGACAATTTTAAATAAGCTACAGTACACTGTATGTTACAAAACAGACGATACACAGAACGATGCACAGTTGTACAGTACGGAGTGGAGAGGGGTGAGTGTGGGGAGGGGTGACCTTGGAGACACTACTGCTGCGTGTTGTTGCTACGCGCAGGCGGTCGGCACTCGGCACAAGTGTGCGGGAGGGGAAGGGTGAGTCATCACACTACAAGCTACCGCGCATTTGGTCAAACGCTTAACTTTTGCCGAGTATTGTTTGTAAAACGTATTTCCCGATAAATTTACAATTTTTTGAGCCGTAGTTTATAATTTATTCACTAAATTAGACGCACCAAAAATTCGAATTATCCAAAATAAAATTCGAATTATCCACGATTTTTAGCATTGTTTAGATACAAAATGCTAGGGACCAAGAGGAAAATTCGAATTAAAGAAGATTTCGAATTAAAGAAGTTCGAATTATCCAGGTTCCACTGTACCTACATACCTATATGCCAATTGTTTCAAAAAATTAATGGCAATGAACATTTATTTACTTATGATGACAATACGGAAAAGTAGATTTCCTGTTGGATGTCTAATAATATTTGATGTGGTTCAATGTCAGGGGTTGGCCATGCATCCATCACTACAAGGATAATGCTTGCAGCTGCTAAAGTCTAGCAGATGGTCTGAGCCATGTTTTACGGACACCCAAAACATTTTCTGAAGGGTAGTGTGCACTGCGTGTTTTCTTATTTGTTGGATCACTATAATTATACTTCTACAATAATAACAAACTGTCTCTTATTAACACTGCTTTATTCTTTATTATCACTTCCTGCATTGTTACATGTTATCCACTCCAATTCGTCTACCTTATATATCACTGCTGCCAACACTCTCTCTTTTAAAGTCCCAAGTCTTTTATCATACACTGCGGGAACAGTTTTTAACGACTGCATTTTAAGGACATGTCTTTGATTAATGATATAAATTATTGATTTGTGCTGATTAAACATCAGGAATGGTCAAGAAAAATATCCACAATTATTTGGGTGTTTCAATATAATGATGATGAGGTTAAACAATTGACTTTAACTACATCACCATCCTCATAGCTGGCCTAGGTAAAACATAAACTTGAATATGCCATTTTACAGTGCATAAAACCTACTTATAAAAAAAATGCTTTCCCAGACTAGGTGATGGCAGATTGGAGCATAACATTTTCCTTTCTAATACTAACAAGTGAGTTCCCTGACTTTTCCTTACCGATTCCAACCTCCCTGACTTTTCAGAATGTAGACCCAACTGTTTACAGCTTCTCTACAAACTTCTACATTCATCAAACACCACCATAGGCGTGCCCAGACATTTCCATTAGGGGGGGCCCTGCTAAATTTTTAAATCAGAAGCTGAATTTAGAATGTTAAATAGCCTAAATATATTCACTCATCGCCGTGTTTATATTTTTGTGCAGTATCAACGAGATGTGTTTACTAGTTAATATTTATATCCGTATAATTTCAAAAATCTTGAAAATAAGATTTTTTTTAATAGACAATGTTTAAAGGGTACTTACACATTTTTTCCCCTCGAATTTTCCAATAGCTTGGTCCATATCTACCTTGAAATGAACTTATTTTTAGTGAATGCAAACACAGCAATTCAAACAACAGAACTTTAACAAATCTCTTAAAAAAAATTGTTTTTGCTTGGCCATTTTAAGGGACCTCGTGTTTTAAATAAACTAAGGCGGCTGTATTTCCAGAACGATAAAATGTTAAAAAATATTGTTAATTAGCATGCTGCAACACTGAAAAACAGTTTGAGTGT
The DNA here is from genome assembly GCF_032445375.1 of Bacillus rossius redtenbacheri. Classification (NCBI taxonomy): domain Eukaryota; kingdom Metazoa; phylum Arthropoda; class Insecta; order Phasmatodea; family Bacillidae; genus Bacillus; species Bacillus rossius. Next base: position 58,458,288 of record NC_086333.1, read on the forward strand.
CACAGTGCCAGGAATATACGACTATTAACGAACGCATTAGAGAAAATGCCGATCTGAGTGATTACATTAGGGGGGGCCATGGCCCACCTGGCCCCCCCTGTAGGCACGCCTATGGTTTAAAAATAGTTAACATGCGGTGAATCCAGGTTGTGCTATTTTCACGCCCAAGACCAAGTGGTGTTGTCTGATAATGAATGTCCAAATTATTGTTCCATATATATTTATTTTTTATTTTTTCTTATATGCCAGCCATTACTGTACATAACATATATTTTTAATATGTCTTTGTTTTGTATTTGGATTTCTTACTGTGTTATTTTGACATTTCTCTTCCACAATAAATTTAAAAAAAGGCAAATTACATTGCACTGAGCTTTCTAGATCAAGGGAAGTGTTATAATTGATTCAAGCAGGCTTACATTACCTACATAACAATCAGGAACGTTACATGTAGAAAGGAATATTTTCTGCAAAGAATTTTGGTACATTATCTTATGTCCTCAGTTGAAATAGCACCACATAAGTAGGCCAACAAATTTAATAGCATGCTTTCACTAAACATATTAAGAAAATAAATAACTGAATAAACTAAAATAAATGTAACACCAGGGGTACTTTATCAATGAAATAAAGGTATTGGTGCCCAGTAATAATCACCACATTTCACTGAATGCATTTCAGAAGAGTTTAATTTGAAAACAGAGTTCATACACTACTAATGCAAAATAAATATGAAGTAATTTTTAAAAATATACCATTTAATCTATAAATTCTAGTGGTATTTTTATATACAATATATCTTTTTTTTTCTCCTTCACATAATCACAGGATTGTACATAACAGAAATAATACACTGAACAGTTTTACTTACAACACAATTTGTACAGCCAATGTAACTAGACATAACATTATTTGTACAGGTAACTGGTCACATAAAGTTGCATTAAGCAGAAAGCACCACAATATGAAAATAGATGTAACAAAGAATGTTTTGTTATAAGATACAAATTTTTTTATTTACAGATATGTACAGTTACATATTCATAATAATATGAAGTAAACTAGTTTTCACAAACAAACACTGCAGATAACATTCAGGGTTGATTCTGTTTATGCAAGTTATACATATACAATTTGATATTTTGTCCATTCAAAACAATTTTGAAACTTAATTCTAAGCACACATACAGTGTAGACATGCTTCAAAAATACAAAATATTGCATTTTAAATACTAACATTATTTAAAATGAAAGTAGGCCTATGCGCTCATAATTTCACAGTTAAGTACACAAATAATATGTAAACATGAAACTAGAGTATTATAAAGAATTACTAGTTTATAAACATTTAATCATAATAAAAAAACTCACAAAAGGTAATTAAATTTTTTTAAGAGTGATTTCTGAATGTATATAAAGTTTATGACTTTATGGTTTAGAAAAAAGTCATTACTGGCACATAGAAAAACAATGAACATGACACAGTCTTTATGTACATATGTTTTCGATGTATGGTGCACCATTTTATCCACTACACAAACAAGGCAAGATCAAACTGCAAATGGGCTAATATGTGGTTAAAATGTTTTCAAGATAAGGAAGAATGTAAAGTATTCTTCAATTTACTTTTATTTTACTGTTAAAATTTCAAACAAAATTAATGACTATAGTCATAAACATAATCAAAATTTTATTTTAAGTTGTAGATTTTTAGTCTACCAATTTTGTATGTTTTAGTACAATTTCAATAAATTAAGTATTTTATACAAACTGAGTTGGGTACAACTTTTAAAAAACTTTTTGGAAAAAAAAATCTAGTCCATTTGTTGGTGCTGATACAGTATTTTACAGTTTTTCACCGTGGTAGACTCCATAAATATTAAACATTCATCAGCACATTTGTATACCTCTAACTTCTAGTAGTACATAGTTTATTTTTACTACATAGTAATATTAAGTAAAAAGACATTTGTAAGTATAAAGTTGTAGGCCTGAAGTGATACAAAGCAAACTACAGTTATCGCATTAACAATACACACTTCCTTCCGGTGACTGGAAATACTTCATGATAGTTTACACTGTTTGCACCGGACAATTATTGAAAGCACTCATGATCGTGAAATTTGCTTATAGAAAAATAAGAAATAAAAAAATTTCAAAGTAATTGGAGAGGAAAATACATGAATAAAAAGCTAGTTTTCTGGTACATACACTTGCAAAATTGACACAAAATCAGTTTGTATTTCTTACAACGAACTGGCCACTTAAAGTCAAATCTGTTTTGCTATAGTAAAAAAAGTCTTCAGTAAGCAATTAATAACCTGTCTCTTTTTGTGCCTATTGATCTTCCAAGCACAATGATCTTTGTGATCAGAATTGGCACTCCGAAGAGATTAAAACAGTACCTTTTTGGGAAGTTGTGCACCTCTGACATGCCTCTATAAATCACTACACAGCTTCATAACATTATTATGGCACAAAGTTTCGTCAAAGTGGCTGGTGGGTACATAATTACTAACAAATATAAAATCCAGTCTTTACAAAATTCAGTTTCACAATTATTCATGAACTTTAAATCGTCACTGTTATCACAATAACTTTCTCTTGAACAAACAAAACCCACAAGTAGTCTATTTACAAAAGTGACATTGGAATGTTCGTGTGTCATAGACGAGTATAGTGAATTACTTTCTATACATATACACATAATAAGTATGTACAGAAATCTGACAGCTAAAACTCAATTAGGCCATTTTTAAAATAAAATATTTTATGAGATATATTTGAATGTTTGTAGGCAGAGCTCAGTAACTGTAAATTTGTCATTTCAGAGTGTGCGAATGTAAGGAAAGCAATCTTCTATACCTTTCTTAAATGGAATAAATCACACTTAAAAATTAGTATAAGACCTTATTCAAATTTCATATAATATGATTTCAACCATTAATGCAAATTTCATGAAAATTCTCATACAGATATTAACAGAAAGAAAACAGTTAGTTGGAACAGACGGTAAGTTACTAAATCATAATCAGTACCAATCTCGTTAGCTGAGGAAATAAAAAATCCCTTTGGGCACAGCCAACAGGTGTTGGTAGATTTCGAAGTACCTAGTTATTCAGGAAAAATTCTGGAAACTTCTAGATCATTAAAAAAAAAATGGTAATAATATTATATATGTCCTGCAATATTCCAAAATGATCGATAAAACATTTTCTCATATTCCAACCAGAGAGTATGTTTCAAATTTTTTAACTCAATGCATCTAGCATTGAATAGCTTAGATCGATTTTTCACATTATGCCTACCAAGATGGAAGTCAATTTTTTTACCTTCAAACACTATTTTTTATCCTTTGCACTAATACGTGGCCATATAAAATTTTTATTTGAATCAAAGTTTAGATTAATATTAACACGGTTTAAAATAAATTTGATGGTAAGGATTTTCCAAATTTTTAAATAATAACTCCCCCTGTTTTTACTGTAATAGTTGAGTTTACTATGGATCATGAAACGAAAAACTATATAAAAAATTTTCCGGAAGTCGCACCATGTTAACTGCTATCAATAGGTAGTATTTCTTTGAAATCTACCTAATATGATGTCTAATGGATAGCAACCATAAAAATTTGTGACTTTTTCTCAAACTTTTAATGCATTTTTGCGATACAGTTACCTAAGGTAACATAGCCAATGTCTGTCAATGATTTTATATTGATTACTTACTAAAAAAACTTATTTATAAATATCTTTTTTTTAAATGTGTGTAGCAGAACTTAACAAACAAAAGTAACCAAACAAAAAAAAAACACTTTTATTTTCGACAACATGGTGGCTACACCCTTCCGTAAGCCCAATGTGCCTTAACCTTCTTCTCTCCACACAACCCCCCCCCCACTCCTCCAACCACCACCCTCTTTCATCGGTGCTTTTTGAACCTCCCCCCAGCGATGTGCGTGTGTTTGTTCCGACCACGTCACTGCAAGAGGCAAGTATAACGTCAGTACCCCAGGGGTAATTAACACAAATAATAACATTGCTAATTTTGCTTTTTGTTTCACGCCCCAAGTGTTTGTTTTATTTATCAGTTTGATATAAATAAGGACAAAGAAGGGCTAACCTAAAAAATTTATGACTGCAGTTGAGAGGTTTAGTTTTTTGAACTGTAAAACTAAAAATGTGAATATGTATTAAATAATATTATTTCAGTCTTATCCCAAATGGCACAAATTCAAATACGTATCAGTAAACTGTCTTTAGAAAAGGGAAAAAGGGGGGAGACACTTCCCTTGCGGCTGTGACAACTTGACCAGTCCCAGCATTTCTCTGTCGCAACCCATGATAGGACGCCATCACTGTACCTTGAGGAGTTAAACTTTTGTACAACTGATCTGTTAGCATCCACCCCTCGACTAAGTATTTTTAAAAACCTTTATTTTAATCTTCGAGGCCTGCTCTGGGTGGCAGACTGTTTAACATAATTAATTCAATGCCATTTATGGATGGTTTTACATTAACGACAAGTTGCCTTTTCCAGACCAGGGGCTCGATTCTCAAAATGTACACTGCGAGAAGCGCTAGGTGTGAGCGTTGTCGGGTTTCCCACCTGTGGTGGGTGGTGTGGCATTCTGAAATACTAGTGACAAGCCACGTGTGCTCTCTACAACCAGAGAGTCATTTTATAGTCTCCCCAGATGCGAGGCTATGCCCATTAATGGTAGTGCCTGCAGAAGGTTCCATTCGACCAATTCAATCATGTGGGCAGTGATTGTAGCCTCTTGTATAGGAGCTTGGAAATAGACGATATGTTGTCGTGATTATTGAGCTGCGGTCGAACTCCCGCTGTGGCTTGTCTATATTTGAGAATACATTGTAGAGAATTAACCTTTGTTTGTGTAGTCAGCACTGGAAGTTGTTTTTGTTGTAGCAACGAGTCGAGGAAATGGCGGATATAAATGTGGTTATATTGTGTTACTAGGATGTTTTATTTAACCATTAATAATAAGTTTAACAGGTTATGGGCCCAGAAACTCAGTGAAACAGATAAACAGTCAGCCTGTTAATGTTGAAGTCGTGGTCGGTATTGTAATCCGTAGTTGAGAAACAGTTTCGAGTGTGTACGAGCCTGAAAGCATGGCAACTAATATAAGTACAACTTCATATCCACAGTTAACAGACACAAATTTTAAAAACTGGAAATACCGTGTTCTGTGCCTATTGGACGAAAAGGGAATAAAGTGGATTGTGAATCAAGATTGGTGGCACGTGGTTTTCAAGAAAATTGTGACTACGATGTGTATTCTCCAGTAGCAAAGATGACAACGATCAGGGCATTGTTATCATTTGCACTGCAAAAGAACTTTGAACTGAGGCAATTGGATATTCCCACTGCCTTCCTCAATGGAGAACTAAATCAAGACATTTACATTAAGAAACCAGAAGGGGTTGTATGTGATGCTGAAGTATTAAAACTGAAGAGAGCACTATATGGTCTTAAAGGATCTCCAAGATGTTGGAATCAGAGGTTTCACATATTTGCGACTAAGTCAGGATTGGAACGTTCTGCTAGTGATGCCTGTTTTTATCTCAAGAAAGACTTGCATTTAATTGTGTTTGTAGATGATATTTTACTTGTTGGTACCATTGAAGAAATAGAGAAATCTGTATGTCACCTGAAAGATGAATTTAATGCCAAAGATTTGGGAAAAGTACATTCATTTTTGGGCATGGAAATTGTAAATGATGGGACAAAAATCACGATATCTCAAAGACATCTGATTGCAAATATACTTCAGAAATTCAACATGGAAAAATGCAAGGGGATGCAAACACCAATGTCACATGATGCAATCCCACACCCAACGGGAGAGAATGTGAATGTACCCTACAGGCAGCTTATTGGATGTTTAATGTATGTGTGTATAGTGAGTAGGCCGGATATTATGTTTGCAGCATCATTTCTAAGCAGATTTCTTGACAGACCAACCAACTGTATATGGAACGCAGCGAAGCGAATACTACGGTACCTGAGTATCACCAAAGACTATGGTTTAGTGTTTAAGAGAAATCAGCACGAGAATCTGGTGGCATACACGGATGCTGATTGGGCAGGAGATAAGCAAGACCGAAAGAGTACCAGTGGATCAGCAGTGTTCTTCGCAGGAAACCTCGTGTCTTGGCAGTCTACGAAACAGCAGACTGTAGCACTGTCGACCGCAGAGGCAGAGTATGTTGCAGCAGCTCAGACAACATGTGAAATTCTTCATCTTGATGGTCTACTGAAATACATCTCATCTAGTGACTCTGTGCCTGTGTTATATTGTGATAATCAAAGTGCTATACATATGATAAACAATCATGAAAACTCAAAAAGGTCGAAACACATTGACATTAGAGTAAATTTTATTAAAGATGTTGTGTCAAAGAATCAACTTGTTGTGGAGTATGTGAGATCGGAGGATAATGTCGCAGATATGCTCACAAAGGCATTGTCTGTTCAAAAATTCATAATGTTTAGAAATATGCTATCTGTTGTGCCCATTGATTGAAAGTTGTACTGTACTTACTTCCTGTTTACTTAGGGGCAATTTAAAGTTATCTAAAATGTAAAAACAAAATAACTTAAAATTGAAGGGGGATGTAGAGAATTAACCTTTGTTTGTGTAGTCAGCACTGGAAGTTGTTTTTGTTGTAGCAACGAGTCGAGGAAATGGCGGATATAAATGTGGTTATATTGTGTTACTAGGATGTTTTATTTAACCATTAATAATAAGTTTAACATACATACTACAATGAAGCCCACAGTAAGGAGAACCTGTCATCGCTACAGTCGAACCGAAGTTGTCAAAATGAATGACCCACATGTTTCAGTATAAATCTGTATATGTGCCGATTCGTGAACTTTGGGGGACGCACCAATTGTATTGGTGTGCCAAATGAAAATTTATAGTAGCAAACATATTCTCAAATACATATTAGCAAGGAGTAATCACAACTGTAAAAATATGTTAGAAATATGGGATCATTATATAGATTAACCACAATTTCAAGATATTTTACATTGTGCTTCTATAGTACACTGACAAGAGCGTGTACGAATCCGATGTGATTCTTTATGATTTCGTTCAAATCCTGTAATAACTTGATTCATGCTCAGTCTGTTGATTTGGCTATGTCTTACTTCGAGCCTTTATTTATTACTTATTGTTAAAATAAAAATAATAACTCTGTAATTGAAAACTACTAAGTTTTTTGGTCAGAAGTTTTTATACACTATTAATGGAGAAAAAAATCATTAATAGAACTTCACCACTGTTAAATAAAAAAGTGAGCTGGTTTTATTTCACAAAGAATTTAATAATGATGAGCATTATTTTTAAGTTAAAATGTGCTTGTTCATTTGTCTTAGTTGATAAAAATAATTACAGTTTTCAAACTAGTATAAGAAGTAAGTAATTAATCAAAATAAAAATAGAAGTAAAATTTGTATAATTTTGAACTCTTAATGTTAAATGAGCACAATTATTGCTATGAATTATCTCAAAGACTTAAGTAATTGCACATAATTTTACGGTTATATAATTAAAACCTACATTAAATTACACCCCAATTCCCTTAAATCCTAAATTATCAAAATAGACCAATATAAAAATTCAATTTTCTTAAATTAAAAATGATGTGCAATAAGAAAACTTCGTTGCTTTTTTTTGCAAGTGAAGTATAGAAGATAAAATAACAAAAATCCGTTCCCCACTCCTGAAATGTTCCGTGTCTTTTCAGTATTCTGTTAAACTACAGCAATATGTTTATTTCTACTCATATACCTATGTAGTTGGTTTGTTCGGCAATAGCAGTGGCTCTTCTTCTGTTGGCACATTAGGTATTGTGCGTATGAATAAATGAATTCATTCTTCTGTTCTGCTATACAAACTGTCATGCCCACCTTTATAATCATGGGCATCACAGAAGATATAGCAGAAATTAAACATTGTGTCAGGCAGGCTTAATTGCAACCTTAAGTGTGTCTGCTGGTTGAGTAAGTCTCAAAAATTTATTTAAATACAAATAATATTCTGTAATCTGTGCTTATGAAATATGGCCTGTAATTCCTTTAATTAGACTAATTTTATTTTTTTTTAGTTTAATTTTTGCATAGGTGATACAACACAGAAGAATTAATTTGTGAAATAATAAATCTAATTAGTTTAATTTTCAAAATATTTTATTTCATAAGGTTCTCCTTATGTTTAAATGTTTTTAAAACCATGAAGACAATATTGCTGAAGTGTGCACTGCAACATTTGATTCACTGATATTGTATCACATACAGAGCTTCATAAGGATAAAGCTTATTAAAACATATTTGACATAAAAACTCACTTTCGATACAGCAATAATTATTTTACTTACAGAAGCAAGTTAGTATGCAAAAAATGCCAAAGTTAAAAAACGTACTGTTTAATGTTTATATAAAGTAAATTTTTTCCTTGGTAAATTTAATGTTGTATAGCAGCTGTATACCTAAATAGAAATAAACACGTTTCTGTCAATTTAACAGAATACTTAAAAAATAATAATAATAATAATAATAATAATAATTTGACTCTAAAAAAATGTTAGGGGCCTACCTGATTATTTTAAAAATATTATTCTTCTACACTTCACTTCCAAAAAATTATTCAACTTAAATGTTGTAGATTGAAAAATATTCTGCCCAGCTCTGGACTAAACATGATGAATTTTTTCCTTGATGTGCTAATTCAGAAATATAGTCATAAAATGTTATATTTTTAGAATTATACAAGAGAATTCACATTTGATTTAATATAAGAAACTTTTGATATATACCTAATCATAAAATAACATGCTTTTCATTCATAGAGATAGTCAACGTCCACAGTAATAAATGTGTTCATTTTAACAGTTCAAATTGCCAATTAGTCATACCTTTTTAACAGGTTATTTTAATGTTAGATTATTACTGTGTTGCCTAACTTATTAAACTTTTTGAGTAATTGTAATAAACCATTATTTATTGAAGTAATAAGTAATAACAAAGAAACAAACAGAGTTTAAGATAAGTGAATACCCCATCATAAACTACAATCCTAAGTGAAAATAAAACTACTTCACATTCCTAAAACTTATTCTTTTAAACATCAACAATATTTGGACATTCACTTCCTCGTAATATTTTTTTCAGTTATAAAGTTAATATCAAATTGAATTTCCTAATTACTTGATCTTTGATTGTTTATTTCAAATTAAAACTTTAAAAAATTCTGTAGGCCTAACTAGTATAACATAAAAAATGGGCAGATATATGTATTAAAATTAAAAAGCAATCAGAGAAATAAATATAATTAATAATAACTTTAGCATAAGGTTCAGTATATATAAAGAATAATGAAGTATATAAAAAATTAAAACATTAAATGCAATGACAAGATTTGAACCACGTCTTAGGCAGGCCTACAAGTTTCGTTCATCATTATCATGCTCTTTACCGTTGTGCTACAGACACACATGACCTAAATAATTGAGACGGTACATCATAAATGTAATAAAGCTAGTTTAATCACTAGTTACTAATTTTTAAAGTTTTATTTATTTCACTTTGAATTATTTAAGTTTACAATTAGGGATGGGACGATTCCAAAATTTTCGATTCCGATACCCGATTTGCGATTCCTTAAAAAATCCTTTGATTATCGATACTCACCTAGTTAACTTAACATTAAATAATTCAAATTCCATTTGCAACACTTTTTTTTCAGCTTTCAATAAATATATGATGTAGCATACATCATAAATTCATATTATCAAATTTCAGTACACAACTAAGTTATTAACATTAACTCATATAAATTTATAAATGTTTACATCATTAGAAGTTAATGGCTCATATGTCGAAGGGGTCAAACTAATCTAAAATTTGTTTTGTAATACAGAATAAAATATAAAAAAAATATTTTAGGCTTTCCTTGAGCAGTATAAATTATTTTCGTTCATACAACTTGCCTAACTTAGAGAAGGGTACAAATTAACTAAAAAAATTGTGAAATGAAACAGTAACAAAATTAAGCAACAACTAGAGAACTAGCAAATGAAAGTGTTGTACTTGATTGTGGTATTTCGGCATTAAGTTACATTTAAGAAACACACAAAAATTCATTCGTTGTTATTTCGGCGTTGTGGTAACGACCCAACAAAATCTATAAAACACTGTTGAGTGTTGACCAACTAATCATCATTGTCACACCATTCGAAAATGAATGTTTGTTTATATTTTTCCACTTTTTGGCGCGATTTAAAATGCTTGTGCTGCCCCGTACGGCTGGGTGATGAAGTAAAGACGGTGTTGCAACTATATGCCAGCGCCCCCGGCTGACGTGGTATGGCCACTCACGTAAGGCTGTTCCAAACACCGTTCGCCCAATTATCTGCTTGCTTTTGTATTTATCCGGTGTCGCTGTTCCAAGCTGACGTCAGTGCCCTGAGCGGTGTGCGTAGGCTTTAAAACTTCGCCTGTTTGTCTTATCTATCCAAACATTATGCCGGAAAGGAAAATAAACGCCGTAGTTTTTGCGTATTTTTACAGCATATTTTTGGGTTTAACATTATAACGTGAGCGTGTGTAAGCTTTTGTTTGCTTTAGTGCATTTATGACTAATGTTCAGTGGCGGCCATGTTGCGGTGTTTGTTTACCAGTGACGAGACAAGTCTTTTACCCAATACTTAAATTTCGCGTAAAAACACTGTGATTTCGCGTAAAAAGTGTATTTTACGGTGATTTCGCATTTATCGTCGTTTAATCGCGATCGCGAAAAGAACATGCCCCTACTAATACGCAGTGATAATTTATTTATAAATAATTTTTGTACTTTGACTTGTGTATAACATCGACCCAAGTTTTAGATATTGTTTATTTGGGGAAATATGACTGTGTTATATATGCGTCTAGTCAGTCATAACCCCACTCAATGAGTCGTTAAATATTTGTATCTGACAGATTTGCAATGTTGTGAAATAATTGTTTTTTTTTTTTTTTTTTTTTTGCTAGATGCGTGAATCGACTTTTATTGCCGATTCTCGATTATCGATTATTAAAGTAGAATTGGTAGGTATCGATGAAATTAGGAATCGGTTTTCCCATCCCTATTTACAATATATATTCTAGGATAGTTTCACTATGACAAAGTTTCATTTGACACATCAGTATTTTTGGTACGCATCCCGATGTCCATAAACGCGAACATATGCGAATGTATGCTGTCTCACGCGCGAGTCCGCCATCTTTGACAACTTCGGTTCATAAGCAAAGCAGAAAATGCTATTTCCCAGCAATTAACAGTAGTCGTTCCTCCTAAGTCGGTAGTGCTCGGAGGCTACAACAAGTAGGCGGGAATCTTTGTCCCCTACCTGTGCTTTTGGAATTTGAAAATACGGTTACTAGTGAAGGCAGACTGTCGTGAGCGGAAGTCATTACAAGGTTAATTTAGCGTATTTGGAACCACGAGTAGGTAGGAGTATTGTGTTGCTTACCCATTTTTTTATATTTTTTATTTTCATTTTTTTAATTTTCACATGAGTATACCAATACTGGTGAAGGCATGTAGTTGTCGTGAGTGGAAGTCACGACAAGATGAGGCTAGTGCATTTTCGAATCGAGCCCCAGGTGTCCTGGTTTGTAGGTTACCTATTCTGATTTTGTGATGCTGGCAATATTTACAGTGTTACTTTTATTTATTTATTTATTAATTATTAACATACATGTAAGCAACATGTTAATAAAAATTGTTTCTACCAGAAGCTTGTTTCTATCAGCCTGACACTCAGACTGGGTCAGTACTCCAGAATGTGTAATTACGGGGGGAATCGAGTCTCGTACCTACACGGGTGACATTACGTTCCTAAGTTACAGAGTCCATGCCGGGTCTGCACACCCCTTCACGCCCATCTACTTCTTCGAGTGAACACCTTACTTTGCATATCCAAATACTATTCCTCCACGTCAAGGTACAGTACTTTGTTAGTGGAATATGCAAGAGTTCAGAAAGAATAAATAAGCAAGAGCATTATAAAGTTGTTTTCATTGTGTTTTATTTAGTGTACTGTTTCTTTAAGTCTATGCTGTTTTTATTAGGGATGGGACGAATCCACATTTTGGTCGAATCCGAATCCTTGTTCGAATCCTCAGTGTTTGTCATCGAATCTCGAATCCCAGTCCCACACTAAACTTCACCACATGTTATTAAAAAAAATCACACATTTATTTTAAAAAATTACATAGGCCTATGTATTAAAAAAAATCACATGTGTATTTATAAAATTATAAAATAAGTGCATAGTGTATACACCTGATATAAAATAGAGACAAATAACCTCAAAAACCACACACGTAATTTTGCATCTGTCTAATTATCTGTTAAATTAATCCTTCGTATGTTTTCAATAAAATACGTTTGCATAACAGACACCATTAAAAAAAAGTTACGTTTTTTCTGCAATGTTATATTATTGAAGGTTTGGAAATGATCCTGTAGTTATGCTAATTGACAAAATGCAGCGTATTTTATCTTATGTTTGTGCTATTTCCGTTACCTTTATAATATAGTTTAGGTATACAATTTTCTAGAGCTGGACGAACCTCAGTCCGAACCGAACCGAACTGAATCGAACCATAGCAAAAAAATTTTTGAACCGAGCCGAACCGAACCTCATACAGAAATAATTGTTTTGAATTAAAATGAACCGACCACCAGCATTTTGGTCTTTAACTCTCCAGCCATATGTAAAATTAAAACATTATATAGCTTAGCTTTATTAAAACATTGCAAAACATTTTATAAGTAAAGTTTATGCAATAAATAATGAAGGAAAGAAAACAGTTTAGAGAAAATCATTTTGCATTTAATTTCTTTATATATATACTTTTAATTCATGAAGAAGTTCCATATAAATTTCAAAAAAAACTATCTTCCTTTTTCAGTGTACACTAACCTTCATTTAAAAAAAATATAATATTATAAAGATGAGGAACATTCAGCATTAAGGCCACACAACATATTTTTGTGGTAGACATAACCTAACAGTTTTAATAAGTAAAACGTTTAATAGGACATTAAAAAAAAAGTCGAATGTGAATTAAGTTACCTATCTACATTACAAAACCCGCTGACTGCAGTTGCTGTTTTCTTGGAAGAATGCTGCTCGTCAGAAGAAACTTTAGATATTTTTTGGGGTGGTTCTGGGTCATCTGGGTCGTCATTATCTTTTCTCCATTTGGAAAACTTAAACGACGTAAGCCTGCTCATCGCAAATCACCTCAAGAACAATAACATTGTAAACGTAATAGTGATGGGTCGTTCGTTAACGATTCGTTCAAAAAGAACGAATCTTTGAGAGAACGAAATCTTGCGATTCGTTCGCGATGTAAAGAACCGGCTCTTTGAGAGCCGGTACCTTGAAAGATTCGGAAGAACGAAAACGCGGAGAGAACGAGAGAACGAGAGAACGAGATGAGAGAACCGGCCACGCGCCCGGTCTGATTCGTTCGTGAAATGATTCATGACGTCAGGAGTCTGAAGAATTAGTAATCACAGCGTGCGCATGTTCACAAGAGCAAACGATAACTGATCAAATAAAATAGGGTAACATGAAAAGTATCTATACCTGAAAATGTAAACTGTTAAGTAGTGGTTTAAAATTGCTTTTTCACATTCACATACACAAATTTGGAAATAAAAAACTAAAAAAACAAAAAAAAAAAGTATGAATTAAAAAATAACAGGGAAAGTAACTACAAATGTTCACACTTACCATTTTTGGGTTAATTAATGTACTTCATTTGTTTCTCTTCATAGGTACTGAATTGCAGTAGTATTAAATTTTTGTCTTTTTTCTCTAAATGTGTTGGTCTACATGTAAACACTTTACTGTCACTAGAGTGTAAATAGCCTATATATTAATATTTGTAACTTAAAAAGTAATAAAATATAAATAATCTTGTTTCATATACGCAACTGTGATTCACTGGCTACGGAAAGCAATGTTCAAATTCAAATACAAAAACACGTACGTAATACTCTAAAGGATGAACGAGTTACGACACCTGATAAAAGAGCCAGATCCCATACACAGAAAAGAACGAATTGACCGAGATGAACGAATCATCTCACGGAACTGATCCAAAAGAACCGATTCGGTCAAAAGATCCGTTCTGCCCATCACTAAAACGTAACGTAAGAAGTGTGGTTATAGAAATTTGCGTCGGAAAAAAGAAAACACTAGAAATAATGATGGCTGCCGCGACTACGCTAGTCAACTTAGTACCGTACTGTAAAATTTACTCGACCAGTACTTTTAATACACAAGATTAAATTAATATTTTCAGTACCTGACTGTTATAACCAAAAAGGCCAAAGAAAATAAATACATCCCAGTAATTTAAAATACGTAATTTACGTAATCATTTCCTACCGCATTTGTCTTGTGTTAACTTGATCACGTCAGTTTTGCCCAAATACGAGAGTTCTCGTACATGCGCTTTAGTTTAACGTATGGGGTACGCAATCTTTGGTGATTTTACAACACTTCTCGTACACGCACTATAGTTAAAGGTATAATATACAATACCTTTGGCATTTGTACGATAGTTTATATTACGTAGTACGAGAAATGCATACAAAATTAGAGGTGTAAAAGTAACGAAAAAATGTGTACCCGTATGTATTCGTTACTATAACAATTAGTACTCGTTACTTTCGTATCGTTACTCGTTACTTCTGATACCGCATGTCATGGCACATGCTATCTTATGTAACAGCATCGAATCGAGTCGTATTTCGTACGCGTACAGTATGACGTCGCGTAAATAAAAATAAATCGAATATAAACAATTAAAAATATTTGATAATGAACAGCTTTTGTTAACCAAGAAACAATTAACTCTCATTAGAGAGGCTTTATTATAATATATCTTTTAAGATAAGAACATAAAACGTGAAAATACGCGATTATAAAAAACAAAAACATACATATTTATAATTTGTAAAAAATACTTTCTTACGTTGTTTCTGTTCGAATCTAAAACTTTGTCTACACACACAATACCTTTAATAAACAGTAAAAAACTTGGACGACGAATTTCCAAATTATACTTTTATTAATAAACAAACATCGTTCTTTGTAACGAATAAGCGCGCGCATGCGTGAAACATACGAAAGATGCGAGTAACGAAATGCATTCGTATGTAACGTTTCGTTACTCGTTACTAGATGCCGCACCCGTTACTCAGTAACGAATACATACGGTTTGCTACAGCTCTATACAAAATTCTCTAAAGTAAACAAAAAACAAAGCGCGCCTATATGAAAAAATGCTATGCGAGTTATGAGACGATTAATATATTTTTTTTATTATTTTGTCTGCACTTGAAACTGTTGAAGCGACGATTATGCGATGAAAGTCGGAATATTACAAGTAATGAAATTTTGTTGTGCTGTTTTGTGAATGGTCTCAAATGGGGGTAGAAAATTAGAAAAACGTAATTTTTTTTTAAAGAACGTTCGGTTTTTCGAATATATTTTAAGAGGTTTCGAACCGAACCGAACCGAACGTAAGGGTTCGGTTTGAAATGTTTGTACTTCACCCAGCACTACAATTTTCAATTACTACCTAAAGCTCTTAAAAACCCACCTCGAATCCCACCTCGGATCCTACGAATCCTCGAATCCATAGGATTCGGTATATTCGACGAATCCAAGATTCGAAAATCCCATCCCTAGTTTTTATCCATACTAATTACATAAAAGGAGAGTGTAAGTTTGTTTTTGTTAGAACTGTCAGATTTCAAAAAAAAAATCTTTTACTCTTACCAAGCTACATTTTTGAGATTGACAAAGGTGATGTTTTTTTTTTTAAATTATGTTTTTTGGATAAATTTATACTTTATGCTAAAACTGGAGAAAAACTACCAAATTGACTGTATTGTAGATTACAAGTTCTTGCAGAGTAATACATTTCCATGACAAATCCACTGTGCTTCCCCATCTTTGTGAGTGTATCCAGACTGTTCCATGACAGCAGACAAGAGAGGACATCGTGAAGAACAGCAAAATATACACTGAATATGCGAGCTATCTAAAGTAGGATTGATCATTCGGACACTTGACATTAATTTTGTATGTGAAATTTTATAGAGACTATTAAAAGAAAACTTTAATTTGTCAAAAAATTCTTGATGACCCACGCAAAGGTGGGTAACGCTGCTCGTCATTTATAAATTTTAGTACCCCACCGGCACAGAGTTTGCTTCTATCTCTAAAACACGACGTACAAAAACGTTAAGTCTTCAAGTTATGCGAGCTCGAGCATTAAGTAACGGCGGACACAGGGCCTGAGTGACAGTGACGCACTGCGGTGACGGCCTAGCCGGGCAGCGTCTTGTCGGGCGGTGGCAGCTCCTGGCTCGGGGTCCCCCCGCTAGACGGTGTCAGCGCCTTGGAGTAGTCGTTGAGGAAGTACGTCACCATCTCCCCCTTGCCCTTCACCTTGATCGTGCCCCGGCAGGTCAGCGGGTAGCCTTTGGTGTGCAGGATCTGGTACATCTCCTGTGTCACCTGCGCCAACAGAACAACTCCCCTGCCAAATGCTCTGCTTTCGAAATATCAAACTTTAAAAAAAAAAAAAAAAAAAAACTGTGCTCATTCTCATATGTCATTTAATTTATTGGCAGAGACCTGGAAAAAAAAAATATAAAATGTTACAATGCAAACATAAAAAAAATATTTCAGCTCATTTTTAAGATCATTTTGTAATTTTTTTTTTCCTTCAATAACAGAACAAAACTTTAAAGAGGGCTATCAAAATTAGTAGAATCCTATTCTCATTTTTCAAGGTTCAGAGAAGAGAAAGTTCGGGAACGGAAACTATAAGTTTAATTTCATTTACTTTAAATACCAAATTGTAGTAAATTATTAAAATTTTGACCTAAAGTAAAACAATTGTTTGAGCACACAACCTACTTCACACTATGACACTGAACATGCAATAAGTTGCGATACAATGTGACAAAAAAATAAGTCTCTCCCTTTCAGAATGACATCAGAAAAAAAAAAAAAAAACCGGGCAAACTAAAACTGTAAACATACTTTCTTGTGTAAATAACAGGAAAAGCTGAAGTTCGGAAAAAAAAAAAATTAGTTAAATAGAAAAGTGTTAAAAGAGGAGAACGTAAAATTGAAGTTATATTGTATTCAGCCGCGACCACTTGTAATAGACGCGAGCCGCTGAAGCGGCACGCGGCTCAGGAGGCAAACCTGTATCTGGTCGAGCACGCCCGTCGAGTCCATGCGGCTGGCGACGTTCACCGCGTTGCCCCAGATGTCGTACTGCGGCTTGCGGGCCCCGATCACTCCCGCCACCACTGGCCCGATGTTGATACCTGCCGGCGAGCACAGCGTTTCAAGCACACTTCAGGGACTAGGCGGGGTCCGGGGGCCGTCGACGGAATGCAGTATGCCCAACAGCCCAATTAAATATTTAATAAACACAAGTTTGGAAGCTAGATGCAGGAGGAGAGCCTGAGGGAGAAATACGTGTATTCATACCTCTTCAAAAATTCTGAGGAGCAGGTATTACTTTCCCTTTTGCAGTCGCACTTCAAGTAGTTTTTTTGCGAGTCATGCTGTCTTGGATTTATTTTTACAAAAAAAATTTTTAAGGGCACAGCCTATTTGGGCACACAAGCTTCAGACGAAACCGTGCAATTTTAAAACTACTGAAGATATCAGAGTGGTGTCTGTTTATGTAAAGCATTTAAGAACGTTCTGAGGGCGGATGGGTGGATCAGTTTCCGTATTTCATTTTTAAAGTGTAGTTTAAGGAGAGTGAAAAGGGCTCAAATGCATGATTTTCAGAATAATTTTTAAGACGTGAAATGTCCGGTACAGATTCTAGAAAAAACTCAAGGCCTTGCATTACACCTTTATATTCATTTATCCACTATCTATTGTTATGGTTACTGTTTAGTTGTCCTATGCAAGATGAGAAAACTATGCATATGATGAAAAGACTGCGCATGAGTTCAGAGCCTTGCGCTCAGAGGAGATACCAATGGGCATCCAAATAATCATCCTACCTTACAAACACAGACTAGGCAGGCCCCTTAAGCTGTCAAATAAAAAAATTACTGGGATAAAACCAGGGGCGTAACCAGGGGGGGGGGGGGGGGTTAGGGGTTCAAACCCCCCCCCCCCCCTTAGCACCAAATCTTTAATTAATTTCTTATTCATCACTCAAACAAATATCATATTAAAATTAATAAAATTTTTACCATCACAATATTTAAATTTAAGTACCGAAAACTGCTAAAATAGCACTATTTTACACCTTAAAATCCAAATTTTACCGGGGGAGGACACCCGGACCCCCCGCCTTAAAACCGTGGAGGGGGGGGGGCGAATGCTTCTTAACATCCCTCCATACACAAATCCTGGCTACGCCACTGGATAAAACAACATACAGTGCCAAAACTCTTTAGCAAATAATGCCAGAATAAATCCTCCCATGAAATGAAATAATGGCAAAGCACCTTGCTTCCTGCATCGTGCATTTACAGCAATGCATAGAAAACAACTTACATTGTGTTTGCACGTTGTGACATACAGCACATGAGGAATGCCTAAACAAAATGTTAATGCAGTGCATTCCATTCTGCTTTACACTGCACAAATGCAAATTTAGAATGTGTCTTACTAAATTGAATTGATGGCAATGAGGCAACATACACAATTATTCTATCATCACTTTCACTCCCTTATTTGAAACTTAACTTCGGTACACATTGAACTATTCATAAATAGCAAAATTAATACATTTTACTCATGTCTTAACCAGATAAGAAATAAAAAAAAATGAGTAACATATTGACGTCGACCGGGGCTACGCCCTCCCTAAGCCCGATGTGCCTCACGCCGTCGCCATCCCTCTCCTCCCACCACCACCCTCTATTTCAAACCTCCCGCCCTGTGTGCAGGTGTGTGTGTGTGCGTGTGAGGCTGCTGGCAAGAGGCGGGAGTAAAGTCTGTGCCACGACCCCTTTTATTTTATTATTCAATTTTTAGGTTTACCTAACTGTCTTTTCTTTAAATAATATTCCCTAAGTGTTTATGTTTTAAGTGCTGGTTGGTAAGGACGGCGCAGCGCCCCACGCGGCAGGCAATGGAACTACCCGCAACCAGTTTGAACCATATTCCTAATTAAAATAATCAATACTGATTAAATAATTAAGGAAACCTTGGTAAAATTTTATTATAGAATTTTTAGTGTAATTGTTTTAGTTAAATATATATTAAGTATTAATAAATAACAGGAGAGACTAACGGTAAATCCAGCGCTTTCCGGCCGCCATGCTGCCCTGGCCTCTTCAGTCGCTTCCGTTCGTCACCCGGGGTAGGATGCTTGGTGAGCACCGCAAAACTTCATATTTTTCTTAATCAACTGATCTTTTAACATCCGCCGGACTTTTTATAATTCTTAAACCTTTTTTGTATCTGCGAGGCCTACTCCGGGTGGCCGACTCGTTTTAATCAATATTTAAGTTCGATTCGAACATTTAATCACGAACCGCATCAAAATCTCACGAGGCCAGGCCACGAGGTAACCTGGTCAGCCTGTAAACTGATTCTCTCCCGCCGTTGGCGTTATTAACAGTTTCATAGTGTATGTAGGTGTAGCGCAATTGGAGACGTGTTGTAACGTTGCTGAAATAAAAGGAGTACGTCGAACTTGTGATTTTTAGTTGAGTGACCACGTGTCCCTGCTCCTGAACCTCGAGGCGTGTGGGACGCCTTAAGAGCCCACTGGAGCGATATCGTGTGCTAAGGGAACCGGGCCTAGCCCTACACGGGTCACGTCACGCCCTGAAGGGAGTCTCCGCCGGGTCCACGTGCCCACATCACGTGGTGGCGCCCACTCCGACATTTAATTTGTTCGTTCCCTTACATCCCTAGTACAACAATATGTTAAAAAACAGATAAAAGAAAGCATTGAAATGACAAGAATGAGAAAAAAAAAAGATTTTACAATTTTCAAGAAATGCAAAAATAAGGGTTAGATAAAAAAGTAAACAGAGTTTTTGTTTACTCAGCACAACTATGCACAGAGGCAGCAAATCTAAGACTATGGCGGTCATCAAACTAAAACCATTCTGGTAGCTACTTTGTACCAAGTGACTCTTGAAATAAATATGATTACCCAGCTAGAAAAAGCTGTTGAAAATGGTAAAAGTAGAGCAGCCTGAAATTGAACTGGTTGAAGTTATCCTAGACGATGATGATGAAATTTATAATAAAGTGCTTATTTACTTATTTCAAGCATGCTTATGTGTGTATGTTGCTAAAAACCTCCCTAATTTCTTGCCATTGGAGGAAGTTGGTCCAACCAATCAAACACTGGAATCATACAGTGCCAACAATTTGTTTCTGTTTGCCTCGTTCTGCAAATAATAACATATGATGATATGATCATTATGGAAAAAAAGGAGTGAATTTTTATTTCAGAGTTAAAAAAAGTCACAAGAGAATTAAAATAGACTGTGTTGCTTTACTGACAGCATGTGTATTATGTTTTGCCTTCTTTATAAGTCTGCACATTCCACACACTGCTGTACGCACCTATGCGTATCTTGAAGTTGTTGAAAGAATGCTCATTGACATATTTGAGCTGCTCTCGTATCCTTAAGGCATAGTCCGCCATTGCGGTGACGTGCCGAAAACGTTTCAGATCGCTCGTGCTTTGAGTCAAACCTGCAAAAATGTTAACATTTGTCAAATTTTGTTTAGACCTTAAATAAAAAGTGTCTACTTCTTTAAAGAACTAAAAATTTATAATTAATTACTGTTCTGAATCTTACAATGACACACAGTTGACACTCTTACTGTTCAAGAGAAACAATTAAACAGAACAAGTACCCATGAATAATTTAATATTTTCATAAAACAATCGTAATTAAAAACACGCTTCTCAAACAGCAAGTAAACAACCAAAGCTGTAAAAATTACCACACATCAACAATGCGTAGCAGTTTAAGCTAGGTTGCAACCCTGAAGTGTCAAGCCCATACAGAATTCATCAATGACCATGGTTCATGCTCCAATGATACAGCGAGACTTAAAGAGGGTTCAGTTCACCTGAAGCAGCCATGTAGGTGGCGCCCGTCGACTTGATTTTCTCAATGTACCGGAACCGGTGCTCGGAGAGCAGCTCGTCGAAATCCGCGATGATCTCGTTGAGCAGCCGCAGACACTCGACGCCCTCGTTGTTCCCCTCCAGCTCGACGTAGAACTCGGAGAAGTTTGGGATGGACGCGAACATGATGCAGACGCTGTCGCACTGCTCATGGTACAGCTCCTGGAGACAGATGTCTCGCCCATTAGTCTACAGCGACCTCACTCGTGATGGTTTTAACGTAGTCTTGACCGGGGCCATTTTTGTGACAGTAAGTGCCTTGGAGGAACTTAAAATTAGCTCACCCTCCCCCCTCTCCTTTATCATTCCACACAATTCTAGAAACTGGATGGTCTTAGATTTGAGGTCGCCTTATAGTTGAAGTCATATCATAATTAAGGACGTCTCATATTCAAGGCTATTTTATATTAAATGTCCTCTTAAATTCACTCTCACCCTACACTCAAGAACATTTTATGTTTTAGAATATACTAAAAATCCACGTACAATAAGTTCATATAAACTAAACAAAAGTTTGTACGGCACTCAAAATATTATTATAACACAGATAATTTTCATTTCATTAACTTTCATAAAGGGAATTAGTTAGCAAAATTGAAAATGTATGATATGGATTTTGGCAATCTTGATACCAGTACAGCATTTTCACACAACTCTTGTCATTTTCTTGGAGGTTAGAATAAAATTCATTAAGTTCAGGAAAAAGTATCAGTTTTTTTTCTTTATGCCCCTAGGCCTACTTGGTGAATGTAATTTCAACTTGATTATTTACTGATATCTGTAAGATTGACTAGTACTTACTATAACAATTTGTAGTCATTGCTTACTGGTAAAATTAAAAACTGCAGCATAAAATGTCTTGATTTAATTTTTTTCTGACACCTTTTTGTTTTCTCCAAGTGTTTTTCAAGACCAACATTGGTTTCATAAAAGCATCACATGCAGACATCCTAAAAGCTGAAATAGACTCCAAAATCACGGAGTGTGTCCTTTCAAATCAATTAAAATATAAATTGGTAGGTAAAACACAGTTGTTTTTTATTTTATTTGTACAATAATAGAATTCCTTTAGTATTCATGTATTCATGCTTGGACACAAATTATTAGGACCATGTCATTGTCAATTTTGACAGCATATGTTAATTCACACAGTGCCTCAGGTATGTATTCTCAGGGGAGGAAAACATGGTTCAGTAATATGTCAAAACCACCATATTTACTGCTTAAAGAAAGTTTTTTTCCCCCTATTTATTGGCCGGCTGTTAAACTCTAGATATTTACTGTTTAAGCATTCGCACTTAATACATACATAGAATTGAGGAGCTGAAAATATTATGTAAGATTACGTGTCGTCCATAGTATTCCCTTCAATAACTATGCTACTTCGTGGAATCAACTATAGTGTAATCCAGATAATCTGAGCATTTATAACTCAATTTCTGAAAGTTGTAGATGCCAACAACTGCTAAGAATTTAACTCAAAAAAAGCTTGTGTTGCAATAGCACAGAATTCAACTCACACATAGTCTGTCTTGCATCTATTCGAACAGTATGTTAGAATTAAGTATTTGAGTATGTTAAAGCGTTCTTGATTCAAAAGAAAGCACTTGGCAGGAATTCCAAGGTGCCGGTACCAGCTGGGATGCACCGTGCAGTCGCGAGTCTGCGACGGGGGGGGGGGGGGGGGGGGGGGGGGAGGGGGGGGGGGGGGCACGTGGACGCTACTCACGTCTGCGTTCTTGTCGCTGGACAGGAAGTGCTCGGCCACGTGGACAGGCAGGATGTTGGCCAGGAGCTTCCTGTTGTACGCCTGCAGGTGTTCCATGTCCTCCTTCTCCTCTGGAAACAAACGGCACAGAACAACCCGTTTTTCTCTGGAGCCAACAGAGGTATACCGAATTCACTATAATAAGCTTGTTGCCCAGGTAGTTTTTGCACTTTGAAACATCGTCTGCAGCTTAAAAACGACTGCATCCTCCAATCATAGATCTACTCAATTTTAAGACCTGTTATTTTAAGAAATTCTTTGCAGTCTGAAAAAATGGACTATTTTTTATGGCCAATGGTGTCCTCCATTTGCGGATTCACTTCATTCTAAGAAACACACCTGTTTTAAATATTTTTTTTTTGCATTCAAAAAAATGGACTTCATTTTAAAATCAATAGTGTCCTAAATTAGCAGATTTACTCGATTGTAAGATGCAACTTTTTTTGGAAGTAACTTACTGCACCCTCAAAACTATATAAATGAATGGCACCTTCTAAGTGCGAAGTCACTTGAGTCTAAGACTTTAAACATTCTGAAAAATGTGCTGTGTCTTACAATCGATGGTACCTATCCCTAATGTCTATTCTAAGACCGGCCTTTTATATGAATTTTGAGCTCTTCGAATGGTGTGTGGTGAACAATATACAATACCCCACATAACACTCAAACTCTTCATCATCACTGGGAAAAGTATAAATAATAAATAAAACAGGTAATTTGGGGAGGCAGTAACTCCAGATATTAAACAAAAACAGTGGTAGCAAATCAACTATCATTGTTATATAAAATACTAACAATCAAAATTGCACCATAGTGTAAGTAAATACTTCATTAAGAACACTAGGTACTTAATAAAAGTATTAAAAAAACTTATTTAAAACTCAAGATGCAAACTAAGTAAATGCATTGCCCGCAAAACAAATTGCACCCAAAATCTGCTGAATACTGCTGTGGTGGTAATAAACTATTTAAAGATCACTAATGCATCAAAAATCAACATTCACCTTTTTTACAGAAAAAAAAAATGTTACTTGAACTGAAGTGTGTCAGTATTTCAATTTCCGTACATTCCTAAATTATAAGCTTCAAAAACCTTTGATGAGTGTTAACTCCCTGCCACAGGGCCATTGGGAGAAACCAAAGGTCCGGTGTAAATTCCCTATTAGTTAAAGTAAAGTACCCCAAAGTTAAAAAAAAAATCTATATACTACAAATCTTACTGTGGCCATAACTGTAAATGTAATCTACGTGTATTGCATAAATAGGGACAAGATTATATGGTGAATTTCAATAAAACCGAAAATACACAGCGAAGCATGTCAATACGAACAACATGATGTACCACCGAAATGAAAGTTAATTCATCCTTTAGCACCGAATTGTAACTAAAAACATTAAATCAATCAGAAATTTGACTAAAACTTAACTCACACTACAAAGATTTAATCTTTTATTGCGGTTAATTCATTCAATGTAATTTGTTAACCATGAATTGGAAAAAAATTAAATTTTTAATGTCTGATCTTTTGTTTCGAATGGACAAAAAATTATGATTTATTTTTATTTTCACTGAGTAGTTATATTATATATAGACATGCTCATACTAATGTTATCACAGTGTAAGTGCATCAGGTTTCAATCAAAACAAGACCGTTTTGGTGAAATAATTATTAAGATATATTTGAGTTAAATAATTCTTGAATAGCACACTTGTTTTTATGAATAAAAAAAACATTATTTAAAATAATAAAAAAAATAACACAAAAATATCCTGTACTAAAAACTGAAGTCGTCCTAGGAATAAAATCATAAAAGCTTGTCACTTCAGGGGCGCAACAACTAAATTTCCAAAAGGGGGGGGGGGGGGGGGGGGAAGCAATATACCTTTTTATAAAGCATCATTGATCCCCCCCCTATTGAAGCGGGGTGTTCCGGGGTCCTCCTCAAGGGGGAAAATGGTGCTATTTAAGCAGTTTTATTATCTAAAAATTGATTAC
Organism: Bacillus rossius redtenbacheri; assembly: GCF_032445375.1. NCBI lineage: Eukaryota > Metazoa > Arthropoda > Insecta > Phasmatodea > Bacillidae > Bacillus > Bacillus rossius. Next base: position 58,483,308 of record NC_086333.1, read on the forward strand.
ACAGCACTTTCTTTGCCCCCGTTTGCCCCCACTTCAAGGTTTCAGAAGGAGGGGGGGGGGGGGGCAAAATACCCTTGCCCCCCCCCCTGTTGTTGCGCCCCTGCGTAACTTGTAAAAGGTTTCCTGCAAACAACAGACTTGGCCCGAAGAGGGGAGGGCTGGGAACACAGGGCCGCGCTACCTGTTGCCTGCAGCTTCCACAGGAAGTCCAGGCGGTACGTGGCCTCCGTCTGCTGGCTGTGCAGCACCAGGGCGACCATGAAGCCCACCAGCACCACCACCGTCAGCAGCTCGTCCGTCCTCTGCGTGCGGCCCCTGCCAACACCGCACGGGCGATCCCCCTCCGGCTGCCGTCTACACGTACCCGGGCGTCTACACACCCATCTCGGCACTTTCCCATCGCAAGTTCTTCATATCACAGGTAGGGACCGGGAAAAAAATTAGCGGATTCAATGCTGCAGCGGTTCCCAAACTGTGGGTCGCGGAAGAGTTACAGGTGGGTCGCGACTTAATCCTAAAACTACCAGAAACCATCGAATAAACCATCACAAAAGATAAGAAAAATCGAAACAACTCGAATTGTATGCAAACATATCTATTGTTAAATAAATAACTGTTTTGCTACAAAGTGCTTATATTTTATCAACCATTTTTTTCAAATCAGAACACAAATTATTTATAAATAATCAATCGGTATCTTAAAAAAAGCACATATATATGCAATATTTGATGGTAAATTATATATACAAAAGGAAGGTATACGATACAAAAAAGGTTTTTTAATCCACCAGGGACCCCTGGACCGTGGAGGTATTTCGATAAGGAAAGGTGGGTCGCCACCTGAAAAAGTTTGGGAACCACTGACCTATAGGATAGCCTCCATTATCCTCTGCACTTCTCAAGTAAACACGCATGTTCATTTGGTTACTAAATTGTGAGTCACCTCCACTGGCTAGCTCGTGATCCGACGCTTCCACGGTCGATAGCCTCTCATTGGCCCAGAGAGCTCCGGTCGAACCGCGAGCCGACAGCAAGAACCAGCAGAATTATACACATGTTTGAATTTCAGCCTATCACGAAATGAATCCGCGAATTTTTCCGGTCTCTAATCATAGGGTCTTTTTTTATATACTGTAAGCAAAATTAAACATGATAGAAAATAGATCCATTGTTAGCACAGGAACGTGCCTATTCGAGGAAAATTTCAAAGAAATACTACCTATTGTAACCGTTACCACGGTGCGACTTCCGGAAAATTTTTATGTAGACAGACCCCAAAACTATTGTCAACTCAAAAGTTTGTATATATGTAACTGCCACAATTTTTCACAAATCAGTTCCAAACTGATACATAAAATCTAGTAGTGGAAAATTTTTGGTCAAGTTCATTCATGGGCAATATCCAACCAAAGGGGTAGAAATGGGGAAGGTTTTTTTGGAGAAAAAAAACTGTAACACTAATAATATGGAAAATATCACATTCGTTTGAAAGTATTATAACTTGTAGGCGTTATACCAAAATCTTTTGTCTCAATAAGTTTTTTTATCCACCATCATTGCAAAGGGATTGAAAAAAAAAAGTTGGAGGGAAAAAAATAAATCATAACTCCCTTTAGAGGCACACCATAAAATTCGTTCAAATTGTTTGTAAATCTTATAATTTTTTATCTAAATATTTGGTCTGAAACAATTTTTTATTAGACGAACCATTGCTGCAAGGGGTTGAAAACACCTGGGGTTGAAATACAAAAATAAATAAAATGTACTCAATTGATTTAATGTTTAATTTTGTTTAACTTCTAAATTATTGTTGAAAACTTTTGACTAAAGTAAACTTTATGTAACAAACCATTACTGCAACGGGGTGGAAATAATAAGGGTGGAAAGACAAAAAAGTAATTACTTTTTTAATAGATGTACATACTATTAAAGCCATTATAATTTATTGTAAATTTCCTAAACTTTATCTAAAACCTTTGGCAACCTTTGAAACAATTTTTGAAGAAACAAAATATTACCATAAAAAAAAGGAGTTGAAAATTAAAAAAAATTATTTAAACTTCCTTTGTATCAAATTGTTGAGAATTTTTTTAACAATACTTATATTACCTTAAAACCTATGTCCAAAATTTTTTTTTAAATGATCATATATTTGTAGAAGTTAAAAACTTTCAAAATATTTTCGCTGCATGGAATATGAGAAAATGTTTAATCAACCTTTTTTTAATATTGGCGAATACATAGGATGTTATGTACAATAAGTTATTAAAATGTTCCAGAAGTTTATACAAGTTCCCAAAAAATTTCCAGTAGAAATAGGTACTTCAAAAACTACCTACGCCTTTAGGATGTGCTGAAAGGGATTTTTTATGTTATAAAGCTAAAATCTTTTCAGAGATGATTTGCACATGACTTAACTAGAAGGTCTTCAACACTGTGAGACCATAAAATGAAGTTAGGCATAAAAAAATAAATAAAATACTTTTCAAATTGGCAAAAGGTTGCAAGAGCCTTCAGCTCTGTTGCTGTTTATTTCTGTTTTTTTTTTGTACCTTTTATGATCAGTCCTCCAATTTCCTTACTTTTTCAGAACCTTGATGACTTCCGTGACCTGTAGACACCCTGGGTACGCACCAGCAGTCTTTCGAACTGTCGGAGCAGGGGTGAGGAGCATGTGAGGTGAGCAGATGTGAAGAAGAAGTGTTCTATACCCATTCAGAATATGTTACCCATGCAGTGCTTGGCAAGTAGATATGTGCACCAGCCTCATTTTAATGACTATGTTGTTACAACAGTTGATGTGCGACAGGGCCGTGTCAGGTCCGCACTATTTGGTTCCGTAGGGCTCTACTAAAAACTTGGCTTTGGCAGTCTGTCCCGAGCAACACTTTTCCAAAAAACTATGAAACACAACTCGCAGGACGATTGGCTAGCACTATAGCATTCTCCACTACCTCTTGTTCGTTAACTTTGTTTCTTTGGGCTTCAAATGTCAATTGACAGGTCATTTGAGACATACACTACATGAACAATGCAGTTAGGTTATATGAGACACACATGAGAACAACGCAGCTAGGTCATTTGAGATACACATGAGGAAAATGCAGTCAGGTCATTTGAAACACACAAGGAAACTTTGCAGTCAGGTTATTTGAGACACATACACACATACAAGAACAATGCAGTCAGGTCACATTACAGACACACACGAGAACACTGCAGTCAGTTCATTTAAGACACACACAAGGGCAATGCAGTTAGGTCATTTAAGACACACATGATTGATTTTAATTTACGAACAGTTAAGAATACTAATAGGTTTTGGGTTGGGGGGAGGAGAAAAAAAGGGGGGGGGGGGGGGGGGCAGTTACAAAATCGTCATTGGGCGTTAAATTTCCAGCAGAAAAATTTCAGCTGTGCGAGAGCACCAACACATCCACGTTGAAAAGCTGAGTGCAGAGGGGCAGGGGGCCGCTCACCCGACGTGGAACATCAGCAGTCCCAGGTAGCCGATGCACACACAGCTGAGGATGAGCATCTTCAAGAGGCTGATGAGGATCTGGTACACGGCGCACATCACCATGACCAGCAGCACGCAGAACGTGAAGTACTGGGACACGAAGGCCACATAACGCTCGCTTCAGCCACATAACGCACATGGGCATTAAGGTGCCATTGAAAATTGTGAAATTAACTAACTAACTGTATGTTTACCAAAGTAAAACACAAAAAAGAAAACAAATAAAATAGAGAAAACACTTTCTTTTGGTAGTGTAATTAGGGAAAGTCATTAAGTCAATGACACATTGATATGATTTATCTTAAAGCATCAGCAAATAAGTTACTTTATTTATTTATTTGGTTTATGTGCCATCCAAAAGCTGAAGGTCATGAACAGAATGACACATGTACTGCCAAAATATCAAACACACAATTACACACAAAAAAAAAACACGGTTAAAACAAACATACAATTTAAAATATACATACAGTGATCACCTATGTGACAACACAACACACAAACAAAAACAAAAATATAAATGTAAACAAAGTTTATAACAATTCATCAATTTTTTACAGTTTTCCCAAATTTACGACAAGAAGACAAACATATTTGAAATTTTTACAACAAAAACAAAACTAAAATCATGTATTATAATAGTTTTTAAAAATATTTATGTAAAATCTTTTACAGCTATCCCAAAATTATGGCAAGAATACAAATATATGTTTAATTTTTATGACAAAAGCAAACTAAAATCATAGATAACATTAACATATTTCAGTTAAAAAAATGGTGATGGTGCTAGACGACTGTACAACAGAAAAAGCAGTATGTCTAATGTAGCAGAGACAGCAGCCCAAAGAATTTTATGTAACTGGTATTTAAGACCTGATAAAACAATGAGATGGGTTCATGAATATTTGTATAGATAATGTTATGAAATAAAAAAAAAAAAAATAGTTTTGAAGTGATTATCTCTGTCAGCTATATTTGAATTATAATTCGTAACTTCCATCATGACATTCCCTTATACGTTAAGTAGCCTACTGTGTTACATGCTCTGCATATACTTTTTTAACATATTAGCCTAAAACAGTCGTAGCCTAAAATTTATCCATAGCGTACAATGAGGGAACTTATATGTATTTAAGAATAAGTATTGGAATTAAAAGTAAGAAACAAATTTAAAGTAATTTAAACCAAAATTGCAGTCATAAAGTTAAACAACAGATATGTAAATGCATCTGCTTCATATGTCACATTTTCTCTCATAAAATTTGTTTTGGATCATTTTTATGATTTTTAAAGTGAAAACTTCTTTAGTCACATTGAGCAACTTTTGGTAGGGGCAAAACTTATGGGTTTGCGTCACTGACATGTTAGTGACAAATTGCGCCAGACTGGCGACGTGCAGTGGCCTGTGTACATGTATACGCATTTATACGCTAATACATTGTATATACTCGACTGTATCATGTGCGTGTTGGACTTTTTAGGATGGGTAAAAACTTGTGAGTTCATGTCACCAACTTGCTGTGAAGTTAAATTGACCACGTGAAAAGTTTAATTTGTATATACTGTGCATTGCCCAGTGAACACATGATCTATGTCTGACATCACTGGTAAGTCATAGCTAGGTTATGAATTTTTACGTAAATTTGAGGTACCACTGACATCTGTTGTAACTAAAAAATGATGTAAGGATAAATTATATCATGCTGACATCATTACTGATATAATGCCAAAATCATTTTCTTACGTACATTTGATGTAGAAATGTCATATTACACATTTAAAAACAAAGTTTTAAGTTTTCACTTCTGTCAACAGTCCCCATGACTGCCTTATCGTTTTTTTTTTTTTTTTTTTTTTTTACTTATTTGAAAAACTGGGAACAGTTGATAGTTTCTAAGAAAGCCCACTCGCACTGTTAATGGACTACAAAAGACATGTCCGAATAAAAGAGGCCACCTGGTAACCCTAATAATCTGAAAAGCTTTTCGAGCCACAGAGCAGAATCTCCTGGGGGAATGAAGATCATAGCAATAGTTAAGTTAGGAGTGCGAAGGAGAAAGGTCAACACAACAACATGCTCCGAACCTTAGGGTGGAAATTTTTGAACATGAAATATTTCCAAACTAGTGTTTTGAGCCACCAGTCAAATGTTGTCAGAAGTTTTAGTTAAGAATTTTCATAAGGTGGTAATCAAGTGTTTTACTAATGACTAAAACCTGGTTTAAATCATTTTTATATTGCTTATAAACTGTACCTTTAGTGTTCAAGTGCTCATGTCATCATTTCTACACACAAAATTAAAATTTGCGAACATAAAAAAAAAATATTTGTTTTTAGGACAAGTGAAGAAAATGAGTACAATATTACAAGATGCATATATCATGAGACAGTTTTTTCATATGTGTCAAAGTGTTTTATATCACATGAATATGCAACAAGACTATGCAAAGATTATGCAAAAGATTATGCAAAAGGAGCTCCAAGATTAAGGTGGTGTCCGAAGCACTTGGGTACCAACACGGTGCTCACAAAATTGAGTTTGAGCCATGCCATTAAGAGTACATACTGGGATTGCAATGCATGGTCCGAGAACGATCACTCCCCTGCGAACACTGAACAGAGACGGAGCATGCACAAACGCCAACTCACGTCAGTGTAGCGCAACATGTCTTCGTCGCACGTCGCTTTGCTGGCCGGCAGGTCCTCCACGCCCGTCGTGCTGCCGTTGCCTTCCAGCCCAGTCGCGTTGCACGCCCTGCGCGCCACTAAGAACTGACAACGTTGCACACTGTCACAAGACGGCGGACCAACTGCCGCCTCGCGACAGTTGTCAGGGTGTCCATGCAAATCAGTGGGGCCTTGTACTTTTCGCGATAATATTTCCAGACCAACTGCGTGTTAAAACTGTGTAGCATTGTTTGTGTATCGTGGTTGGCTGGGTTTATTTCAGGCACATGTCTCCTGTCAGCACACCAATCATAACCATCTAGTGTGAAAGTAAACACGTCCAGAATGGCCTGGCCAACTAGAGCAATGGCTTCTCCTGCAGGCGGCGCCAATTACAAGGAAACTATCACTAGCACAGGTATAAATTATTGCAGTCTAGTGAGTGTTTTAACAATCGTGTTAAATATACATGTCCTTACAGTTGCCCTGACATTTTCCTGACTTTCCATGATAAAAATTACAAACTTTCTTGAATATTTTTTAAAAATTAATCTACCTATTTCACATTTTTCTGAAACAAATACCTACATGAAACCCAGACCCACCATCACCAAGGCTGGCCTAGTTCAAAAAGAACCTTGCAGATGCCATTTTATAGTGTGTCTGCATGTAAACACTATCATAATATGGAAAAAAAAAAAACTTTCACAGACTAGGTAAATGCAGACTGAAGCATAACATTTCCCCCTTAAATTACAATTAATGGGGTATTTCCATTAATTATACCAGGATTAAAAGTAAATTCCTTGACTTTCCCTGACAAAATCCAACATCCCTGACTTTTCCCTGATTTTCCCTGACTTTCCAGAATATGGACACACTGATTATATTGCGTGCCATGTATGGGCAGGATGTTGCTAGGGATATCGGGATACATCCAACCTGAGATTCTGATTTTTCAGTACAGCTTCAAATACAGTAAAATAATCTAAAGATAATTCTACTTAAGAAAATTTTCGGCATAAGTACCAATTTGAAATTTTAGTACCTGACCTATAAAGACACATAATTTCTCTTTTAATAAGTTGTCACTGTTAATAAGTCTAAATTTCGAAGTACCTACCCTTAGACTCTTCTAAAAATGGTTTCAAATTTTTTAATTGAAGTTAATTTGGATTTCTGCAAAATAATAACATATAGGCTACTTGATTAAAATTAACTATGTCTAATACAACAATAACTACTATTATAAATATTTAGCAAAAACAAAATTATTGCTTTGCACGTGTCAGTGTAACAAAAATATTTTAATTAAAACCATTTCAATTCAAATTCCATCATGTTCTCAAATAAGAATAATAAATTCAAGTTACAAATATGATGAAAAGTAAATAATATTTTGAACATCGCATTTAACAATAACTTTTAAATACAACGTAATCAATACAGTGAAACCTCATTATAAAGTGCCTGTCTATACAGGATTTCTCACTTTAAAGTATATATTTTCAGGTCCCAACAAGATGTTTTACATTTAGTAACAGTTCTGTATTAAGTTCTTTCATTATTAAGTACTAAAATGTGGGTTTTTTCCTAGTACGCTGTAATAAGATTTCACTGTATTTCACATAAAAGCTTATGAATAAAAAAAATTAAAAAGTACATTTTTTGACGTGATAACATCTTATAAATCGATGAACGACGGCTGCACGCATGAAAAAGCATGACTCATTGTGACGTTCCGCCTGAGCCAAGCGTGCAAGAACCAGTCAACCACCGTGCGAGAAAATCTTCTATAATATCAAACAGGTTAAGGCGGGCTTTTTAACTAATTGTTCGGTATAATATTTAAACAAATTATTTAAATTAAATTTGCAATAACTGTAAATAATATTTGAAAATTAAAAAGTATGCAATTTTTCATCAATGTTTTCTTATGACGTTATCACGTAAAGTTATCGTCCGTAAACCGACTTTACAGACAACCCCCTTTTTATAATTATGTATATGTATGCACCACACAGCCAAGCAGTCACAAGTGTTCACTAGGATGATATGAGCCGTTCCAAGGACCAGCGAGCGTGCAGCAAGCTGAGATAACTGCCAAGTAGGCTGGCTCGGACCGTATAGTGTTATTCCGGTACGAGCTGAGTTCAAGCCCTCACCAAAACACGATAATCACGTGCACAAGTTTTAAAGTTTTCAATTAAGTTTTTTAAACTTGATCAATGCCTAAACAAAATCATGTTTTTGAAGTTACGATCAAGTTTGCTCTAATCCAATTACATAAATTATTTTTCAGCAGTTCTGAAAGACAAGGTCAGGGAAGTCAAACCAGTCAGTAAACTCACTGAAATACCAATTCCCAGCCACAACCCATTCTATAATTTGTCATCGTAATCATACTTCACAAGAGTAAGCATCTTCTTTATACCTCATATGATAGCTGATATTGGGCAATGAAATTTTTTTTTTACATCTAACTGACACATCTGATTATATCTTTATGGGTGCACAGTTCACATTAAAAAGTTATTTAAATCTGTTAGGTAATGTCTTATTTTACTCAAAATGTAAGGTGCAGAAGAAATAATTTCCCTGTATAATTATTTATATTAAACATTTGTAAATAATTTGATATTTGATTTGAACTTTGATTCTAAAAAAATTAATATATTCTCAGAAGCCTAAGGGCAGCCAACACGGCCTCCCGAGGGAGGCGACTCACCATCGGGAACACCGCGACGACGTACGCGACAAACAGCATGCTGGTCGCCAGCGCCTGAGCCACTGCCCGGTTCGCGTACACCTTCGCCGACGCAGCCTTCAATGGTGCCAACACTGCCTGGACAAAGGACGAGCGGTATTAGGCAAGTCCCACACCCGTGGTCCACGGAAGCTGTCCCTCCATTGGGACTTCAAGAGGCAAGGATCCAGGGGAGAGGTGAAAAAAATTTGGCCTGGACATTTTCCCCCTTTTCCCCTGTAAGCTTTGACAGAAAGGTACTTAATATTTAGATATTTAATATTTCTGAATTTCAAATTTTTTTAATAAATTAATTGAATAACAAAGACAATAGACAAATTAAAAAAATAATTGGTGGTAGATAAATATTATTAGGTACCTCGAAAGCATAAAATACCGTGTACACTTTCTTGCTGAAATACACTTTTCCAAATGATTGAAACCATTGTGTTGCACTCATTCTACTGATATACAACACAAAGTCTCAAGTTTTAAATATAAAATATGGAGAGGCCCAAAACATAATGTCCTTTTTTAGAAATAAATTAATAACCATTGAATTTAAAAAAAATTCAACTAAAAATCATAGAGTACAAAATACTTAATGCTGTAAATGATTCATAGTTGAGTTATATGTATCAACGGAAGAATTGGGGTGAAAAAGTTATTAACTGCTCACCTGAAATTCTTAGTTTTGGTTACGAGTGTCTTATGTCTTGATGTACAGATATGTGTAAAGGTTAAACATAGAAGCTAAAAACATAAATATATGCAAATCTAATACACTTCTAAGCCATCAATATGTATTCCATGCTAGATTCAGAAAATGAAATAAGTAAATACATCAAATGTTACTGACATAATGAACTTCACATCTTTAATTGCTTGCCAGTAAAAAGCTGAAGTACATATAACACAATATCATTAAAGTTAAAAAAAAAGTTAAAAAAATAATAATTTATTGGCATTGGAAATATTATTTTTATCTTTCATTACATACTATTGACAATATTTGTATTATTTGGTGCTTAGTAATTATCAATTAATTTCATGAATCTGGTTGCAATTCAATATTGTAAAAAAAAAAAAAAAAAAAAAAAAAGGAAACCACTTAGCAAAACCTTTCAGCTATTCAAAGAACAAATTAAAACCATAACTGTCTTCAAACCTAAAAGAATTGATAAAAGAAATTAAACGTAAGATACAACATCGAGAAAATTTCGCAGTGAATTAGAAGTCAAACTGACAGGTCCGTTGATATAAATAATATTTGTCAAAATTCTTTATGTTAAATTTTTAAAAAAAATAATAATAATTAGAAATTAGTGAAAAGTTTTGCATGATTCAGTTTCATGACCTGGCTAATACAAAATAAAAGTTAAATAATAGGGAGTGATGAATTTCAAAAGCATAATATTACACAGCATTGGCAAATAAATACATATTATTTCACAGGAAGTTACTGCACTATATCATACCTGACTGCCTTCAGCAAATATAATTACATTGACCAGTATACTGAAAACTGTTCCGATAACCAAAACTGCATACATCAAAATGGAACTGAAACAATAAACAGAGTATAAATCTTACTTTTACATTATTCATGATAAATATCTTCTACAAAAATTTTTTAACTGTGACTAAAACACTCACTTGAACTACTTATGCAGTTTTTACAATTATTTACATATAAATAAATGGTTAACTCACCCAGTATGTGTATCACATTCATAGGAAGGGCAATGAAAATAAGTGAACCTATGTATTTTGGGGGTGTGTTCAAACACCAAACTCATTTCCACAAATTGTGTGACTGGATCGTAGTTAACTCTTACATCCATGAATGATGTAAAATGTTCCACGAGACCTTGGACCAATGGTAATCGGTTGTGCAAATCTTATGTGGCTTTTTACACAGGCGGCAGTCAATGAACAGTTAACCATCTCTCAGGTATGAGGAGGACTGTGGCCTGGTGGTCTAACACACATACTGCAAAAAGACAGGCTCAACGAACAAACAGAATATAATTTTAGGATAATAATAAAATCAGTGGTACATATTGATTACCTAAACAGAAAATTGATTTATTACCAACTTACTTAACAATTAGCATCAATAAAGTTCACAGTTTTATATTTTGACAAATTTCATTGTGAAAAATTAAAAATTTTGGAATTATTTTTATGAATGTTGTACACATATTATCAGAAACATGCATACATATATTAAATGAATAAAATAGTAGCGCACATCTTACACTTCATGTTGCGTATTTCTCACGGTTATTTATTATGCAGTGTCCTGTACATATCTTCCGTACACTGAGTATGGATATAAAAAGTTGAACTGTGAAAGGCCTTGCGGCACGACCTTCTTACGGATAGTCTGGGCCACCTTGTGGCCGGACTAGAGGTATGTGTAAATGACACAGTCCGCAGAGCGGATACAAACGTAATTAATTACAATACACTCTACATACCTAAGGTAGGCTTCGAGGATATTAGAAAATGATTGGAAATTAATTATGAAACAGAATTACCACGGTCAGTGAGCACAAACCATGAAGAACCCGGAGTGTAGAGTGGCGATGCGAAGTGACTGGGGAGACATGGCCGCAATCAGCTCTCAATCGCGTCAAAACAGTAATAATTACCGTTAGGCGAATCCGAGTCTTGCTGTTGATGTGCGTAAATTAAACACACAAGAAGTCTCCAAAAATTACAATTAGATTAATCCATACCTCAAACTCTTTAACAATTTATGTAAAACAATTATGAATTACATTTATGAAATCTTAGATGGCCATCGACAGTCCGGGTCCATTATGATTACCTAATCTTGACAGTAAAAGCTTACATTATTAATTATTCTACATCACTGGCTTGATTGTGCCCTCTTGCGGCTGTTTTTTGTGCGTGCGCACACACATACAGCATGTCGCTGGTGGGGCGTTCAAATGCCAGGATACGGGTGAGGAGGGGTTGTAACAAATAAGGCTCTATGGAACACTACCCCGGGCAACATCAGTGCATTAACCTGATGTTTGATGTGCATGTCTTTTTTTTACCAGTATAGTAAAGTATTAGTCATTTATAAAGGAAAAAACCTTGATAATCTGCCCAATATAGTCCCATACAATGTTGTCCCAGTTTTATAGCACAGAATCATGTCAGCCAACTTACTGCGGGAAGATGATCAGCTCCACGACGACTATGGACATGAAGATGAAGAAGGAACAGAAGAAGTACGTGGACAACATCCGATCTCGCTCCTTTGAGTACTAGAAGAAATTAAATACATTTTAATTTCCACACAAGACAAATAAGAACAAACAATTTATACATATTTCATTTTTCATACCAACATACGAGGGTCATTCAAATATAAACCGGAACTTTTTTATACAGATTTATTGGTGATTTATGAAAATACAAATGAAAAGCCTAATTTTTCTACATGGTTTCATTTTCTCCATCAGGTAACAAAAAAAATAAGATGGTTGGCCCAGTAGCTAATTAAGCAGGGACTGCTTGACCGCAGCATTGTCTTTAAATCTTTCTCTTCCTAATGCCTCCTTCCACAAGCTCATGCTTGGCCTGAATATTGTCTTCATCAACGCTGGTCACCGGACGCTATTTATGGCTTTGATTTTCCACTTTATCATTCTTCTCCATTCTGCCGCCTCTGCTGCACCACTCACCTCAATACTTGAGTCGAATTAACAAAATCCCTGTTTATGTTTAAATGCCCATCATATTTATGAATCTGTCACGTATCCTTTAAGAAAAGACTGATTTACCATAAAAATAAAAATTACTGCTCCAAGGAATTCAAGGAACATGGATCCGACACTAATTATGTGTAGGTTAGAAATTGCTTGTATTTTTTTTTCAAAGTATCAAACAATGCAAATAGTCCAATAGGCCTCTTTGCATGACTGTGTTGCAGTCACAAACTAAAGGTTCGGTTGTTGTTTTTCCAGAGCTAGGATTACTAATTCGTGATTAGTTTCTTGAGTCCCATTTTCTAAATATTTCTTCATAAAAATATGGAATTAGCAAAATAGTTAGCAAACATAATATTCTTTTTTTAAAAATGGTTTCCTTCCTGCGATATGAAATGGATTAACGAATAACTATTAAACTTTTGTGAATATCTGTTTTTTGATACCAACATAAAAATATTTAGAAATAATGAAGCAACACTACAGAGCTGACACACTTGTCCTGCTAACCCCCACTCCTTGTGTGACAATCACAATCAAACTGTCTCACCAGCTGCACATTGGGTAGTCAAGATGTTATTGTGTTCATTTTAGTTTCGTATTATCATTTTGTTGAATTATTGAATATTTTGTTTTATTGATGAAGTGGATTGTTGAAGTGTGAAGTTTCTCTTCTAACTTGCGTGTCCCCATGTAAAACACTTGCACGTGATTTTTCCCTGCAGACAACTGTCGACCCTGGATCAATGAGAGAACAAATAATTTTTTTTGTTTTCCAAACTATTATATAATGTTCAACTTTCCAATATCCATAATTTTGAAAATAAAAAATTAAAAAATTAATGTGTTCTCATATTGAAAATACACTGGTAATACAAAATTCTGACACAAAATTTGAAGATTAATCATTGAAAATAATGCAAGCATGATAAATATACACAATTAGTATTTTTAGATATATTTCTTGACACGAATCACACGTAGTTTTTGCAACCAATAATAGAATTTGCTGCCGGAGTAGCTAAGTCGACTATTGAATTGTTCCATTTGCAGACATTAATTTTAAACAATTGAATGAAATGGCTCTTTTTAAAGAAAAAAAAAACTTAAAAATAATACCACACCCTGGCTTTGGACCTAATATTCTACAAGGAATTTTAATAAAATACTGCCAATCTTGTTAAAATTCATTAAACAGTTAATACTATAAAGTTTCCCTTTGGCTTTGTGAACTTTGGTTCACGCCATCTGCTACAGATGGCAGGCAGCACCATGGTTACACATAGAGTTGTTCCGATACCATATTTTCCGATACCGATACCGATACCCCGATACCATTCCGATACCCCGATACCAGTGTTTTTTTTTATTATTTTATATTTTTACATGCCAATACTGTTGTGCAGTGATGTAAAAAAAATATAAAAATCAATGAAAATTTAAAAAATACTTTTATTTTTACTACACTATTAAAAATAACAAAGTAATAATTGAAATACCGTATTTACTCGAATATATTTTTTCCCAAAATTTTTATCTCAAAACACGGGGGAGGGGGGGGGGGGGGGGCCTTAAAATCGAGTCTGTCAAAAATAATGTAAAAAACTTTAATAATGATTTATTTTCCTTTCAAACAGTACCAAATCGTCAAGAATTATCAAAACAAGTACAATGCTACTTATTACAGCCTCGGTATTTGTGCTAAAAGTAAAAATGCGGCGGCGATTGCTTCTTCGATGTAGTGGTGCGCGCTAAGCTCGTCCGGTCAGTCTGGCGGCAGCATGACGTCATATGGCTTACCTCTCCCTCCCCTGCTGACATTCTTCAAGGCTCAACCCTCCCAGAAAAACAGACCATCCTGTCTCTCTCTCTCCCTCCCTCCCAATCCAACTCACATTCCTAAATTTCCCCCCTTCAAGAGACGTCAACACGTCAACACACACTTGCCCTCCTCCCAAGCTTCCACACTGCGTGTGACAAAAGCCAGACTGTATAGTCCATTCCCTGTAAAATTAATATTTTTAAGGCTCACGCGACAGCCATTTACCGTCAGTAAATTCTGTATAAGTCACTATGATACACTTTGTTTTTTAGTCACACAGCAGTATTTATGCTGGGAAATCACAGAATCTTTGAAATGTCTTGAATGGAAAAATTTAGCAGGGCCGTAAAATTATTTATTTTACCGCAAATGAACTATACTCACCCTTCCTTCCTCACAACATTTCCGGCACCTGACGCATAGCAACGGAGATTAACTTATACAGCTGATGGGGGGAAACATGTAGAAATGCAAGGACTGGAATTCTTACAGCTTGAGTGTCTGCCTAAGCTACATTATTTTATTTATTTTATTGTTGAGAAAATGTGAAATACCTTAATGCGCATGAGCACATCTTTTTTTATTAATTTCAAATTGGATAGTATATTGTAAGCTATTATGTAGCAATCTTGAACAGCCTTTTCAATTTATTTGTAACTGACTGTCTCCGCGCTTCCTTCTCATCCTGTTTCAAATGCTTGGTTAGATTTGATGTCGTGAAACTACTTTTATCCTTACCACCCCGAGACACGATTTTACCACAGTGGTCTCCGTGCAGATGCGACATGTCGAAACTTGTATGAGTCAGCATTGCCGTACCTGGTGATATTATCGTTGGTGTGTCGTAGTAGTCGTTTTTGTTTGTTATTACTGCTGTGTTGTGCAGCGCGAGCGCCAGACAGGCAGGCAGGCTATAAAGATAAGATAACGATAGCATGAGGTATTCACTGCCGGCAATGGTCTATTAGTAAGCAAACACAGCTGCCGTTTTATTTCTTTGAAAAATATTGCTGATAATGTATTGATAATGCTTAAAAGGCCGTTTGTATTTTTTGTAACCCGATACTAATGTATCGGCCCGATACCATGCCCGATACAAGTACAAAAAAAAAATGTTAAGTATCGGCCGATACCGATACTAAGTATCGGTATCGGAACAACTCTAGTTACACATTTACATTTTGTTCTCAAAACTACTCCTACTACCAAATTCCGTGTGCAGAGTGCTAAGATGTTAAACATCAAAATCCCATTAATGTTACAGTGGCCTTAACTGTAAATGTAATCTGAGTATCGCATGACTATGAATTGTATTAGCAATCATGAAGCTCGACCGGGTCCACTTGGAGCTCGGGCCCAGGGGATTCTGCCCCCTTCCTGCCCCTCCCTCTCGAAGACTCGGCCGCCCACCTTGTCCTCGACCTCGGGCCGACGGAAGGTGAGCAGGAAGCGCTTGCAGTGCTCGGAGCGCAGCCGGTCGATGCTGCGGGCGTCGATGGCCCGCATCAGGTACTCGTTCACCTCGTCCTCTGGGTCTTTCTCCGGATCCGTGCTCTCGCCGAACCCCAGCCTGCACCCAAGCGTTACCTGCACCCTAGCTCACTCGCGTTCTCTTTAGGGATGGGTCAGTCACACCTCACATCACCAAACAGTGAAAGGTCTTTAATTCAGCATGTTTGAGACCACGACAATGCCTGATTAGTAGAGACCGGAAAAATTCGCGGATTCATTTCGTGATATGCTAACATTCAACTAATTATGCCTTTGTGCTGCTTCTGCCATTGGTTCACTTTTAATCTGGAGGACTGTGGGCCAATAAGAGACCCTCGAAAATGTAAGTATCGAATCATAGGCTACTCAGCCGAGACGACTCACAGACTCACAAGCCAGCAGCCAATGAACAGGTGGCATTTGGCAGAGCAAACACAGGATTGTGGAGGCTATCATAGAGGTCATTCAATCCGCGAATTTTTCCGGTCTCTACTGATTAGTATGATGTCACTCAGGGCTACGCCCTCCCTTAAGTCTGATGTGGCCTGCCGCTGCAAACCCCTTCTCCTCCAACCATCACCCTCTGTTCTAAACTGCGTGCCGTTAGTGTGCACGTGTATGTGTATGAGAGTTTGAATAGCGCGCCACAAACTACCTCTAGAGGGCGCAGTAATATCAGTGCTTCATTTCCGTAAATTAAGCAAATAAATTGAAATGTAGCTTATTTTGTTTCCTATCGTTTTATGTTTTAGCGGATGGAGTGACCACATTAATTATATTGTAATAAATATTTTGAGACCCCAAAAATGCCGAACAGTCCCGAAGCTGGCCTTAATTAATATTTTAGTTTGTTTTGAATAGTTTACTTTTCAATATTATTCTTGCTGCCACTGGGCTAAATGTAAGTAAGGTTTGTGTGTATTCATTACTTTTCCCGGTGGCACGCTTTTCCAAACGTTTTTAACAGTCATCGGCCGGAAACAGGCAGGTGACCTGCCTCTAGAGCGCGCTGGGAGGAGACAGTCTGCCGACGCTGCTCCCAAGGAGCTCAGCTCAACCTCCGTCTTTCAACTTTGTAATTCTCTGTTATCTTAAATTATATAAATCTCTTTCACATAACTTCAAGGCTTACCTTGAGTAGTAGACTGTTTTACATAATTAATATTTTATTCGCCATGCTCTACAAACATTTATTTCTGTCTGGCACACGTGGTGCCTTGGACCAACTCTTAAACTAATTCGTGCCACCGGTTTCTTAACTGTGAAAGATAATGTGAAGGAAGAACCTCGAGCAGACAGAGGCATGTAGGCTGCCTTCAAGAGCCTAATTAATTTACCACTTAAGGGGCCCGCCTCGTCAGGGGTGTATGTGTGTACGTGAGGCGTGATGATAAGCACGACGCTCGCTGGTGCTTCTAGCGCGGTATCGCCTCTAAGCTCAAGGATCTGAACTGGCGCGCAGTCTTCTCGTCGTCAATTGATAACTGTGAAATTTGTGTGGTGACCGTATTTTTATATTACGGGGAAATGAAGATAAAGGTGTAATGCAGTCCCTTAAGTGCTTTCAAGAATCTGTACCACTTGTGTTACACCTAAAAATTACTCTGAAAACATGCGTTTCAGCCATTTTAACTCTTCTAGAAATACAGTTTAAAAACATGATCCAAAATTAAAAGTACTTTTCGGGCCTCAGCGAACTCTTAAATGCTTTTCGTAAACATACCCCACTCTGATATCTTGAGTAGTTTTGAAATTGCGTTGTTATTCCTGAAGCTCTGCACACCGTGTATGTGACCAGGTAGGCGGGCCCCTTAATATATAAATAGCTTGTCCACCACTTAGAATGGACTTAGTGTTGTGCGTTTTATGGGAAATCGGGGGTATAATTCTCAGTACACATTGGTGATGTCACGGCCCTGAGGCAGGAGTAGCCGGGTCCACATGCTCAGAAATACATGTGGTGGTGCCCAAGACATAACGAGTCGTATAACTTAGTCAGGATTAAGAATATAAATATAATTTGTTCAAAAATTTTGAAAAACCATTAAGTAAAGAAATAGGTCTGTAATTTGAAATAGATGATTTAGAACCAATTTTTTTTTTGTGAATAAGAATTATTTCCACAATTTTCCATTTTCAAGGAAAAATTTGAGATTTCAGATTAGAATTGTGCATATGTGTTAAAAGAGGAGCTAGTACATGAGAATAACCATTTAGAATGAAATTGGGAATCCTGTTGGGCTGAGCTGATCTAGAAGATTTTAGAGCCCTAATACCCCATAGTACAAGACTATCATGCTAAAAATTTAAAAACCTCTTTGCATGACTGTCACAGTCATAAATGAAAGGTTCGGTTGCTGTTTATTCAGAGCTAGAATTACTAATTCGTGATTAGTATCTTTAGTCCCATTTTCTAAATATTTCTTTATAAAAATCTGGAATTAGCAAAACAGCTAGCATACATATAATTATTTTTTTAAAAAGGGTTTCCCTCCTGCGATATGAAATGGATTAATCAATAACTGTTAAACTTTTGTGAATATATGTTTTTTTTTTAAATTTTGATACTGACATAAAAATATTTAGAAATAAAAAAAATCTTTTTTTTCAAAAATAAGACTGGATAAAAAACATTTTTTAAGCTTTTTATGATAGTTTTAAAGTCACATTTTAACAACACATATACATGCTAGTCTACTTTAATTATTTTAAAAACGTACTTCAAAGCAACATAAAAAAACTTTTTTTTTTTAATATTTCTTTTGTAGTGGTTGCATTCTGCTTATAGTTAGTTCACTTGTCTCATTTTCAACTCATTAAAAAAATTTGAAATCTCTAGTTGCCCATGCTTGACTGACGATGGTTGATGAATACGAATTTGAATTTCCATCGTTAAAACACCATGGCCATCTCATGGAAAGAACACACACTCTGAGCCACAAGTGACTCACTTCGATGTTTTACCATGCTGGGACCCGTGTCCCATCATCCGCAGCTCTTTCGACACGCTCCCGTTCATGGAGTAGTTGTTTGGCCTTTTCACTTGTGTACCCTGAAACAGGAGAGAAATACCAATTTCAATAAACATTTAAGGGGCCTACCACAGCCAAACTACTCATAAAATTAGAAATGAAACTTATTTTAAAGTTAAGTTGTAATATTTTTATAACCATTATGTGAAAAAAAATGTTATGTTACCATTTAAGAAAGTGTGTACAAGTAAATTTTAAAATCAGAGGTTTATATTTTTATTAAACCATTTAAAATCCCATCCAACCCTCTTCTACTCTTACCGTGGCCAAAACTCTTTCTGATTGATTTCGAGATTCATAAATAGAGACACGGAAATTTTGCGCATTCATTTAGTCGCAAGTTAGAATGCAAACCTTCACACACTCGCACTGTGTTCATGATTGGCCCGCCCCTCTATGACCGTGATCCAACGACGCCCAGCTAGGAGAGAAGTAAGCGAATCAGGTAGTGCCAATTAACGAGGATAAACATGCTCTCGCTAATAAATCAACCAACGGGAAAGCAAACATGGGTTAAACACACCTACTACCTTAAATTCTACTCTGAAGCCAGACGAATCTGCGAAATTTCCGGGTCTCTATTCATAAATAAATCTCTGATATTCGCATAGGCCCAGTTGCAACACATTAAGCTTCCTGGAAATCCTGGTTCTGGGCCATTGTTAGAGGGACCAATTCTGCTGGATGGTGCTCACCCCTCTGTAGGTGTCGCCGGGTACTATGAGGTACGTCTCGATGTTGTGGTCCCTCAGGTAGGTGTTCCTCTCACCCCCATTCCCGGGTTCCACCTCGTAGTCTCCGTCCAGGTACTGAAGCGTCTCCTTGGTGATGTGCACCCTTCTGCAACACACCGCACTCTGTGAGACCTCTCTCCGCACAACTAACATCCCACACAAGGGCGTATCTACTGGCGTCAAATAAAACTGGAAAAAAAAAAAAAAAAAAAAAAAAAATTGAAAAATTGAAAAATTAACTAACAGATGGGTTGTAGGTAGTTTGAAAGGAACTGATTACAAAATTACATTCTTCCTTTTGGTAATATTTATTATAGCATAACACCATGAAAACTCTTTTATGAAAGACGCTGAGTTCCGTAAAATGTAAAATGACAACCCCTTTCTTTCCCTTCTGTTTTGAGGTGGATACACCCTTGTTCCCACATTCTATATAAAAAAAAGCCGAATTTATAAACTATGCAAGTAATGCAAGAAGTAAATAGTTAAATAATTACAGTTTCAAATACTTAATTACATGTTATGCAAGATGAAAAAATGCATTGTGAACATTGGCCAATTTTCAAAATTTCCGCCTTCTATATTTCAAGAGAAGTGTTCTGAAAACTTTTTTGAAGGTGCAGACATAATGTGAATATGAGGATAATATTTTTTTGTTCACCACAAAAACATTCATGTTTACACTTACTAAGACTATAACACAGTGAAAATAAAAGATGATTTTAAATTCAAATCAAAATAATTTTAAAAAATATTTGTGAAAAACATTCCTCATGAAAATATGCCTAATGACGAAAATTTTTCCTGGAGTTTTCATTTTCAAACTGTAGGGTTGGTGGTGTCTTGCTGCTTGTGTATTTTATAAACTACCATAGTTTTCTTGCATTTGTTGCAATGCACTGTGTTCTTGTGTTTATTGCAAAGTTTATAAACCCAGCATTAGTGTTTATACATGAACTTTATTTTATTTCATTTTATTATGTGCTTGAGCCTCAATTAAACTATTCAAATTCTGTTTGACCATTGTAGGCATCAATGGTAGTGTTATACGATTAAGGCTCCCACACACGATCAGTTAAGCTTCCATTTAGAACTGCTCAGCCCGATCTGATAGTTTGTACTGAACTGACGTCTTTTCCACACACAATCAGTCTTTGGATGTTGCAATTGCAGATTCACTTTTAGTGAGATAAAAAAATAAAGCAAAGTGACCAAAGAGTATAAACAAAGATATCTGCCACGACACTCAGCTTATGGGCTGATGGACTGATTGTTTGGACTGAAAGTTGGGATTAACGTGACACTATTTCCACACACGACAGTTCGGACTGAAGGCCGAGCCCACAGTACGATTTCATGGGAAGCCATCAGTTAGTGCATCAGGTTCGACTGATAAAGTCCACCGTTCTTGCTCACACACTACAGATCCGGTTGATAACTGAAATTCCGGACAGATCGTGTGAGGGGCCTTTAGAGAATGATTGTAAAACATGCCAGGAAGAAAAAGAAATACTAGCACTTTGAAATGTTCAATTTTTTTCTGATTTAGAAAATAAAAATTTTCCTTCAAAATTATTACCTTTGTCTCAAACTTGACAGTTCTCGTAGGTAGTACCTAACTGTAGTACATACCATTTCCCAAACGTCACATCTAAGATCCAATTCAAAAGTATTATATGAAGTTTTAGTTTACCAACAATGACTACCCCATGAGCTAGCTACAAATACTGAAGACAGAAAATCCGACACAGAAAGGTACATCGGTCTTTGTACTGTTTTTGAGAACTGTCAAATTTAAACAAGATAAGAATTACAATAGTTCATGACGTCCGTCCGTCGCCCCACCATCCATCATCCGTTCGTCCGTCTGCCGCCGAGCGATTATCAACACTCTGTTCATCCATCATAATGTTTTTTTTTCCATTTATACCTGCGAACTGATGAGAAAACTTTAAAATTTCGGAGACAATTTCTACTGTATAATTAAATTAGTTTGACAATCATGTAAGCTTTGCGCCTATAACGCATTAAACAAAGTTTTTTTTTTTATTATTTCCACTCTGGTGTTTCAGTGTTACAATGCGTTATTAATTTAATTTCTGCGACAAGGACGATTTTTGTTAAAAAAAAAATAGTGTTCATATGTTGATGCTTGAATATAATTACGTAAGCAGCAAAACAGTCAAAACTAGCCATAAAACCTTACAATGTAAAAAAATGTTTGAGAGTGAAACCCTTGCAGATATTTGGAGGTTGCGATTTCATCCGTCTGTCCGGCAACTGAATGCAGCTACCAGACTTATCCACACAAAATCATTAATTTAAACATCAGGAGAAACCTGAATGTTACACTTAAATGCCGCAGCAGTATTAAGAATATTACGCACATGTACACAAACATAAGTAATACAGTGATTATATTCACTATTATTGTAGTATCTCTCCTCGGTATCGGACCTGATTTTGATTTTACACGAAGATCGAACTAAAAAAGTGCTCACATTAACACGATTGGACTAAATGCATCATGCGCAACATATGGGTTATATCACAGAAATAATATTTTTTAATATAACTACGAAACTAAATATATTATTGGAGGGGACGAAATTGAAGACTTTTATTATTGGGGGGGGGGGGGGACGTGTCCCCCCTGTGGCCCCCCCGGTTGCGACGCCCATGGACGGAATTGACCGCGGGTGAGGCGACTGACGGACGGACTATCGTATTCACAGCCACGGCCCGAGCCGCGGCACAGGCGCCGCCACTGACCCGGGGATGCCGCCGCTCTCCATGTAGTTGGCGAGCGTGACGTCGTTGGACCACACGTCGAACTGCCACTTGCGCAGCCCCAGCACGCCGCAGTGCACCCGACCCGTGTGGATGCCCACGCGCATGTTGACGTTCACTCCCATCACGTCGCGCACCAGCCTGCAGCACAAGCGACGTGTACGTAGCCTACATGGACACATTTCGAAGCCCTCACGGATAAACGCACAACCTTGGAAATCATGAATAATAATTGTAACGAGACACTTGCTGAATCACTCCCATTCCATTTCATGTTAGCTACCTGTTTCCTTTGATTAGTTATTGTTTGCTCTTATGAACACGCGCATGCTGCGATTCAGAATGAACGAATCTCTGAGCGAGCGAAGGCACAGGTAAAGAATCGGTACCTAACCAGCCAGTCTGATCTTTCGTAAAATGACACAAGGAGTCACATCAATCAGTAATCTGATTCAAATTCAACTGATTCAAATGAATCTATTCGGTCAATTGAATTTGAATCGTTCTGCCTGTCACTGCTGCAGTAATGATATCGTAATAGGAGAAGGGGGGGGGGGGGGGGCTACACAGAGCTGCCATACTCCCTACACTAGATTTCCCTACCATGAAACCAGTTGCTCAAAAATCCTGTATTTCAGAATGTGTTTCAGTACATATATATTATAAAAGGTGTTTATGCCATTGAAAAAGTACCTAAATGGATTTATCTAGTTAATAGCTTCTTTTTTGTATTTATATTGCATATCTAATTAGTGTTATTTCATGCATCAAATATTTTCTTTGAACATTTACTCACAGAAATCAGGTGTATCAGAATGATGTACTATGTTGTATTGACAGCGAAGTAGGGCACTGCCCAGTTTTCATGTGTTCAGCATTATTACATTAATGTGCAGAATTATATTTATTTTAAATCATCCTAAACACATAACTAATTATTTTAAAAATCTACAGAGGTATCACAGTATACCTACACTTTTTGCTTATTTAAAAAAAATTCATAATGAATCGTGCAAATAAAACATAATATAATTTGGATTCATTATGACTAAATCAAATTATTATTTTTTAAATTGATGATGATTCAAAAATCAACTTACCGTGTCATGCTATAGTTATTAATAATAGCTGAATAACAAGATAAACATAAAAAAGTGAATTTAAAGAATCACATTTTAAAAGAATTAAAAGGCTTGGTTTTTTTCAGTTCCATGCATGAATACACTAATTAAGAAGACTTAAAAGTACACAGTAAAAACTAAACTAAATAAGATCGACAAACACACACAATTAACTAACTTGAAGTCATTCTATTAAAATGTTACATTATTTCTTCGTTACTAGCTAACAAGCATCTGAGACAATAGTGATCGCAAATCGGTTACATCACATCGCCTGGAGAATCTAAAGCAGCAGTTAGTGAAACTTCGGGTTTACGAACACAAAGTAGTCCATACGCCCTGGCAAAATAAATAGGCAAAACGGACCTTGCACCGAAGAAGTGGCCTCTGTAGGCCGTGACATGTACTGATCCAGTGCCTATTTGTAAGTTCGTGAGTTTTTCTTCTTTCCTTAGCTTTAGGTGCAGCTGGACGCCTAGTGGATGGAAAGTGTAGACACTTCCATTCTACCAACATGTACGTGAGCATAGCAGTGCCAAGTACATCAACTGGTTTTCTGGACATTTAAGCACATATATGGAAACCTGCAATAGAGGCTCTCAGCACGGTTGGTTTTCGCACTTTCCTCAGTCCTAAGAACCGACTCTGCAGCTGATAGATTTCTGTGAACCGGGAAAATGTGCCCTCCATCACACGAGACTGCATACGATCTTTCCAGCCAGCATCTACGAAGTAGTCGCTTCGTTTGACGTGCAACACCAAACTGTACAGGTCAAGACTTGTTGCAACTTGTTACGATCTTCGATGCATCTATGCACACGCCCAAACGACAGAGGGCACGCACGTCTCGTCGTGTCTCAGACAGTGCTCCTGTTCCAACAAGCGCCGAGTTGAAGCAATGTCGCAACCGTGGTCGCAGATGTCGCCCATGTCTCAACGAAGTAGTCATTGCCGAGAGTAACATCGAATATGACCAGTCGGATACCTGTGTTCCCGAGTCCGAGACCAGCGTACCAGCTGGAACTGGAGTTAATAAAGCAGGCAACGAAAGCAATAGCTAAAGTCGACGAAGCAGTCCGTGCAGCATCAAAGACTTTGCTTATGAAAATGTTCAATGCCACAGTTTTAAGGTACTCACAATTTAACCTAATAAAAGCATATTTCATAAATAAAAACAAAAACTAAACTTGTTTTTATTCACATATTACACCAGCGAATGTGGGTATATAAGTAAGGCCCAGACGATGGGACCTTCAATCCTTCTCTGGCTGTGGTGCAGTGCGGATAGGCTCTCTTCAGTACGTTTCCTTTGATTTGGTTTGTAATTGGTGTTTGCAATGTCACTACCAGAGAGTCTGATGGCAGCAACGCCGACGGCGGTGGAGATCCCGATGGAAACGGCGTCACCAGTTGCAGAGAACCCGCCGGCGGCTGCACCTACTGTTCCAGCACTGCAGGAGACCATAGGCGTGCGCACGGTAGGTGCCACAGGTGCCTTGGCACCACCATTAGGGTTAACTATATTTTATTTTTTACAAGCAGAAATAATACATACTTACAAAAAACAGTATTATTTCCAAAAAAAATATGTTTTCCAATTGTGTCGAGTTACAGATATGTGCTCATAACACTATCAGTATATAAATTATCAATCGAACCAACTATTCACACGGAAACAAGCCAGGTGCAATTACTTGTGTTGTACACGCGGGCCGCGGCTATGAAACTTCTGAAATGTAAATACTTCTCTTAGTTCTCCTCGAATTAAATAGAATGCGTGCTCGGTGTCCACTGTTCACTCAATTCGGCAGGCGCACGGAATAATAGCCTCCGTCCGCCAGGTAGCACTACTGTGTAGTGTTTACTCTTACTGTTTACTCATCAGTTTACTGTTCTAATGAGTACACGAGTACAGCCTGTGTTTGTTACGTGGATCATTCATTAATTATCATTTTATTTTCACTAGTTGACAGTTGTTATGGTTCGTAAATTGCTGTATATATCTGTCTGTATGATGTATAAATGGGTAATTAAAATTAAAAAGCTGGGTCCCGAAAAGGATTACTCAATGACTTATATGCAGTCGCCGACAAAATATTTTTGTTGTATTCCAAAAGTTAAAACTTTTGCCCACTCTTATTTGTGTATTTTTATTATTTTAATATGTTACATATTTGAGGTATGTTACAAAAACTCCCTTGATTTGTTGATTTTAAAACTTAACATTCGAGAATGTTTTTTCTAGCATTTATTTGGCGTCTTCAGAAAACATGTAAGTACGGTTTTTTAAAGCCACCAGCATGCATTCCGTGCAAACAATTTGTGCAATTTATTTTATGACTCAACAAAGCTTAAAACTGTAAATAGTTTAGTAGTTTTCCTGGCGATTAAAATGCTCAAAGCCATAATTTGTCATAAAAAATGTTAAAATTTTTACATCTGTGTGTTTAATGTTTTTGTTCGGAAACACCTTAAATAGCACCATTTTGCGCTTTCAAATCCAAATTTTTCCGGGGGAGAACCCCTGGACCCCCCACTTTAGGTTCGGGTCTGTGAAAGATAGGTCTGTTGTGTAATCCGGCACCACCACTACTGAAGTCCTGTGCACGCCTATGCAGGAGACTTCAACGGGCGTGGTCTCGCCAGCAGAGGAGACGCCTACAGGTGCAATTCCATATGCCGGGAATTTTGCAGTGTATTCGGCAGCAGTGTCAGACACAGCAGCCTCGTGACAACAATGAGCAGTGGAAGTTCACTAGCATGTTCGACGCACCAGTTTAGGAACTGTGGAAAGTGTTTTACCGAAGCAGCTAATCTCGCAGGAATAAAAGAAGCGGAAAGTTAGAATACTGTAGAAAGGATTCCGTATCAGTGCATAAAATACAATTAACTAACTGGACAATGCGATAGCTTAAAACAACATTATGATATCTGCATGGGACCTGATTCAGGCACCGTTATGTGGAAGCATGAACATGTTTGTAAATTCTGTGGCAGAACCTTTACCAGTGTAAGCCATGCTAGACGTCATGAAGACTGGAATTTTCCATTGAACAAGTTGTGTTAAGTTCATGTGAAAATGTGAAAGACGTGGCTTTTTACATCGACGTCGCGAATAATTGGCAGATACTGTAAAACTACAAACTGAACATAGATTGGATACAAAAAATTGTCACAAGCCCTTTGCTTCGGTAAACTTCGGAACTGTTCGAGTTGTGGTTGTGGCTATCATTCTTGTGAACTGTAGGCTGCCCCTTAAATAGAGGCAATTTTTAAACAAATTAAATACCATCAGATAAGTTCTTAATGAAATACAACAAGAAAATTTATTTTCAAAATGCTCATCCAAATCCTCCTTCACAACATACAATGTATTAGATTAATATTTAAAACAAAATAGTTGTGTCTACACCTTTTGTGTTCTATGGCGTGAATCTGGCAACAGAGCACACCGAAACATGGACTGCTCTAAGAGAAGCCTTCTTTTCACAGACGACAGAGCCAAAACCCCGAGCTCATGCTTTTTTCCGTATCTTTAATGTTGCTATCCTAACCAAATCAACCGTCCACAATGTTTTAAAGTATTTATAATGTAGCTAACCTAACCTAATTGACCATTAGTATCCTATTATCAACACCGCCATATTTATTTACAATGAACAAAAAAAAACACCCGAAAATGCACGATCGAGCGTTTGGCTCTCTCGTCTGTGAAAAGAAGGCTTCTCCTGCGCGAATGGCAGATAACGTGCGTTGGAAAGAAAGAGTAAAATGTCAACTGAGGATGAGTCACGCTGTACGCGGCACTCACGCTATCGCGTCGATCATGTCCAGCCCCATCTCGACGCAGCACTGCGCATGGTCGGGCCGCGCCTCGGGCAGCCCCGACACGCAGTAGTAACAGTCACCGAGCAGCTTGATGCGCAGGCAGTGGTGCTCCGCCGCCAGGCGGTCGAACCTGGAAACACAGCGGTGGAATCATCGCACATCTCGGTGGATTAGCCGGTACTATAAACTTAACAGTTCTGTCGGCGATTAAAATGTAGCAAATCTGGTCTCTCATGATCCCAACAATTTTTTTCTTCATATTGATTAATATTCATATTAAAATAAATTTAAGACAAAGTCAAGGGCTCAATTATATTCTATTTATTTATTTTTTAAATATGCCATTGCTGGTTTTCACTGTATCTCATAGACAAACCATAAGAATGAACGATGAACACACACACAAATCAAACCATAATCAGCCATTGTCACATGTTATCCAAATGGATAGTAGAGAAAAATATGTGGAAGTAATTAAGTTAGAAAAAAAATTATGTATATCACGGCACAACAACCAGATAGTCGCAAAAAAAATTGGTTGTCTGTAAAGTCGGTCTACGGACGATAGTTTAACGCGATTGCATACTTTTATGAATAAAATTGAATCATTTTTATTGAATTATCACTATTTTGTATGGATACAAAGGAGTGAAATGAAATCTACAATTTAATTGATAAATTTACTTTTATTTGCACTCATTCATTCAAATATGTTTATTACTTTAACGAAGAGATTATTTTAACTATAACTTTTATAAGTTCGAAAAAGTGTCTCGTAACGCACATTGTTCCACTACGATGTGTCCCGTTACGCTCATTGTACGCTTGCGCCGCATCTTTCTCTCTTCCACTCGATTGGAACAATAATCGATTTGACTTTTCAATCATGTTTTCGTCGTTTGAATTATTAATATTATGTAATTTAACGAACGTCCACCGATTTTCAGCATAATCGGTACGGTTATTTAAAAGTAGGCCTAATGTTGAATTTTCAAATACGTTTTTGTACGAACAATGGTGTTTTACAGTTACACATAATAATTCAAATTACACCCGGGATCTTTTGCACAATGTTTAAAATTATTGTAACACATTATAAATAAGTTTGGTGTATTTGGGATGCGTATTTGTTATAAAATCGTATTATAAAAACGAAATAATATTATTCCCCTACGGTGCTGTAATCTACGGTGACGGACGCGAACCGAACGAATCGCGCCATCTACCCGCTTCCACGGCAACCAGGCACTCGTTAATATATATTTTCCTTTGTTTATCGCGAGGGGCGTTTTTATTAATGAATTATAAATAAAATGTCGTGCCCGGGGCCACAATTGCATATCATTTTGAGCACTGGAAGACATAAAACCGTAAAATATTCTCGACGAATTTTAATCTCGGCCCCAGCGCACCACGAGCATCTGGGTTGGAGATTAAAGCCAAAATTCTTTCTTAAACTTACTAATACTTTTTTATTAACTGAAAGGGTAGTTTTATTAAATTCTACGTTTAATTTCACGACGAACAAACTTCGTCGCTAAAAGTGTAATTGCGAAAAAGCGTAAAACATTCTCGACGATCTTGAAGTTAAATAGCAAACATGTAACTTATAAAAGTTATAGTTAAAATAATCTCTTGGTTAAAGTAATAAACATATTTGAATTAATAAGTGCAAATAAAAGTAAATTTATCAATTAAATTGTAGATTTCATTTCACTCCTTCTTTGTATCCATACAAAATAGTAATAATTAAATAAAAATAATTCAATTTTATCCATAAAAGTATGCAATAATTTCATCAATGTTTTGTTATGACGTTGTCACGTTAAACTTTCGTCCGTAAACCGACTTTACAGACAACCAATTTTTTTTTTTTATGAGAGCATTGTGCGTATTGTTCAGGATCCCAACACACTGCTGTATAGGTTGAAAAATAAACGTTAGCTACGCCCGAAAAACGAGTTAAAGTCTCCAAATATGTGACGGACATGACATTATAAAAATTCCCTCGATCAACTAAGTCAGTTTTTTTGTCTTTTCCTTTGTATTTTTTTTAATTGGTTCGTTTCAATTCATTAAATTCCGTTGCAGCCACGCAAGTTTGTTTATGGCTACTCATAGCGTTTAACGTGTAGCGTAAAATCAATTCACTTAGACGGGAATCCATCTGAGAACATAATGTTAGTAAATGTAAGGGAATATGATTTCGGAGGATTTGTTTGGTTTCAACTCTGTGGTGCAGATGTCGGGTCAGCAAGTCTCCGTGGCTAGTGTTTCCGTCTGCACCGCGGAGGGTTGTCTCGGCGGAGCTGAGGGGCCGACGTCAGTCCAGGGCGACACCGTGACGTAACCGGGAGTAAGGGAAGTGCGTCAAGCAACTAAGTCTGCAAGGAGACTCGTGCCCTGCCTAGGTGCGCGGTGCGGCGGGTATACTCGCGAGCGAGGTCCTGGGTTCGACCCTCGGGCAGAGCTCGCAGGAACAAAACCAACAAACAGGAAGGTACTCAGAAATAGCTATCGTTGTATCGATTGAATAACCCTATGACTAACTACTGAGAGACCATATAGGCGGGAGACAGGTGCGAAAATCAAGAACCCAGCGCCCACGCATCCCCAGCCACACCCCTTCCATCCCTTCCCAGCATCATTTTTTTCCCTGATTCCCTTTCAGTCCAGTTTAACATGTAGATACCAGAACTTTCGTTAAGTTAAAATTGAATTAACGAACATTACGTGCCAGGAGAATCCGCACCTTTACAGGTACAACAAATATGAAGAGAAACTTGCACGGGAAGTGATAACATCGATAGATTCAATATACCTATGGTACACATTTTCTATGCAAAACAGTTGTACGGGTATGCAAGACTCTCCCTTCAAACATTTTTTTTCTCTCTACACCCCCTTCCACCCCCTCCCCGCCCAAATCAATTAACTATCCCACCATCTGCGCAAATACGTATGATTACAAGTAATTAGAGTTCAATACAAACCTAATTAAAGCCCCATCAGACTAGATGCCTGGTCAATAAACGAGTTATACGTATCGCTCCCCCCCCCCCCTAAACCGGGCTCTACTTTCACCACCAAACAATTAGTCCAGTTATTAGCCGAGACGAGCTGTAATAAACGTGTTCATATGCTGTAGGTGACCATTACAAAAATTCCACGCATTTTCTCGGTGGCTTGCAAGTCTCCGAACCCTCACACGTAGTGCAGTCAATATCAGGCTAAAACCTATATTTACATTCAAACATGGATTATTATGCCGAAAATCACGTACACTACACGAAACAAGCACTGCGCTCTGGCTACAACTGAATGTCTTAGCTATATTCCTCTGTTTATTTCGACTACACGTCGTTTGTTCTAAAAGTACATTTCCGCCGTTTGTCAATACAATGTTATGTTGCTATACAATATGTATTTAAAAATACGCAAATTTATTCAAAGAATGTTTGATTACCTGAACTGAAATAATCCCTCCGATATTTTTGCCAAAAAGAATTCTAATTGAACTGTTAAACCTTATAACAATTTTTGTGTATTATAGTTTAGTGTTTTTCAATTATTTTCCATTTCAAGAAGAGCATTACCTTAACAAAGTTAATAATTTTTGCATATGATTCTAGACTTACAAAACTGAAGTTTGGCCTCTAGTCTATTAGGCTACAGTTTTCAGATTAGAGGAAAACAAGCCTTTAGCTCAGAAAGTAGACAGTTTTAAACGTACAGGGAATGAATTAATTGAGGCTTCGCAAGACGTTGACATCGAGGACAGTAGAGACGTGTGAGGATGACACAATGTGAGTGGAGCAGGGACGGAATGTATTATTTGAAAAACGGGTCTACCCCGAGAAAACTTACTAGCTCATGGCGCAGTTCACCACGTTTCCCTGAAGCGAAGATTTTGGAGTCCACTATTACTACGTTCATATTATATTTAAAACAGGATTATACACACACACATCTGTAGAGACTAATACCACTGAGAGCAGAATCATAAAAGAACATAGATAATAACTTCTCACATGAAAATCCTATAGCAAATTAAATACGAAGTAGACCAAATATAAATTACTACCAAATAGTAAAGTTAAAACATAGAAAGCTAATATTTCACTATCTGACTGACCCTACATATCATAGCATCCTTTCCATCAATTAATATACTACTTGAGGTAAATTGTCGTGCTACATTATTGATGTATATTTTATCAATTACGACTTTATAAACACAGGTACCCTAAACCTAAGTGTACTAAAGCTTATCCATCGTCCTTTATATATTAGTGTTTTATTCATTTGAATATGTTTTATTGAAGAAAGTGTTACCATATTTTATTTTCAGTTTGCGTACATTTTTTGGTGCTCATTCGTGTTTCATTGACACATGAAAGTTTACTAGAAATAAAATATTTCGAAAACATTAAGAAAACACATGGTTTGTGATTGTTTTCAACAATTTGTAACCAGCATTTTAGTAAAAGTCAGCATTAACATATATTAGTTTAGAACTTAGCCTACATGTAGTACGTAAGTACGCAATTGGTTTTTGTTGTCTGTGGTCGTTGAAGCGCCATGCTTGTTCGAAGAGGGTCACGGGTTCCATTACATGCCCCGTCCCGGCATGGCTCACCCATCACCGAGTCGGCATTAAGTCACCATAATCACGGATGAACCGTACATGCGTAGCTAAATGTGCGACGTAAAACATCATTCATTTCATAGCCTGGCAAGTACATACTTTTTTTTAGTGCTGTACGGCGGTGCCTAGACATAAACACGTGGCCCGCTTACACCTACCTGCTTCAATAGAGCTGTGGCTAGCGCTTACCTCTCGACCTCAACTCTTCACTATCAGTCAAAAGGTTTAAAGTACATAGCCGCGTTATCAATATTAAGGTTAATCATCATTTACACCACACAGTTAATTCATTTTATTTTACCCAATTTAGATGTGATTAATTACATTTACAATGGTAATTATAGGAGGGGGAACCAATCATTGGGAAGGAAGCATTTTTCCTCCCCCTCCCACCCGGTGCAGCGTCTGTGAATGAAATATAACCGAGGCCAATATTAAAAAATAAAAATAATAACAATTACAAATTTGAGTAACAAAATCAAATAGGGAATGTCAGCGATACGCGTTGATGCTTCACACAATGTTTGTAACTCCGTGTGAGTTCATTAACAGTGTTTCAGCCAGCGCTGCTACTGCCACATGTGTTTTCCGCAAGTAAATTGATAGCAAAAATCTGATACGTAAATTCGCCACTCGAGTGGCCAGTACAGTACAGTTAAAGTTTACGTGTAAGCTGTGTTTTTTTCCCTGAAAATTCAGTTTCAAGTAGTATTAAGAAAGAGTCTTCATAGTAATTCCTATTATCGTGAAATTGACGTATCCGCAGCCTCAGGGCTGCGCTATACACGCAATTGCTTGGTGTCTCTTTAGAAATGCAAGTGGAACAAACATGGCACCTAATAGAAATGTAGTTCTCACTCGCTTCTTGCGTTACGGTTCATGTAAAGCTCTTGGCGTTACATTATCTTAAGTGAAATATATTTGCGATTTATTGAGAGTACGAAAAGTAACGTAACAAAACGTAATGCTCGAATCATCCAACCAACAAAGTTTATGAATGAATAACATCTTGCACCGACCATCAAGGAGTTAGAAATCTTTTAAAAGTAACAATTTTATCACGCATTAACACTTTGCTAACTATGAAACGTCATCTCCCACGCCACTGACATTTCGAATGCGAAAAAACAATTTTATTAGTCAAGGATGAAAAATTTTTTACGAGACTTGCCCTGAAGAAAGAATTTGATCAATATTTCTTTTGAAATATAATTGTAATATAAGATTTAAAAGAGAATCGCCGAGAGACCACATGACATTACTATTATGCCTATAAGTGGCTCACAAACTGAATAAATGTTACATTTCAAAGACCACCCGCATTCGTGTCCTACCCTCTTACTGTGGGTTCGAACAAGAATTCCTTGCCTTACACTAAAGTTAGGGTTAAATACTGTAAAACAGTGACGCAGGGACAATTTTCTGAAAGAGTCTGGGGAAAATGCCAAACATCCAAGATCATAGTAGAGAAATTTTAATGTAAAAACGCAAATGCACTTAATAAATTTCATGTTATAAAATGATTTCCCATGCAATACAATTTAGTAATATAACATTGGTCTTTTTTTTGTCACTAACTTTTTTAGAAGGCGAAGCAGAACCTCGCAATGAAAAAAAAAACTTAACATGTTGCGCTTATCTCTACCTCGATAGTGAACGCGATACACGAAACAAGCAGAAAAACATGATTAAAAAGCACTTCTATGGGGGAAAAAAAACGCCAGATTGACCGTATTGTACAAGTTTTTGCAGTAGAATAAATCTTCACGGCAACGTCCGCTGTGTTTCCCCATCTACGTGCATACGACACCGTTCTGCTTCCAGACTGTCCAATGACAGCAGGCTAAGAGCACACACATCACGAAGACCAGCGATATATACTTTGAATATGCGAACAATCTAATGGGTCGAAAATTTAATATTATTTTATTGAAATATATTATTTTAAACTATGTTATTTTTGATAGTATATCAGTTTTTATGGTTATTATTAAGAGAAAACTTGCTTTGTTAACAATATTTATCTACCTGAGCGAAACTGATTTCTATAGGTAGTAAGTAGTATGTAAAGGAGAACTAAGCAGTTGTATTATTTATTTTTATTTACTTTTATTAATTATGATGTTTTTAAAACTGAAAATTTTAACTCTAAACATTGATCAGTGGTTCGAATCTGTGAAATGAAATTTCTGTAACTATAGTTTCTGCC
The DNA here is from genome assembly GCF_032445375.1 of Bacillus rossius redtenbacheri. NCBI lineage: Eukaryota > Metazoa > Arthropoda > Insecta > Phasmatodea > Bacillidae > Bacillus > Bacillus rossius. Next base: position 58,517,644 of record NC_086333.1, read on the forward strand.
GTCTGGTAAATCTGTGGGTTTCGCCATAAATCTGTACTTAAAAAAGAGTTGCACTCACAGGAAAATTAGGCATAACTATCGATAGATCAGGAAGCTTCGTAACTAAGATAAATGTTTTAATCCTTGGTTTTTAATGAATTTTCAGTTAACTTTCACACATTTGGTGAATTATATATAATTTCGAATTAATAGTGTGCCAAGGATAAGAACAATAAAGACTCTATCTAGGCATTTGATACTCAAGGTAGGGCCATGTTTTCGAAACCACGATTGGTTACAAAGATTATTTTGCTGTTTCAGGTACAGCTATAAAATATCTACGTATGGTGTATAACTGATCGTGAAGATTATATGCTCTAATCTTGGTTACTTATGGAAATAGTCAGGACTTCTAAAAATTTAGTTTGCGAAAGGAATTTGTACGCGAGTTCAAAACTTTCACTGGCATACAACTAATAATGGTGAAAATGAGATTAGTACAGCAGACAATAACCCACCCCAATCGCCCTCCGGACCACTATGAGTGTAATAAACTGAACAAAGTCGTCAATTATATTCATAACCCTTTCCACGCGGAAAGCAAAAACATTCGCTTTTAATCCTTCCCCCATGCAAGTACTTACCTACCTCTTTCTCCCCCTACTCGAAAACAATGTAAACTAATTCTCTACGGGCCAAAGTTCGAGAACTTGTTAAATATTCAACAGATTTTCTTTTTCTTCTTTCGCTGCCATCCATTTTCACTTGCTCGCAGAGTTCTTTGGACCTCACGGCCCATACACAAGAGGTTAATTAATTCATTTTCACGCGACGGCACGAAAAATTTACTCCAAAAAATTTCACACCGATGTCGTTCGACCCTACCGTCATGGCAAACGCAATATATATATAAAAGCGTTTTTAAGGGAAACGTTAATTTAACTTCTAAAATTGCATTTGCTTCAAACTACAAAAAAAAAAAAAAAAAAAAGACACGCAAAAAAAAGTAAGGTCGGTTGTTTACAAGTGGGAAATAAGTTAAAAATTAAGTCTGAACTAATAAGTTGATAAACGGACTGGAAACATAAAAACGAAAATTATTTTTTTTTCTTTTGGAAATTCGTAAGTAATTAGAAACAAAAATGCCTAGCGTCATTCAGAGGGCGACACAAAAATATACTTCCTTAAACTTAATCCACTTTCGTGTTGTTGACAGGGTTTTTTCCGGAGTGGCTGTTTAACGGGGCTTAAAAAACATTAAATTAGGAACTGTCAGGATATGCCATGCTGTGACGTAGTTGAATAACTTTGTACATCAACGTCCCCTAATATTGCTAGATTCGAAGCATTGTGGGAATGAAGTTGGACCACACCACATGATGGCTAATCATTGTGAATGAGAAATTTCTTTGTTAAACACGATACCTCCAAAAACACAGTACTAAATTCTTTCCCGCTCCTAATTCCATAGCTTTATTATGCTGCGAATATTAATGTGATGTAAAATAACAGATCTTCGCAAGTTAAGATATGTACAAAAATTAAAATCAAAACAAGATAAAAATTTACGTCCAGCACTAAGACACATTGTTAAAAGTTAAAATGAGATAAAGACTTAAAAGTTGGAACAAGCCCTCTCCAATAATAAACTTGAATTAAGTGGTTATCCGTTTGAGGTTATCTGCTCAGCTTTATTTGATGGAGAAAATGAAAGCCAATTTTCGTCCATTGTTTCCTCTCACACTTTGTTGTCAAATGGCATTTGGAAACGAAAATTTGACAATAGTTTAACAGGGTCTTCAGAACGTTCTTTGAATGATTCATGCAATAAAGTAGATTGATTTAAAACAAAATTTTGGACATACGTGATTGCATGTTAACACTGTATGTCTGTTTCGTGCCTGATGACGGGGAAGGATCTCAGTTCCCGAAAAGTCGCAACTGTTTAGTCGTAGGAAGCCCACTGTCGTCGTCGTTGTACTTGTGTTGTCCCAGATCATCATCGTTGGGTTCCTCTGCTTGTCGCTGTGTGATCCGAGGTTGTTGTTTGTCTGTATTTACGGTTTTTGTAGCAACTGTCTCGTCATTGCCAGCCCACTGCGTTCGTCTGCGCTGTGATATTATTCTGACTTAATTCCTTCCGCGGAATTCTTTGTGCTATTTGTACACTTAGCATTTGATATCGGCTGAATTTGGAATTGTTCTCTGCGTGTTTGTGTATTTATCTTTCTTTGTACGTTCTTCGGATTTTCCCTTTGACAAATAGTGTAAATGTGGAATATGGCGTATGTTCAAACTTATGTTTTAAATCAGGGCCTTTAGAGATATCGCTTTTAAAGAAAACAGTTCGGTCTTCTCAGCCCAGCAGTCTTCTCAATACGATGATATTTTTGGGGGGGAACAACAACTGTTTTTTGCCGTGAACGCTGGTCTTCAGGCTATCCGCTCCTTTGATTTTATTTGCGAAACTTACTTTGTTCTTCGTCCCTTTTGCCCCTCTCCCCCCACCCCCCCTCTAGGGCCAAGCCGACCCACACGTAGCCACTCGGCAAACTTGGCCGTCGTAACAGCCAATCAGGCAGAAAGCTGGGGAACAACGGCCCGAGTCGTGGCGCTGAGAAGAGAATTGGAGGAGGGGGAGGGGGGCTACGACCTCGCAAACACTTCCCCTCGCGGCAATCATATTTTCCGAAGCTAGAAGAGTGGACACGTGGGGCAAAAAAAAAAAAAGAGACCCAATTCACGCTAAACCATGGGAAAATGGCTTAAGTAGCTTCTATTTTTATTAAGTGTAAATTCTTTACAGCCGGCAGGGTAAGTTAAAGCGACGATTCATTACCCCGTAACAAAAAAACGACATGCGAAGGAGTGGGGCGTTAGATGTCAAAGAAGCAGGAAGAAACTAAGAAATAATGTAGAGAGTAGGATCACTGAAATTCCCACTTGAAAATTTGAAACTTAAGGTTAAGTGAAGCATTTCTCCGTTTGATTAAACTGCAAAGTTGTTGCTTAGATTCAACTTAACGTGACTCCAAAAGGGGGCCTGGCACTCTTTGCAGGATATTTGAGTGGTTCTTGCAATGAGTAAAATTAATTTAAAATGTATTTTTTGAACAAAATCCATTGTTGGTAACACCCTATATCATAATAAATCTCAGTAACGGACAAGAAAATATTAATATGCAAACACACAGAAAAACCAGCCAAATTCAGCCGATGTAAAAGGTTAAATGCATTGACAGCACATAAAATCTCGTAGAAGGAATAAAAAAAAAAAGGTCAGCACAGAAAAACACAGTTGTTCGTTACCGATTTCTCAAGACATACATTGTTAGCAGCAATGTAATACAAAAAAAATTAATTCACTCTTTGTAGGTTTTTCACCGCCATGTTTGTTACTACTGTGAACATTTAATATGCTCTTTATCGTTGAGTTTTATTGTTCAAGTGCATTAATTAATATTTTGTTTTATTATTCAAGTGGATTACTGAGGTGTAAAATTATACCTCTACAAGGATGTATGCGGGAAGTGTGCAAGATAAGTACAGGAAGTGTGTGGGAAGCATACAGGATTATTACAGGATGTTAGTGGGAAGTGTGCAGGATAAGTACAGGATTTGTGTGGGAAGCGTGTTTGATAAGTACAGGATATATGCGTGAAGCATGCAGGATAAGTACAGGATGTGTGCGGGAAGCGTAAAGGATAAGTACAGGATGTGTTTGGGAAGCGTGCAGGATAGTTACATGATGTGTGCAGGAAACGTGCAGGATAAGTACAGGGTGTGTGCGGGAAGCATGCAGGATAAGTACAGTATTTGTGCGGGAAGCGCGGACGATAAGTACAGGATGTGTTTGGGAAGCATGCAGAATAAGTACAGGATTTGTGCGGAAAGCGTGTTGGATTAGTACAGGATGTGTGTGGGATACACGCAGGATAAGTACAGGATTTGTGCGGGAAGCGTGGACGATAAGTACAGGATGTGTGCGGGAAGCGTGTTGGATAAGCACAGGATGTGTGCGGGATGCACGCAGGATAAGTACAGGATTTATGTGGGAAGTGTGCAGGATAAGTACAGGATGTATGCGGGAAACGTGTAGGATAAGTACAGGATGTGTGCGGGAAGCGTGCAGGATAAGTACAGGATTTGTGCGGGAAGCGTGGACGATAAGTACAGGATGTGTTTGGGAAGCATGCAGAATAAGTACAGGATTTGTGCGGAAAGCGTGTTGGATTAGTACAGGATGTGTGTGGGATACACGCAGGATAAGTACAGGATTTGTGCGGGAAGCATGGACGATAAGTACAGGATGTGTGCGGGAAGCGTGTTGGATAAGCACAGGATGTGTGCGGGATGCACGCAGGATAAGTACAGGATTTATGTGGGAAGTGTGCAGGATAAGTACAGGATGTATGCGGGAATCGTGTAGGATAAGTACAGGATGTGTGCGGGAAGCGTGCAGGATAAGTACAGGATTTGTGCAGGAAGCGTGCAGGATAAGTACAGGATGTGTGTGGGAAACGTTCAGGATAAGTTCAGTATGTGTGCGGGAAGCATGCAGGATAAGTACAGGATGTGTGCGGGAAGCGTGCAGGATAAGTGCAGGATGTGTGCGGGAAGCATGCAGGATAAGTACAGGATGTGTGCGGGAAGCATGCAGGATAAGTACAGGATGTGTGCGGGAAGTGTGCAGGATAAGTAGAGGATGTGTGCGGGAAGCGTGTAGGATAAGTACAGGATGTGTGCGGGAAGCGTGCAGGATAAGTACAGGATTTGTGCGGGTAGCATGCAGGATAAGTACAGGATGTGTGCGGGAAGTGTGCAGGATAAGTACAGGATGTGTGCGGGACGTGTGCAGGATAAGTAGAGGATGTGTGCGGGAAGCGTGCAGGATAAGTACAGGATGTGTGCGGGAAACGTGCAGGATAAGTTCAGTATGTGTGCGGGAAGCGTGCAGGATAAGTACAGGATGTGTGCGGGTAGCATGCAGGATAAGTACAGGATGTGTGCGGGAAGTGTGCAGGATAAGTAGAGGATGTGTGCGGGAAGCGTGCAGGATAAGTACATGATGTGCGCGAGAAGCGTGCAGGATAAGTACATGATGTGCGCGAGAAGCGTGCAGGATAAGTACAGGATGTGTGGGGGAAGCGTGCAGGATAAGCACAGGATGTGTGCGGGAAGCGTGGACGATAAGTACAGGATTTGCGCGGGAAGCGTGGACGATAAGTACAGGATATGCGCGGGAAGCGTGGCGGAAGCGCGGGAGGGTACCTGGCGAACAGTTCGTTGAGCAGTCGCACCAGCTCCTCGGCGGTGCACTGGTCCGAGAGGCTGGTGAAGCCGCAGATGTCGGCGAACAGGATGCTGCAACCAGAGCACCCGGACATGAGCTTCATGCAATAACCTGGGCTTCTCGACTCAGAAATTTCCTGATCACAGGTGAACTCTGACCTACCTGTGAACCACACTCTGTGCTTATATATATGAGTCATGACGCGGCGAGGGAGTCGTTACACGAGGTGGGACATTTCCGATCGATCCTCGCCACATGAGCCATTCTTGTTCTTTAGTCTTATTACACCAGCAGAGCATGTGTTTGTGTGTTATTTTGTTTTTGTCTTAGCTGTACGTCGTGTTGTGTCTGTTTTGTCTTGTTCGTAGGTGGTGCCTGTCTTGGATGTAGTGCATATACCTCACACGCAGCGCCCACCTCATGTAGAGTTTTTTTTAAAATTATTATAAGTCCTATCATTGTTATGTTTGTCTTTGGTGTGTCTGTTATTGTGTTGTGTCAATCTTAAAAGTTAACTATGTAGTTTTAACTACAGTATGTCCATAAAATGATGTCCCAGTTATTATTTTTAATACAATAAACTGTGAGCATTGTAGAATTTTGTGTTCAAGGTCACAATTATAGAGGAGCTCATACAGTTTTAGACAAGCGCATGCACGAGAACTGCTTTGTTGTTTTCTCGCTTGCCGCGCCACCTTCGCAAAATGACGACTCCTGTGCGTAAAGCGTTTTGTGTTCTACAATTTACTAAGAGTGATTCGGCAATTTCAGCCCTCCGAATTGGAATCTCTTTGTACGAAAGTGGTTGAACGTCCATGCCCACTGGTTGAGACTACAGGGCTCTTTTTCGCTCGCCTCCACGTTCACCTGACATAACGCCATGGGATTTTTTTTTTTTTTTTTTTTACCTTTGGGGCTTTATAAAAGATCGTGTTTACGTTTCACTCTACCTAATGATTTGCGCCAGAGTTGAGACACAGAATTGAAGAGGATATTTCCTCCATTACTCCGGACGTGTTTACCAAAGTGTGGGATCAACTGGACTTTAAGTTGGACATGTGCCGTATAACTAAAGGTGCACATATTGAACATTTGTAAGAAAAATTTTGGTTAGTTTACCTTTAATTTGATGTATAATTTGCCGAAATAGTATAATAAATTAAATTGTCATAATATACCATGGAAACTGGGACATTCTTTTATGGACACGCTGTATTTATAATGCCGGTTTTAAATAATATAAATATTGAAAATATAAATAATTAACCGAGACGCCTCAGCAATCACGGCTACCGAGGATCCCACTCGCAGTAGACGAAACACGAGCATGGCGGTTGACATAGCTCGTCTCCAGCCAAGGTGATTCGTGTTCGATAACGGGCCGGGTTCAAATTAGTATTTTTTTTCGCAAGTGAGGAACGTGGCGGACGTTGCCAAGAGCCGCTTGTATTTCTCCAGGTACTCCCGTCTTATTCGAAATGTTCAACTCTTAATTAAGGATAACGACCCAACTCTGTTTCCTGGCAGGACAATATCCTATTTCCATGATATTGTAACTTTTACAACTTGTTTAACACTACCATGAGCAAAGTTTTTTTTTCTCGGAGTACTCACATTTATTCCCACCAATACATTCCATTGCTGACGTATTCTCATTTTAAGGGGCAAGAGAATATAAACCGAAATACACCATTTTTGTTTCTAAAGTTTTAGGGAATTAAATTTTTCTATCGTGTGACTTTCGAAATTTGGTTTCTTACAAGCATAGTTTATAATTTATTAGAATTCCTGAAGGTTATGGTGATAGGATGCTACACTTATTTTCCACTGTGGTGTAATTTTTGGGAATGAATACATCTGTAATAGAAACTACGTCATAGTCTTCGAGAAGCTCTTAATGCGTGATCTCTACCTTTACGAAGTATGGATGGGCCAATCAAATCCTCAATTACTTATATTAGAGGAAATAGAGAAAATTACAAAATTCAAAACTGATAACCTCTGAAGTTTATTAGATCAATTTTTTTCCTTCATACCCATCCGGTTACTATTCCCGAAGAAGTGTACTTTTAACATGTAATTATATAAATAAAATTAATATATATATATTTAGTCTGGAAGGGTTAAATGTTACAAACCATAATATTTATTACTTTTTTGTATAATATTTTATTTTTTACCCTTGAGACCTGAGATTCGAATTCGAGGAGGTGCTTTCTAGATACTCTTTTCGGATCCTAATTCGAGAATGTGATTCAAGAAAATTGGGTTTAGACCACATCACTGGTCCCTAAGCCAGGGCCGGTGCAAGGTAAATTGGCGCCCTAGTCGAAAAACCTTAATGCCCCGCCCCCCCACCACCCGGGGGGCCGGACACACCAAAAAAATATTTCCTTGCCTCAAAATACATCAAGTAAGCCTAAGATTTTGTCAACAATCAAATGTAAGCAGGCTTGTGTTTTTTTTTTACTTTTTTTTACTTATTACAAATCTTAAACAGGTCACCGTGGACTTTAAATAATTACTTATATCAATATAAACATTACAAAACCGTTACAAAAATTCATTTTCATCTAGTTTCAATAAACGTTAAACATATTATATGAGCTGTTGTGTGTCGTGCTGCGCAGCCCCCAGCTACTTGGCGCCCTAGGCGGTTGCCTAGTTCGCCTGTATGGACGCGCCGGCCCTGCCCTGAGCAATGAAGAAGACCGCTGAAAGCAACATGGCGCGATAAGGAGAATCGCGCGAGCGGCAGTTCCCCCCACCTGACGTTCTCGTGTCGCTGGATGTATATCTTGTGGAACATGGTGTCCTTGGGCTTGCCCGCGATGTCCGCCTTCATCTCCATGGCGACGTGTCTGGGCAGCACGGACAGCAGCAGCCGCTCCTGCGGGACAGAACAACGCTTCCTGCACTTACACGGAACTGGTTTTGCAGCACCACAAGGAACGCATTGTTAGAGACCGGAAAAAATTCGCGCTTTCGATGACCTCCAGGATAGACTCCACAACCCCCTACATACATCAGGCGAATGCCACCTGATGCCCATTTGGCTACTGGACTCGTGAGACCTGTCAACTGGGACACTTGCGATTCGATACTATTTTTGGGTTTGAATGGTTTTTCTCATTGGCTCAAAGTCCTTCAGATAAACTGTAAGCCAATCGCGGAAGCAATATGAAGGTACAGTTGTTTGGATTCTAGCGTGTCGTGAAATGAATCCGCGAATTTTTTCCGGTCTCAAGATATTGTAACTTTGTGCAGCACACGGCTATGGATGTTTTTGCACACATCAAATACGTTTTTCGGAGATAATACTGAGTAGTTCTTACGAAAATTGGCCTATTGATGTTTCATTCGAGCAAAATATTTTAAACCATGGAAAAAAAAATCGAATATTCAAGAATTAGACTTCATTTTAATTTTTTTAAATGCTTATTAATGTGCGCAGTTAATACTGGAAAGCTATTCAGGGAAGGGGTTCCAGATAATTTTTACTATTGGAGGTACTGGGAAAACACAAAGCATATATACCCGGGTAAGAATCCAAACCCAGTATTGTCGTGAAAACTATTTTGTAGTGCACAAATGTAAATGTACACATTTACTAATATCTTTAATTTCACATTAATAATTTTTATTCCAATTACATACTTTAAAATTTTGTAATACACAAGAATAGTCCTTGAAACCCCTGTTGCCAACGATATCACTTGTAAAATTGCAAAGCAAGGCTATCTACTATATGCAATTTCACAAAGTTCTGCCTTGTAGTTTTACTAGTAATATCGTTGGTAACAGGGTTTCCAAGGATTTTTCTTGTAAAAAATACAAAGTTTTTTTTACAGTGTGGAGAGAATGGCAAACACCAAGTCATGTGCGGCCCACAGAGAAGGCGAGGTGTGGTAGCAGCCAATGAGCGCATGTCATCGACGTGATTATGCGCACGTTTGTGGGGTGCAGTCGGGCGCCAGAACATAACGAACATTTTGCTGGTCTCTCTAGTTACAGCAGGGCCAGAGAAAAAAACAGGGGTCCAGGACCCAACAAAATTTGTCTGGTCACCTCCTCATTATTAAAAAAAACTTTAAAAATATCACAATTAAAATAAAATGTAAAGACTATAAACGTGACCGCCATTAATTAAACGTGATTTGCACGTATATTGCGTAACTTGTAAGGTTTCCTATAAATTGTACACAGTGTCCATAAAAGAATATCCCAGTTTCAATGGTATATTATAAAATTTTAATTTAGGATATTTACAACAAATCATACATCAAATTGAAAGTAAACTAATCTGTTTTTGTTTTTACAAATGTTCACCCTTTAGTTATACAGCACGCATACAACTTAAAGTCCAATTCTTCCCACACTTTGGTTAACAAGTCTGAGTAATGGAAGAAATAGCCTTTTCAATTCTGTGTCTCAATTCTGGCTTATCATTACGTAGCGGCGGAACGTAGACACGATCTTTTGTATAGCCGCAAAGGAAAAAAAAATCGCAAGGCGTTATATCAGGTGAACGTGGAAGCCAGAGAAAAAGAGCTCTGTCCTCTCAACCATTACGACCAATCCAACGGTCAGGGACTTAGACAAATAAACTTTAAACGAAACGCACGTTAACCTGAATTTACAGATTCATCCTTAGCAAATTGCTTTATGCTCAGGAGGCATCATTTTGCGTAGATTGCGTTGCAAGCGAGAAAACAACAAAGCATTACTCGTGCATGTGCGTATCTAAAACTATTTGAGTTACTGTTCAATTGCGACTTTGAACCAAAACTCTGCATCGCTTACAGTTGACACAATTAAAATTTATAACTGAGTTATTCTTTTATGGACATACTACTGTATTTACAAGAGATTTGTCATTTTGATCCTATCAAATTGTTATAAAACAAATCTCATCTACACCAGGGCCACGAGCACCACCCCCCCCCCCCCCTCCTTCTTTGAGAATCCGTCTCGACGGCTCTGGTTATAGGCCTGAAATTGAAACGTGGAAGCAGTCAGTTGGCACCAGACCCCGACTTATCTGAGCTGCTTACGAGTGTGTGGGGTTCATCATGGTACCAGAAAATTACGCGAATTTTGCAGATCTTCACCAACGGTTAACTGAAGGACGCCATAAATGTGTTCGTGAGAGCTGCACACGACGGAATCGTTATCACTAGAGACACGGGAATTTCGTGGATTTATTCGATAGCGAGCTAGTGTGTGTTCATGATTGGACCACCCTCTACGACCGGAATACCAACGAAGCCCAGCCAAGGAGAAAATCAAGCGAATCAGGTGGTGCCAAACAACAAGAACAAAAAAAAAAGTTCTCGCTAAGAAATCAGCCAATGCAAAAGCGCACCTTTGGTGGAGCAAACATAAGGCTTTGAATTTTAGTTCTGACGTCAAACGAATTCGCGAACTTTACGGGATCTAAAGTAATAACTAGGGGCAGACATTTTTCGCGAAAAATCCTGGACGCCAACTAGATTGCAACAAGGTATACCCGCACCATCGGTGTTATGTATATTGTATAGTTTCCGTGTAAATAGACCTTGGACATTATAAACATTGTTGGCATTGGTCAACACACTTGAGTTTTGAATCTCGCGCGCCGCGCTGCTGGCGATAGTGGCGCTGCTACTTGGCTGCTGTGAGTTGGCTGCCCTGCTTCCTCCGGAAGTCAGTTGTTCTACAAAGGCATGGTGGTAAGTGGTGCTATCGGGTACTCTTGCTATCTGGCGACATCGGTCGCCAAATTAAATAGTTTTGTGCAATTCGCTGTTTTATAGTCCATTAATGAACATTTTTGGTCCTCCGGGCCGGATCTAGTTCCGGTATTTTCGTTCGTTTTTTTGTGTAATTTTCGTTCGTGTTATCGCGGCGTTGTTAGCCTCGTGTGAAGTGAATTCTCGCACATTGACTAACAGTTTGTGACTCTGAAGTGCTCGTTATTTGGTTGGCGGGAGCAGCGATCAGTGTCTCGGCTGTGGTTGAAACGTTTTAACTAGTTCGTTCGACGACTCTAACCTCTAGGTTGAGGTTATGTCTTCCGTTTCATTTGAAAACGATCGTTGAACCCTTTGGTAGTCAATCACCATGGCTGAAGGGCAGTCGGCGCTGGTGCGCATCCGTCTTGCTGAAGGTCGTATTAAGCGAGCCTTTGATCTCGCGCAGATGGTTCCCAGTGATAGCTCAAAAATAAATTTGTTTCGCGCCACAGCGCGCGACCTTCACTGCGTCCGAGAAAGGTTCGAAACGGACTTCGTCATCGTTGAAACAACCGCAACGACCGAAGATGGATTCGATGCTGAGGCGCACACCGCACGCTTGGCTGACTTTGAAGAAAAATATTTTGAAGTGATGTCAACATTGGAAGCCATTGAGGAGGTCAAGGTAGTATCACCAGGCACACCCACTACTCAGGTGAGCAAATCTCGTGTGGCTCTTCCAAAAATCTCTCTTCCCAAGTTTGATGGGAGCCCTCAGCAGTGGGCTAATTTCTCTAATTTATTTATCACCCTGGTAGCCAACAATGCTGATATATCATCAGTGGAAAAACTGGCCTACCTCAAGACCGCCCTTAATGGGGAACCACTTGGAATGGTGCAATCTCTGCCGATCTCTGAAGCGAATTACGAGGTCGCGTGGAAGCTTCTTGTTGGCCGCTACGAGAATAAGAGGCTAATTGTCTCAGTCCATGTAGAGGCCCTCTTGAAGGCCCCAATGGCTGCGTCTGACTCACCCAAGGCTCTGCGCAATTTGTTAACCATTGTAAACGAGAACCTCTTGGCCCTTAGGGCACTGGATGTCCCTGTAGACCAATGGGACTTGATTTTGCTCCCTATTTTGTGCAAGCGGTTAGACTCTGTCCTTCAAACACAGTGGGAGCTTACTCAAACCGATGCCCTTCCAACTGTAAAAAACCTTTTGTCCTTTATCGAAACCCATTGTCGGGCCCAGGAAACTGTGACAGCTTCTCGGTCACATGTTCCAGGTGCAGGACCTACACAGTCAAGGAACCAAATGCCAAGCTGGAGACAGGCTCGTCAATCTGTGAAAAGTTTGGTCAGCTCTCCACAATCATGTTGCGTTTGTAACAGTACCCATGTTGTTTTTAAGTGCCCTAAATTCATCAAGAGTAGTCCCAAGGACAGATATAAGATAGCTAAGGAGCACAAATTATGCCTGAATTGCTTGTCACCATCTCACGCATCCAAGGATTGTTCATCATCATCGTGTCGTTATTGTGGATCCAGGCATCATTCTCTGTTGCACTTCGAGCAACAGACAGCCATCAACCCTGGTCCGGGCAAGGATGCTTCAACCACACTCATTGAACCAAACCCTGCAACTGTTGCAGTTGCTGCCGCTCTACCAAGTGAAGCAAGAACAGTGTTATTATCAACAGCACAGGTACACGTGTTTGATTCAAGTGGAACTCCAATGGTCGTGAGGGCTCTGTTGGATACTGCCAGCCAAGCTAGCTTCGTCACAGAGAGCTGTCTGCAAAGATTGAGGCTTACTCGTAGAAGATCTCATCTACCAGTACAAGGTTTAGCTAACACTTCAGTGAATGTGGCCAAGTCATGCGCCTCCATTGTTATGGCACCAGTTGGTAGCACGAGCCCCCAGTTTGCAGTAGATGTATTTGTAATTTCGAGAATCACCTCCAATTTGCCAAGTGCCAAGCTGAGCGCCAGGGTCCGTGGTGCAGTGGCACATTTGAAACTTGCCGACCCTGCATTTGACACCCCTGGTCCTGTTGATCTGTTAATTGGTGCAGAGTTAGTTCCTAGACTCCTTACTGGGGCCAAAATTGACGGTTCTCCCGTAGCTCTGGACTCTGTGCTTGGGTGGATACTGATGGGACAGGTGGACACACAAGTCCCATCATTGACTGCAACATCTTTGTGTATCTCTCTTCTCACTTCACACCCTCCTTTGGATGAGGTAGTAAAAAGGTTCTGGGAATTAGAGGAGTTTCCTGTGACAACACACAAGTCTCCTGAAGATGTCAAATGTGAGGAATGGTTCAGTAAAACTCATCTGAGGTCTGGAGATGGGCGTTACAGTGTATCACTGCCCTTTCGGCAACCTCTTCTGAAATTGGGTGCGTCAAGGCCGCAGGCTCTTAACAGATTTCTTCGTCTTGAAAATCGTCTCAAGTCTGATCCCAAATTGAAGGCCATGTATTCAGAGTTTATGAGTGATTATGTAGCTAGTGGTCACATGGAAGAAGTAACAGAGTCACAGATTCCGTCAGAGTCGTATTATATTCCCCATCACTGTGTGGTTAAACCTGAAAGTTCAACTACAAAACTGAGGGTGGTTTTTGATGCATCCGCCAAGAGCTCTTCAGGTGTTTCGCTGAACGATGCGCTCTTTACTGGCACCCGGCTTCAACGGGACATAGTTGACCTATTGTTGAGTTTTCGTCTGCATGTAGTAGTCTTCACTGGTGACATCAAACAGATGTACAGACAGATAGGTGTACACACTCGTCATCAGGATTATCAGCGCATTGTTTGGAGGTTTAATGATGCTGAACCTGTGAAGGATTATCGTCTCAAGACTGTAACCTATGGTGTCTCTGCAGCACCGTTTCTCGCATTACGTACACTTCAACAATTGGCACAGGATGAAACCGAGCACTTCCCAACTGCATCACAGGTCTTACTTACAGATGTCTACGTTGACGATGTTGTCACTGGATCTAATTCGGTTGATTCTGCCTTGGCCATTCAGAGGGAGCTTATAACACTCCTAGGAAAAGGAGGCTTCAAGCTGCGCAAATTTATGAGCAACCACCAAGCTATTCTGGATTGGTTGCCAGTGGAGGATATTGAGATCCCACAACCATTTTCATTGGATTCGGACGATTGTGTCATTAAGGTCTTGGGTCTGCAATGGAATCCTGTGTCGGACACATATTCCTACAAGATACAGCCTAGTTCTGGCAATGCCACAAAAAGGACAATCCTGTCAAATCTGGCTAGGATTTTTGATCCTCTTGGGTGGCTCACCCCACTGAGTATGTTTGCAAAGCACCTGATCCAAGTCTTGTGGGCACGGAACCTGGGCTGGGATACTGAACCACCGGATGACATCCTAAGCAACTGGAAGAACTTCAACACTCAGCTGTCACAACTGTCATCAGTTACCATTCCCCGACTGATTCGAGGACAGGCAGGAGGTTCCTACCAGTTGCATGGATTTTCGGACAGCTCCGAAATTGGTTACGCAGCAGTTGTGTACTTGCGCATTGACAACCCTGATGGTACAGTTCTGGTACACTTGCTGATTGCCAAGTCGAAGGTAGCGCCACTCAAGGTTCAGTCGCTGCCTCGCTTAGAACTATGTGGGGCCCTTTTGTTGGCTCGCCTGCTTCACCATGTCATTGATGCCTATGGAGCGACACTGCACTTCAGTTCGGTTACTGCCTGGACTGATTCACAGGTAACTCTTGCCTGGATAAACTCTTCTCCACATGAGTTAAAGACCTTTGTGGCAAACCGGGTTAGTCACATTCAAGAGCTAACTCGTCCAGAATGGTGGAAGCATGTTCGTTCGGAACATAACCCGGCAGACTGTGGATCCCGTGGGCTTCTGCCAGCACAAATTGTATCTCATCCTCTGTGGTGGTCTGGCCCTTCATGGCTGAAGAAGGCTGAGGACCAGTGGCCTGAAGGTATTCCGTGCATTAAGGCTTCTGACGTAATCCTGCTTGAAAGGAAGGTAGTGGCATTGGGAACTTTTATCTCCCCTGGGGACTTGGACACATTATTGGAACGTTTCAGTCGGTTGACAAGGCTGTTGCGTGTTACTGCCTGCTTGTTCAGATTTATCAACAATTGTCGTCATCCACTGGAAGGACGGGCCATAGAAGAGCTGTCATCGAAGGATCTAAACACTGCCCTAGAGTTCTGGATACGTTATGTTCAGTCCATGTGCTATCGAAGTGATTTAATTGCCTTGAAGAAGGATCAAATCACCTCCCCACAACTTCGTAGATTGCTACCGTTCATTGACTCCAAGGGAGTGATTAGGGTGGGCGGCAGACTGTCTCATTCGGATCTGCCCTTTGAGCAGAAGCACCCAGCCCTTCTTCCTAAATCGAATCCCCTGACAAGACTGATCATAGGTCATTACCATGAAGTTAATCAACATCCGGGAATACAAGCACTCCGGGCCATTCTCAGGGAGAAGTTCTGGATGCGTGCAATCACCAACCTTGTGCACCGTTGTGTGCGTTGTTTTCGTGCATCTCCATCATCAGTTGCTCCGCTGATGGGAAACCTTCCAGCTATGCGGGTTCAGCAGGTACAACCGTTCTCAAGGTCGGGGGTTGATTACGCTGGTCCATTCTTGATTAAGATGGCCCGTCTTCGCAAGGCTGCTGTGCTGAAAGCATATCTATGCGTGTTTGTCTGTTGCGCAACAAAGGCAGTACATATCGAGCTAGCCTCGGACTTATCGACAGATGTGTTTTTGGCTGCCTATAAACGTTTCATTGCACGTCGAGGACGTTCCTCGGACATCTACAGCGATTGTGGCACCAACTTTGTTGGGGCACGAAATCAGCTCTCCGAACTACAACAACTCCTCACGTCGTCTTCCCATCAAACAACAGTGGCTTCATCGCTCGCACATCTTGGTGTGACTTGGCATTTCAACCCGCCAGCTGCTCCTCACTTTGGGGGTTTATGGGAAGCGGGTGTCAAGTCGTTCAAGTCCCATTTGAGGAGGGTGATAGGAGAGCAGATACTAACGTACGAGGAGTTAAACACAGTATTGGCTCAGGTTGAAGCAGTGTTGAACTCAAGGCCGTTGTGTCCCCTCAGTGCGGATCCCAAGGACTTCACTCCTCTGACCCCAGGCCATTTCCTGACGCTGGAACCGTTAGTGACAATACCCGAACCAGATTTACGTCAGGTAAAAATGAACTGTTTGCATCGCTGGCAGCTTGTATCCCGACTACATCAAGATTTCTGGCATCGCTGGCATCGGGATTACCTGCACACGCTGCAACAACGTAGCAAATGGCAGAAAAGGGCGTCAGGTCTTGCCCCCAACCAGATGGTGCTGGTCAAGGAAGACAGGCTTCCACCTCTGCAATGGCCGCTGGGGCGCATTGTTGATCTTCATCATGGAACGGACGGCGTGGCACGAGTGGCCACTGTACGCACTGTCACAGGCACTGTCAAACGGCCAGCAGTGAAATTATGCCCGCTCCCCTGTGACTGTTGAAATCGGTGATTTCAAGGTGGGCGGTATGTTATGTATATTGTATAGTTTCCGTGTAAATAGACCTTGGACATTATAAACATTGTTGGCATTGGTCAACACACTTGAGTTTTGAATCTCGCGCGCCGCGCTGCTGGCGATAGTGGCGCTGCTACTTGGCTGCTGTGAGTTGGCTGCCCTGCTTCCTCCGGAAGTCAGTTGTTCTACAAAGGCATGGTGGTAAGTGGTGCTATCGGGTACTCTTGCTATCTGGCGACATCGGTCGCCAAATTAAATAGTTTTGTGCAATTCGCTGTTTTATAGTCCATTAATGAACAATCGGTTTATTCCTTGTGATTGGCTGCCGTCTGCGAGAGAAGTTGTTCCCTTATTCGACCGAGCCACTCAGGACGCGTTTGCTTCCGCACTGAATTAGTGTGATTGGTGTTGCAACAGTCGACACGTACCTGAAAGAATCTCGCCCAGTGACGAAACACAAGACGACGCTACAGTGTTTTAACGTTCATCTGGTCTGAGAATCTTTTCGCGAAATATGCATGGCTAAAGACCCGGAAATTTTGCGGATTCATTTAGTCGCAAGCAAGAATGCCAACCTTCACCCTCTCGCACTGGTGTTCATGATCGGCACGCAGTTGTTTGGAAACGCCCGTCTACGACCGAGAGCCAATGATGCCCAGCTAGGAGAGAAGTAAGCGAATCAGGTAGTGCCAAATAACAAAGATAAAAATGTTCTCGCTAAGAAATCAACCAATGGGAAAGTAAACATGGGTCGAGCACACCTATAACTTTGAATTCTATCCTGAGGCCAGAAGAAACCACGACATTTCCGGGTCTCTATGCATGGCCCTAGTAATAACGCTTCACTGCCTGATAATTGGTCGTTAGATCGCAAAACGCAGCTAAATGTTTGACCTATATGAGAACTTTTATTTCTTTCTCTGGGGAAGGATTGGAAAGAGGGGGAGGGGGTGATGGGGTGAACACCGCGTGGCTGTAACGACTGCTGTCACCCCAACAGGTCGCCCGAGTGACGAGCGTGAAATCGAGCTCGTTTTCAAACACAAATATTTGTTCTGAGAGCGCGCGCGGTCAGGCACGTGAAACAAGCGCACACACGCCCGCCAGCCCCTGTCGCTCCGATCTGCACGGGCCGGCGCTGGAGAGCCGGAGTGTTCATCTCTAAGCCAATCACTGCGGCGTGCCGGGCGCAGTGTTCCCCGCAGCTACTGCCGGGCGATACACCAACTGAAAACCTTTAAACAACGTAACGATCACAGCCCCCATAATTACGCGGATTCATCGTTTAGTTAAAGTAGACTTGGAGCACACAGACATCTGCTACACCTCGGTGACTAGATTGCACTACCATTGACGTCTTTCAGCACTCGCCAGTGATGTGTAACGAGCAAATGCACTTATGATACGGAACTCCGATACGAAATTGAACGTAGAATGCTTTGAAAAAAAAAATCCGAGCGTGATAAATATACGCAAATTGTGTTTACAACTCAATTTCTGGTCGCACCGCTAGAATTCGCTGCCGGGGCAGCTGCGTCGACTTTCGAATCATTCGATTTGAATAACGAAATTTTAAACTAGCCTATATAATTAAACCGCTCCGATAAAAGCGAAAAAGACTTGGAAAAAAAAAACCGGCTTTGGATCAGGTTATCAACAAGGTTTTTTTTTTAACACTGTCCATCTAGTTAAAATTCATTAAACAGTTTATACTATAACGTTTCCATTTGTCTTTGTGAACTATGGTTCGCGCAATCCGCCACAGATGGCAGCACCTTCTGTTACACACTTCCGTCGCATGCACGAAATTAATCTACTCCCACCAAACGCCGTTTACCGAGAGATATGATGTTACACATAAAATAAAATAAAAACACGGAGAAGTGGTTACCCAAACAAATCTAACCTTCTAAATGATGTGACCTTGCTATAGACTACTGAATGCTCTAAAAAAAGTTTGATTTATGTAGACAAGTTAAATACAGCCTGGAGAGAAATGATACTGCGAAATAATTCTGGCTCCAGTACTAATAATTTCACACAATTTACAGTTCCACATTAATGTATTGCTGTATTATTTTCTTTAAAATTAGATTTTACGTCTCGCTCACATTGTAAGGAACCGGAAAATGTTTCTGTTTCATTGACTTGTAGGATAGTTTCCACAGTCGCCTGCATAGTCAGACACATACCACCTGTTCATTGGCTGCCGACTGGTGAGACGTCTCAGATGGGGAGTCTGTGAGGGTTGAAGGTTTCTCACTGTAAACTCTCTCTTTGTAAACTGTTAGCGAATAGTGGAAGCAGCTTAGAGACAAACATATTGGAATTTCATCCTCATTGAAAAATAACAATTTAAAAAAAGTATAGCGGAATACTGAAAAGAATAACATAGCTAACTGAAAACATTTATTACTATAGTGAACAGAAACTAAACTTCAAAAATATTTACCTACTTGGTTAATATTTGTGCTGATTTTTTTTTATAATTACGTTTGGTTACACTTTCACATTTGTAGTGTGACTTAAACTACTTATTACATTTATTTATTTAATTTTTTAGCATAGATAACAGCGGAATTATTTTCTGTCCCTTATTAACATATACGTAGCTTGCTTCCTTGCATCAAAAGTAGACTTAATCTCACTTTGTGCAATAGCTGACTAAATGTTGTATTGTTATGCACTTCAACTGTCTAGAGGAAATTAAAAGGCCTACACTGTTTTATGCGCATTCTACTTTGCATTTGGCTTGGAACGATTTACCGACAGCCATAATTAGAGTTGGTCATTGTGATGTGGTATTGTGACCCAAAGCTATTAACTCTGTCGTGCTGGAACGATGTACTTTGCCTAATCGGATTTGTCATGTCGTGTTCGTCATGGTACTGCGACTCTCCACGGGTCCGAATCTGGCAGCTGACAACGTGGCCCTTAAGGGGGTGCCTCTCATTTCAGGTCATGATTTTATATTTATATTAATCACTGATAAAATCTTATACTTTTTCAATTGTTTAACTTTCTTGCAATGAAAAATATGTACAGCGCAGACTTTTTTTTTGCATAATTAGCTGCCAAAGTTACATTTTTAAAATTTTTGGGTTGTACAAATGAGGAGAATATAATTTATTGCAGAAATGAAACTTTTTAGGTTTAACTGCAATGCCACTGGCTACTTCATGATATGGTTTGCATTTCTATTACAAAAACTCATTTTATGTTTCTTGGCTGTCAAAATCATAACAAATTTGAGAATTTTGAAATGCCAGGTAAAATTAATTAATATTTTCTGAAAGAAATTCAAACCATTTCTTGAAGTAGCCAGTGGCATTGGAGTTAAACCAAAAAAAAAGTTTCAGTTCTGCAATAAATTAAATCCTCCATATTTGTACAACCCAAAAATGTTAAAAATATTAACTTTTGCAGCTAATTATGCAAAAAGTATGCGCTGTATATATATTTCATTTCGTGATAGTTAAACAATTGGAAAAGTCTAAGATTTGATTAGTGATTAATATAAATATAAAATCATGACCTGAAATGGGAGGCACCTCCTTAACTGCTGTGATTATAGTACATTTTTTGGCGTAGGCTGTTAAAATTTTTCACGCACAATGTACCACGAACGCCGGGAAAACCAATTATTCAGGGATGTTCATAAATTTTTACGGATACGTTCGCACTGATTTCGGGTTCTGAGTTTACTCACTGAAGTTATACTTCTTTCGGCACGTTGAGGGCGATTAAGTGCTCACGCACCATGGACGGAAGTATAACATGATGAAGTCTAATGCGCATGAGCGTTTCTTCTGTACCCACGACCCGAAGTCATCCAGAGAGCTGACCGCGTGTGGCGACATTAACACGTATATAGTTGCTTACGTGAACATCGGAGGACATAGGCCTACCAAGCGTATAAGCGTGCAAAATAAATATCCGTGACAGCCATAAAAGTATATAATTGCTACTTAAAAAATACGTTATGATACTGTGAATACAAGCTCGTGAGTTCAATATCCTCCTTAATATTATACCGCGATTTTTTTTAGCTTAGTGGTTAAATGCTCAGTGTCGAATTACAAATTCTAGGTTGGAGTTTCACCATTGTGAAATGATTTTTTAAAAACTTTTATACAACTTACTACATTTTAAACATTTGAATTTAAGAAAATTAAAATATTTCTAGTAATTTGCTTAACTAATTCTTATAATAACTTTTAATATATAGTTCAGTCCGTTGGTTAGTTATTTTACACTTGGTAGGCATAAAAAAAATTATTTTTACCCACACGCCCCTTTCCAACCTTTTAAAGCGGAATTTTGGTACTTCTTGATGAAATTTTCGAACACTTAACATTCAAAATAAGACAAAAAATGTCTGCATCTAATTAAAAACACTACTATCGCTAATTTACCAGTAGTGTAAATTCATGAAATAAAAAAATTGTATTTTTTCCCCTAAAAATGGCCCCTTTTCACTGCGTGAAGCTCGGAAAATGACGGGTACTTCAGCTTATAGGCATGTATATACATATAATTAACTCTTAGTCTTTTGTTCTGCAATATATTTTTCTGTGCAAAAGTAATGTAACAAATTTTTGATAATTTTTGTGACTATTAATTTATATATAAAAAAAAAGTATTAGCCCTACTTCTAAGGTGCCACACAAGTACGCATTTTTTTAAACATGAATGACCAAGAATAATTCTAACAAGTCTGAAGTAAAAATACTCTTCATCCCTCCACGGTTAACTTTGTCTACGAGAAAACTCAGAACTAGAAAGTTGGGATCCACTGTGAGTTCTGTTGAGATCCAGTTGTCTTGGGCCGTAAAGAAACCCTTAGTCAATTTAAGGTGCGTTATTCATTGAAAAGTACGGATAATCTTGAGCACTTCCTTCTTTTCTTCCTTCAGTTTTTCCTTCTTTCCTTCCTTCCTTGCCTCCTTCCTTCTTTCTTTACTTCCTTCTTTCCTTTCCTACTTCCTTCCGTGTTTCCTTCTGTACTTCCTTGCTAGTTTCTTTTCTTCCCTCATTCCTCCGGTCCTTTCTTTACTTACTTCTTCCCTCCTTCCACCCGTTTTTTCTATACTTCCTTCTTTACTTTCTTACTTCCTTCTTTCCTTTCTTACTTCCTTCTTTCCTTTCTTACTTCCTTCTTTCCTTTCTTACTTCCTTCCGTGTTCCCTACTGTATTTCTTGCTAGATTCTTTCCTTCCCTCCTTCCTCCCGTCCTTTCTTTACTTCCTTCTTTCCTTTCTTACTTCCTTCCGTGTTTCCTACTATACTTCCTTGCTAGCTCCTTTCCTCCCCTCATTCCCTCCTGTCCATTCTTCCTTGTTGCCTTTCTCCCTGTTCCCGCACGTGGACTGCGTGGCCGAAGCAAGGCGTCTCCGGCACGGCGGGACGCGACCCCGGGCTGCGACGGCGTCGGGCGTCGGTCCGGGGGCTCTGGCCCCGCGTCGCGACGCCAGGCGCAGCGCATATTCTCGCCCGGACGCCGCGCGTTGCTCTCGAACTGTGCTCCGAGCTGCTGCATGTCGCGACCACCCACAAGCGTCCGAGCGAAACCTCATGCTTCGACGATAAACACTCAAATACTTACTAGTTCACTCGAGCGATCAAACTGAACAATCAAACACACATTGGAGGTTCACAAATGTAACAAAACGCATATATATCGCTTGTTTAATACTCTTAAGGTGCAGGAGCATTATATTCTTCAAGCCCAAAATATTTAAAAAAAATACTTCTTTCATCTGAGCACGAAAATTTCACACCCGTTTAGCTTTATTTTAATCACTATTGCTACATGCGTGTTTCGGAGGAATGAAACTCGCAATACAGCGAACAATTCCGGTTTCGGTTTCTGTTTAGCAGAGGCCGGAAATATTTCGCGGATTAATATCGTGATGGCCTATACAGTGCTGCTTCTGCTATTGGCTGGACATTTTATCTGGAGGATTATGGACCAGTGAGAAACCCTCAACCAGGGAAGTATCGAATCTCGGGTGACCCAGTTCAAACGTCCCTCAAGCAAGCAGCCAATGAACCACTCCCTACTATTAAATTAATTTTTATACAACAAGCAATTATACTTTCTTCTTCCGATAATATTTTTGTTAGCCAACTTGTAATAGACTATAAACAAAATATAATAGCAATTATTTATAATACGATAGTTAACCATACATCCATATGTTGTTTTACTGAAGATTACAAGAAATTTAAGCGTTTCTTTTACCTTATCTTGTGAAACACTCGAGGTATCACTTTACATCTCTAGATGAGCACCGTAGACGGTCAGTCTTCGGATTTACTATGTACTGTTTTCGAGGTACTCGTCTCGTTTTCGAGCTTCGTGTACCATTTACCACAGTGAAATAGTCGTGGTGAAGCAACTGTAAAATTATTTTACTCCAACCAAAAAATATTTTACTCCAACGGTTCGGATTGCGCCCAACACTTGGTAATATTTTTAAACTTTACAATTTTTTTTCCCTCGCCTCCGAATGAACAGAAAAAATGATGTAAATAACCCAATGTTGGGTTCAGAAACACGGCTTCATTATGAAATATATAAAAAAAAATATATTTAACTTTTTAGTATCATTTTATACGATAGTTATAGCATTTTTACAGTTTTTTAATGCAATACTTTTTTGCAGTCATTTATAGTAAAACCTTTTGCTTAGAGAAGGAAATTATTAATCTTCGTTGACGTAACTAGTTCTTCAGGGAGTGTAAAATCAAACCTGATTCAATGAAAAATGGGATTTAAGTGTACAAATGTTTGCAATAAAGACCATAGTCAAACCATAACGCTAGTTCTGCATGTCCCTATGAATGATTAACTTGAGACGAAACATCAATAACGAAGTCCCAAAGAACATTCCTAGAAAACGGAAACCTCAGACAAGATATTATTTCCATGGACGCCTGCATCATCGAGTACGTAGCATTAAAACAAAATTCTGTACAATTCTTATTTATTTTGCGAGGGCATTCCACATAAAAAAGGCACAGTCCAAGTACCGTACAGTACACACAAAGTTGTTGTCTTTCAACTTGCGTTATACCCGGTCGGTACTATTTTCAACACAAATATAAAATCAAGTTACTTTACACCTTGGCACATAACTACATTATACGTCCACTTTAAGGAATACATAGAGGCCGTGAAGCAGTGGGTGAGCTGCGATTAGACATCCCCGTGCAAACGGTTTCTTCCTCGTAATTGGCAGCCAATTAGCCATTTGTCAAGCAAGCTTGCTTTGTACGCTTTATGAAATAATAATAAAAAGGAAATACTGGAAAAGCACGTTGCAAACATATTCGTACTGAAAATATTCAAAGTAGTAATTCGAAGGAAGCTAAAAAAAAAAAAAAAGTGGGAAATTGCGTGATGTTTTTTTAATGTCAACACTTTTTGTCGCTATGCCTCACACAAGTGAACGAAATTTATTCAGTGCACGCTTTGCGAGAGGTTATGCATGGTATACGCCGTAAACGATAACCAACAAACACCAGAATAACCATGTTCGGACTATTTATGACGGCTATCCATGTATTCATAACAGTTATACGATCTCTCTCCAATACGTACAAGTTCTCTCTCTATATCCCCTTTCTCTCTCTTCCTCCCTGTGTGCATGTGTGTGTGCATGTGTGTGTTTGTGTGTGCAAATTCACGAGGGCAAGCGACTATGTGGGGAAAATATCAACACAGTGCAATCGTTGGCGTGTACACGAACGTCCTGCAATATTACCCCATTACAAGTCGAGTATTTGTTTTAACTCCGCACCATTGAAATAAACAGGCAGTTAATTCTCTCCCCCACTCCCAAATATTTCAACCAGTGAAAGCTTTCAATAAAATCACCCCATCCGAAAGAAATGTGCTTTTTAATCAGTGCGTTTCCGCTGAAAGATTAAAAATACGTGTTGAATGTTTATGGATGAAAAATATATACGTTCGGTTAGCTATGTAAAAAAACAGCTGTGTATAAATAACAACAATCTTTGAATGTAAAAAAACGTTACCACCACCAATGTGTTTATTCACAAATACTGTCTTCGATTACGTTAAATTAAAGCTCAATTGCCTGATAATTTTTACCACGCTTTTATTAGCTTCACCTGTCTGTTCGTATGTATGCATGTATGAATGAATGGACTATGTAATAAAATCTTTCCATTCAATTTTTTACCAACGTTTGACGTCCAAATGTGTTGAAATTTTCCATACATATAAAGTACCTATGGCAATACAATATTTTGATAGCTCAAGATCTTAATGTTAAGGGAGAGTGGGAGGGTGTCAGAGGGCCATAAAACCACTAATTTCGAGCTATGGGTAATACCCAGGCTTTTTGTGAATCCATGAGGTCAGGGCATGGTGGAGATTTGCCTCGAAGTCGACTGTTACCCCCCGAGGGGTGGGGGGGGGGGTGGAGGGGGGGGGGGGGTGATTAAAGACCCAAATTTCGAAAATAATAAACTTGAATGCTTTTTCGATTTGGAGTGTTTCCGATCCAATAGGTCTGGTTATGGTGGAAAATCTTCCCCCGGTAAAAAAAGGGGGGGGGGGGGGGGGGGAGGTGAGTAATGCTCCTATTTTTCAAAAATTTCAAAAATATATTCTTTTCGATTAAGAGTGTTTCCGAGATCGGGTTATCGTGGAAAATGTGCCCGGGTTTCATTAATGGCAATATGGGTACTATATCTGAAATTATCTGGCCACTCTTCCGGCGTAATCAAGTGTATACGAACATTCCATCAGTCCGTGTTGATCTCGGCACAGATAGTGTACATATAATTAAACCAATAGCCATTCAGTTCCCAGCGAAATGCAGATATAGTACTGCTGAAATGCGAATTTTGCCATTAATAAGTACTGAGTTGGGCATCTACCGTGCATAAAATGCAAGGCTGCACTGTACCTATATTATGCAGTTGTTTATTTGGGATCGCGTCTCTTTGCTGCCGGACAGGCTTATGTAGCTCTTAGTCGCGTAAAGTTACTGTATGGTCTCCCAGTAGAAGAACTTGATTGCTCGAAGTTAACAAGAAAAGTTCTATGTAATATTGACGCATTAGCTGAAATGACTATATTACATGAACATTAATGACTAGTCTTTAAGTTCATTGTGACAAATAAATACACAAATCACTCATATTTAGTATTTTGAATTTGTTTCAAGTTTTCTTATTTAATGTTTTTATTTTATTTTGAGACTTAAAAGAATAAAATTAACTTAGTTTTAAAAATAAAAAAAATATCTTTTATCGTTGAAGGAACTAAAAAAAATTACATTTAAGATTTTGTCCAACAGCCAAATAATACATTCGACCCTTACACCGCACCTGTCCACACACACACACACACACACACACACACACACACACACCAACACACACACAGAGCAGCTGCAGTGGGGAAAGCATGATTAATTTTTGGACAGACATTTTCAGTGTTGTAATTTCATTAATAGTGCACATAGTAGTCAATAAATAAAACTGTGGTTAGTTAATTGGGATATCTTTTTCGAACCTTTTCCCCTGTCCTAACAGATGTATGTACAGTACACTCCCGATTATCCGCGAAATTAAGTGGCAGGGCCACCGCGGATAGTGAAAATCGCGTATAATCCGCAAAAGAGCCGAAAATGGGAAACAAAAAAGGAAACATTAATTTCAACTTAAAATTAAACATCCATGTACAGTAAAAGTTAGAATTAACAGTAAAAATTTTTTAATAATGCTAAAAGTTTAGTAGTTTACTGAATAATTAACATACAATACATTTCAGTAATTAAAAATAAATGTGCTCAACCATACGACTAGAAACAAAGAGCGATAGAGACAGAAATAGCAACGCATGCCAGCCTACTGCGTGAGTTCCGAGAAGGCCTGTGGAGTTTTACTGTATATTACACACAATACACTCGTCAGTAGAGTTCAAATTTTCTCACTTGTAATAAAATACAGATTTACATATGTGTTGTATTTTTTCGTAGCATGCGCGGATAATCCGCACCGCGGATCATCCGCCCGCTGATAATAGGGAGTTTACTGTACTTTAAAAGCGAATATTAGATTGAGAAGTATGTTTATCACGCTCGGCATTATCTTAATGAATTCTACATTAGATTTATTGTCCGCGTTTCATATTATTAGTTTATTTGCAACATAAACAGCATGAGAACACACGAATTTGCTCGTTACCGAGGTTAGATGTCTAAACATTACTGGCCAGTACTGAAAGACTCGCTCACATTCCCCCCCCCCCCCCCCCCCAATTTCTTTCACAACCACCCGTTGAAACGAAAGCTTCATTCGTGGCAATGACGTTGGTGGGTGTATCTAACGTAACGCTTATTTAATTACTTCATGATCAACGTATTTTGAACGGGTAGAGCATTCGAAGACAATTTCTGTGCCCAAGGAGAATTTTCAACCTCAGGTTTATGAAAAAAAAAGTTTTATATTATATACTATTGAAAAGAGTTAAACAATATATATATATATATATATATATATATATCATGGCTATATTTATAAATTATGCAGTGTTAGGTTGAAGAAAATTTCCTTGTAGGGTTGAGGATGGGGTGTATTGTTGTCTTATCTCCATAGCGCAGAAGGCATTGACGAACCACAGCTACATCATCTCACACAGATTCCACTCCGTGACCTTGGCTAGTGATCCAAACAAGCCTCTAGGCCGATCAAACCCAAAAAATGTTTGATTTTCTTAATATATTTTAAGTACAAGGGCGTATCCAGATTGATACGAAAAATGGGTTGGGGAGAAGGTGTTTCTCGAAATTTAATATCTTTCATGGGTAAGGAGGATCCACTGCGCAATACGATGATGATAAATAACAAAAGGACAAACATAATTTGTTAAAAACATTTTTTAAAAATAGTTTGTGGGCATTAAACAGTTAAAAACGTTCTTACTACTGCTCTTCACTCCTTGTTTTCCCACTTCGGAAGGTGGGATAACTGCTCCTTCTAGAAATCTCCCCCACACACCTCTCTATTCCATTTACGTATACGCCCTTGGTACAACGAGTTACTGAAACTTCCAAAATTGCTCGAGACTTAGTCATAAAGGGATATAACAGTCATGCAGTGTCAAAGGAATGAAAATAAAAGAGAAAGACAGTAATTTTTGGATTGTAATCCTGCCGAGACGATATTCACCCTTACTAAGTCCTTAAAAATACATCCAGTTAAGTAAAAAAAGGGAGTCAATACAAAGTAACTAAGCACTTTCAATGCTTGTTTACTGTTACCTATAAAATCGCATGTTTTTTTTGTGTGGCTGGAATGGGGAGAGTGAATAGGGGAAAGGGGTTTGGGAAATAGAGGAAGGAGAGTTGTTTGCAAAACAAAACCAATTAATATTTATTTTTTTAAGTACGTCTAGAGGAAGAGTGAAAGACAACGTTTGTTTTTCTGTGATGCTTTATTTACATTTTACTTGTAAAAGTGTAGTTATTAAAAGGTAATTCTCCTGAGGAATAAAAAAATGTACGATACTCTTTATTTATTCTAAATTTAATAAAAAAAATTGCTTATTTAAATGTAAATATTTGAATAAAAATCTCCGGAGTAAAATATGATTTTATAACCATATCATATCTTACTGGTAAAACAGATTTGGACGTAATGTATATTTTAGAAGCCAGAAACACATCGAACTAATTTGATTTAGGACTCACTAGAATTTTAATTCACGTTGTCTTAAATTTTTGGGCGTATACTTATAATTCAATGCCTTAAAAAAGTTTCCAAACGCGACTTAAAATATTAAAATAAATATTTTTGATTTTTGATTTGACGAAGCATGTATTCGAGGTAGGTACTAGTTCAGTATGCTCAGTACTTTCAGTTAAGTGTGTACAACTATAGTACTATCTATTTGGCTACAAATCCACTTGAGCATGTACCAAAAGCATTCCTAGCAAATAAATATATGTAAATATTGGGGTATTTTTAGAGTAGTGTATAGTTTTTTTTTACAAAATAATTTCTATTATTTAGCTAATGTAATAAAACTCTCATGAATGTATATTGTAGCCTGCACTTAAGTTAGCTATTTCACGGTAAATTTATTTATTTAACTAACTCAGGGTTATTTTTTTATTTTGCATTCTTTTGGTCCGGGTGACGGCTGAATATCTCACGCTTAAAATGCAATTTTTTTCCCGACATCGCACGGTCGATCAACCAGCAGAAAGGGCGGTAATTGCTGGTGTCATTAACGTAACCAGCACCCTCCTCACTTCATGAGTGCTCCTTCAGCTACCCGTTCCCCTTTCCCCCTCGTTAAGGGACGAGCTCGCCGGGGAGAAGAGAGATGGGGGAGGGGGAAGTGGTTGTTAGGGGACCAATAAAACATAATGCGATCACGGGGCCGGGCCGGGCGCTATCCACCGCATTAGAGCACCGCGCGGCCAGCCACCAGCCACGGGGCGGGCTTGTTTCGGAAAACAACCCCTGCGCTCGTTTCGGAAAGCGCTCCCAGTCGCAGCCCGAACACATTTTGTACTGAAACTAGGCGGATGCTCCTCACGAAAAAATTACCGTTGTTTAGTTTTATAATAGAAGATTTCGAAGAAATTTAATATCTAAATGTTTCTCTACTTAAGAATCAGCATTTTTGTGTATTTGGTAAATTTTTTTCTTGCAACCGCTAATGGTTTAGAATTTATACAGAATGGGGCAAAATGTGTGTATCGGTTTTGAAGAGCTATTACAAAAAACAGAGGAACTTACAGAATTGAGGTTTATTTTATTGGAAACAGTATAGATCATCCTTTTTTTTTAGTATAAAAATCTGAAGATCACATCAAGAAGGTGGTGGCCATCAACAGCGATGCATTGATGAAGGAAATTTCGGAAACTTTTCGACCTCTTTTCAGCACATTTCGAGGGGTAGAGAGGTGATTTACTGCCGAATTCGCATCTTCAGTTCTTCCAAGGTGTGAGGACGATGTTTCAAAACCTTTTCCTTGAGGATACCGCACAGAAAGAAGTCACACCCGCTCAAATCCGGGGACCGCGCTGACCGTTGGGGCGTTCACTAAGGGTGACACTGATTCGCTTATCACACACTTCTTCGCCTCTATGTGCCTAAGGACTTGACTCGGCAATCACACGACAGTTAAGTATAGATGATCCCTGCAGGTACCCGCTTTAAATACAATCCAGTCCATCAAATATTCCATACCTAGAGCCATGTATTTTATGCGAAAAAAAATTCTTATGAACAATAAGCAATAAGGTGTGTCCGCGCCAGCGGTTTCTTCCTCGTGATTGACGGCCGTGTGCCTTGTCTGGCTGAGCTATTCAGAATGCATTTTCTTTCGCAATAAATGGCAGTGACTAGTGGACCGACAGCAGACAAGTATCTGGAAGAAAATCAAACAATCACGAAACGTACGAGATGCCACTTCGTTTTAACATTCAACTAGTCTCGAAATATTTTCGTGAAAAATAACGAGCCTATCCATATCTTAAAAAAATTACCAGTGAAGACACCAGTTCAAGCATTTTTCACTGTAAAAATAAACACGTTTTAAAAAGATTTATCAAATAAAACTTTCATAAAAAAGTTTAATAGCTAAATGCTATTCGTAATAATAATCTATATACATAAATATTAAATCTTCCTAAAAGTAGTTTAGTTTGGTATGTTCTGGTGCAATGTATTTCTTACGGGACTATGGCTTGGTGGCTTACTCAGTTGGGGCTTAACCAATCGAAAGGATTCGGCAATGTTTGAGTGTATTCGCCTGTCGATGCTTATGACTGAGACCTCGGTGGCCATTTTAGATGACTCCACATCCGCCATTTTGGACTCCACTATTTTGAAAATTCGTAATTATTACGCTAGAAATTCGGAAAAAATCATAAATTCATCAAAAAATCACTGATCGATTAAATTGATTTCCTTCCTTGATTCAATACTTGCTCGATGCAAAAAAAAGTTTATTTTAGTAAAAACTTACTTATTTAATAAAATATGATGAATAATCCTAAAAGAGGCATAAATTCCTCATCTAACAGCCTCCAATTGATTCCATTGATTCCTGTCCTTGGTTCGATACTTGCGCGAAACAAAAAAGTTATAATCAGGTAAAAAATACTTATTTAATAAAATATGACCTAAAATCCTTAAAAGATGCATTAATTTCTCATCCACCAACCTCCAGTACTCTACCGATGCCATCTTGGCCACCATCTTGGAAATTCGTAATTATTACCTAGAAATTCGGAAAAAATCTAAAAATCCTAAAAATAAAAATAAAAAAAACAGCCAATAATTTACTGATTGATTTGATCGATTCCTCTTTTTGGTTCAATCCTTGCTCGATGGAACATTTCAATCGCTTTATGCGTAATGCACAAAAACGTTATTAATGCAACTTTGTCAGCTAATTATGCAAAAAGTATGATAAATATTTTTTTTTGTAAAGTTCAGCCGATCAAAATGTTGGAAAATTTAACCGCGTGGAATGTAAATGTAAAATAATGACCTGGAACGGGACATACACACTTAAGACTACCTTAGGGCGTGTCCGAAGAACTGTGGACCAATTGAAGACTGCATGCACGAAAAAAAAAAAAAATATATATATATATATATATATATATATATATATATATATACATACACAAGTACTCGGAGTTCAGCTTGTCGTTAAATGAACCCGCGAAATTGCCGGATCTCTAGTCATAATGATGATTTCATCATTTTTTTATCCACCTGCATAAGGAATTCGCCGTAGAAATTCTATGATCCTGGAAACCGGATTACCAAGTTAACCGCAAAGGTCTTTGACGCCATGCATTTATCTGCACAAAAAAAATTCTGTACTTTTACAAAATCTTTCTTTGGAAACCAGTTGCAAAGAAATAGTTTATATTATTACAAGGAATATACTATTAAAACCTTGTACAATACACAGCTATGGTTATTTTTGCGTATATGAATTTTTTTTTTTTTTTGGATTTCATACTTGGTAGGTTTTTATAACGAAAAACTGACACAATTTTATATTTTAATTGGTGTTTCATTCGAGGATGAAATTTTTAAAACCATGGAAAATATATTAGAATATTCATAATTGAACTTTAATTGTTTCTTGTTTTGTCACGTTCCGCCTGAGCCGAGCGTGCAAGAACCGGCCAACCACCGTGCGAGAAAATCTATAATACCTATAATATCATTCATGTTAGGGCGGGCTTTTTAACTAATAGTTCGTGATTATATTTAAACAAGTTATTGAAATTAAATTTGCAAAAAAAAATGTAAATAATATTTGGAAATTAAAAAAGTATGCAATTTTTCACCAATGTTTTTTTAAGGCGTTATCACGTAAAATTATTGTTAGAGACCGGAAAAATTCGCGGGTTTAATTACCTCCAGGATGAACTCCATAGTTCTACGTACACTCGGTCAAATGCCATCCACTCATTGGCTGCTGTCTTGTGAGACGTCCCAAAGTAGCAGCCTGTGATTCGATAAAGCTTTGGTCGGGTGTTTCTCATTGGGACAGAGTCATCCAGGTGAGTTGTGAGCAAATAGCAGAGGCAGCATTGAGGTATAACTATTTGTATTTTAGCCGGTCGTGAAATGAATTCGCGAATTTTTCCGGTCTCTAATTCTCGTCCGTAAACCCACTTTACAGACAACCCCCGCTTTTTTTTTTTTTGAATGGTTATAAACGTGCGCAGTTGAACCCGGAGAGTTGCCAAGGGGACTCGGACAACACGCGAAGCCGTTACCTGCTGCTGGTTCTCCCGCTGCGTGGTGAGGCGCGCCTCGATGCACTGCCTCGTCTCCAGGAAGGCCTGGCGCTGCGCCAGCTCGCTGGGGTAGTGCGTCAGCACTCCGGCCACGTTGACGCAGGCCAGCAGCACTGCGTCCGCCGCCAGCTGCGCACACAGAGCGCTCCAGACACCCGAGGTCCTCCGCAGCTCGTCTCTGGACAGCCATCAGGGGCGAAGCCAGGGGAGGGGGGGGGGGGGGTGTTTTGGGTGTCCAAACACCCCCCGAAATATTAATATATATATGTACTTATGACAAAATTCACACTTGTCTAGCTGTTTGCAAATGCACTTAGAAGAAACTAAGAAAGAACGAATCCTTGAGCCGAATAACCCTTAATATTCAGCAATGAGTTTTAAAAACAGCGTCTTGTTAAAAATATGTTATAAAGTCGGGACACAAATATTTGTGTTATTTAAATCCAATATTTTTAATTACGAAAGTGCATAAAATAGCACCAAATTGCACGTAAAAATAAAAATAAAAATTTACAGGGGGGAGGGTCCCCC
Organism: Bacillus rossius redtenbacheri; assembly: GCF_032445375.1. Classification (NCBI taxonomy): domain Eukaryota; kingdom Metazoa; phylum Arthropoda; class Insecta; order Phasmatodea; family Bacillidae; genus Bacillus; species Bacillus rossius. The sequence continues at coordinate 58,550,540 of NC_086333.1, forward strand.
ACCCGGACCACCCCCCTCCACCCTAGTACGGCGGCAGGGTGTAAGTAAACACCCCCCCCCCCCCCCCGAAAAGAAATCCTGGCTATGCCCCTGACAGCCTCCACCATCTGTACTACTGTATGTCCATGAAACAATCCCCCAGTTGTAAACTTTAATAGTATCAACTGTAAGCGTTGTAGAGAGTTTCGGTTTAAAGAGTAACTCACACAGTTTTAGTTAAGCGCATGCGCGAACACTGCTTTGTCGTGGCAATTTTCCACAATTATTAGAAAGGCGAACTTGTAAAATTTTATTTGGAAACAGGATGGAGCCACTACCCATTGGAATCTGTTTGTATACGAGAGTGGCTGAATCATCCAAGTTCCTGACAGTTGGATTGGTCGTAACGGTCGAGACGACACAGCTCTTATTTTATTTCCTTCGATGGCCTCCACTTTCAGCTGACATAACGCCATGGGATCCCCCCCCCCCCCCCGATTAGAGCTTTGTGAAAGATCGTGTCTGCGTTCCGCCGCTACCTGAAGGTTTTCCAGGGTTGAGACAACAGAATTACTTCGGACGTGTTAACCAAAGTGTAGGAAGAATTGATGGACTTTAAGTTGGATGTGTGCCGTATAGCTTAAGGTGCACATATTGATCATTTGCAAGAAAAACTAGGTTTGTTTACCTTTCATTTTATGTATGATTTGTTGTAAATATGTATAGTCTAAATTAAATTTGTTTTAATATCAAATTGAAACTGGTACATTATTTTATGGTCATTTGAATATTAAAACCGTAGAACCGTCGTGTCTGTACATTGGAAATATTTGGCAACAACTGATTGCGGGTGATGTAGGGAGTGTAACAAAATACAAAAAAAAACTACTCTTAAAAACTTTACCTGACTGTTTGTGTTTGAACACGCTTGTCTCATAAACTACCAGACGAATTTTCACAGGGTTTTCACAGGTAAATTGAGCGTAGCTTGGGGCAACATAAAGTTTTTATTTCATTAAAATTGGCTCAAGGAAAGAATATATCTTAATTTAAAGGTTTAGGAGTCTTTCTGCACTTCGTAGAAATGTCAAAAGATGGAGCTTCATTAGTCGATTTTTAAAAGGGCCTCCAAGAATTTTTCGGATGTTTACCAAATGACACGGCCTTCACGGCGTAGTACATCAAAGAACCAATAAATAGCGCTGTTAGTCCCCCCCCCCACCCCCCCGCAATGACAAAATTATTTTCGAAAGTTTACGTCAGTGATAGAATTAAGCGAATTTAATAATACAAACTAACAGTGAATTTACTTGGCTGCGATATACGGATTTACTGATTTCACTTTGTGTTTAGGATATTATAAAATGAACGAAAATTATTTGCTTCTTTCAATATGTTTTATTTATATTTGACTTCTTGGCTAAGAGAAAATATTTTATTGAGATTTCTTTGGGATTTGTGTGCCTATTTATTACATCTCCTACTACCTGGAGTTTCGTTCTTTTGGTATAGGACTCGAAAGAAGAAATTAATAAAATCCTTTAAAGAAGAAGACTCTCTGGTTTATTGTTGTGATTTTGAGGGTTTATTGAATTTCTTTAACGTCATATACAATCAAAGTGAGTGGATGTTATTTATAGACTCGTCCAAAAGTAGTCTCAAAGGAGTAATTTTACATAATGGAAATTACTTTGGTTCATTACCCATTGCGCATTCAGTGAAACTCAAGGAAACATATGAAAATCTCAAAGTTCTGCTAAAATGCTTGAACCATGAAAAACATTCTTGCACAATTTGCGATGATTTAAAAGTTGTTGGTATACTACTTGGTCTACAATCTGGCTATACAAAATGCCGTGTTTTGTTTGTGAATGGGATAGCAGAGCCAAAGACAAACACTGGAAACAGACAGACTGGCCCAAAAGAAAAACCCTACAACCCAGTTCACAGAACATAATAAATGTAACACTTTTTCAACAAAGCAAGGTACTATTACCTCCCTTTCACATTAAACTAGGATTAATGAAGCAGTTCACTAAAGCACTTCCAAAAGAAGCTTCCAGTATTTGGTAACAAATTTCCTAAAATATCTTATGCGAAACTGAAAGAAGGGGTCTTTGTGGGACCGCAGATTATAAAATTAATGAGAGACAGTATGTTAGAAAATCCAATGAATGTTGTAGAAAAAAGGCCTGGGTTTTTTTTAAGAAGTTGTGCCCAACCTTTTTAGGTAACAAAAAACATCCAGAGTACAAAATAATGGTTAAAGAAATGTTGTAGGATATCATGAAATTAGGATATATAATGAGTTGAAACTTCACTTCTTACATTAACATATTGATTTTTCCCTGCGAATCTCGGCGCTGTCAGTGAAGAACAAGGAGAACGTTTTCACCAGGACATAAAGGACATGGAAAAGAAATACCAGGGTAGGTGGAAATGATGATAGTGGACTACTACTTCATTCTTTAAAGAGATGGCTCTGCTGAAGGAAGACAATCGAGGAAGAGAAGTTCAAACCACGTCAGACAGATCTTGAAGTGAAATCAGCGAAGACAATAAATTAAATTGTCAGATACCGTTGTGTTTTCGTAACAGTCATAGAATTTTAAAGTGAGTATAATATATTATACTATTGTCCACTGTAATGAAAGTGCATTGCAGTTTCATACTAGGTTATAAAATACACGAAATTTAAATAAAACTTAAATAAATTGTTCACTGTCAAAAAAATTCATTTACTTAAAGGGGTTTTATTTACCCCTGGTCTGAACAAGCGTTTTGGGATGCTGAATAGCGCATAAATTCTTTAATACTTCGTTTATAATTAAAATTGTAACAAATAATTGAAATAATAATGTAAATGAATTATTAAAAGTGAAACCATTAACAATTATCACGTCACAAGTGAGAAAATTGGTGAAAACCAACTTAAGTTTAAGTTTTCAGCAATTCTCTCTTTTGCAATGTAACATTTTTTTAAAGTTTCAGTTTTAATAATTCATTTACATTATTATCTAAACTATGTGCTACAATCGTCATTATAAAAAAGTATTAAAGACTTTTTGCGCAATTTAGCATCCGAAAACGCTTGTTCAGGCCAGGGGTGTCTTACTGCCCCTTTAAAAAACTCAAAATTGAATTGTATAAAAACCTTACGTGATACAGGAAAAGTAAAATCATATTTGACGTCAGCATAAAACATACTTATAAAATCACCTTACAGTCTCAAAACATCGTTCCAAAAATTTTAAAATGTCGCATAGTGTAAACCTCCACGTGTATCACGAATTATACACTTGAAGGACAATCTTTAAAATACTTACGACGGTTGTTATTGCTTGATCAACAACATAAATGAAATACGCATTACGTATAAAAATACGTACCACATAAAGTATATATTATAGTTCGTTTATTTTATTTTAATTCAATAAAACATCGACTGAAGATTTAAATAAACCATTTACCAGATTTGGTTTGAAATAACATCAAGACAGCTCCTTTAAAAAAAATTGTAAAAAAACGTTAGGTAGTTATTTAAAACATTTTAACTGTAAAACCAACATAATTTTACTATAAGAACATGCTTCGCTGCTCAGAGTAATTTATAATACGAATATATTTTCCTTTACTAAACGAGGGTAGGCTGAACACTCAAGGCTCGGTTCTCCGGGTCTTGTTGGTTTTTAATTTAATTTTAATTTATTTTATTTGATGAAGATTCCCGTAAATTTATTGCAAAGCCCTCTTGCATTTTTATGTTTCGTTCCAAAAATTTCCAGCATATATTTATTGTATAATTGTCACGCAGTAGTTCATAATCGCGTTAACACGCGTGGTATTTTACAGCTGACAAATAAAGTTTAGCAAATATTTGGTGACAAAATTTGAATCTAAAAAAAAGAAAAAAAAAATTCAAAACGGCTATCATGACAACTTTGCAAAAATGTATTTTAAAAATAAAAGTAATGAAAATAAAATTGAATAACCGATTTGGTGTGTGAGAACGAGCCTTAACAATGTTTTTTTTTGTATACAACTTATATCTTCCGACATCTTTTACTTGGCGAGGCATTTCGCTTGTCGTGTCGTGTCTCACCGGTGGGAGAAAAAAAAATGCTGCTGCGGCTGAAAGAAGCTTCTTTTTTTTTTTTTGTCAAAACAGATATGGGGAGCAACCACTCCACATCCCGCAGGAAATTTTGCTTTTATTCGGGGAGAAAGTTACCCCTCACCCAGCCACAGGCTGCGGCAAACACGTGCTCGCAATGGCTTCCGCGGCCGGATTGATTCCCCTCTTCCGCCGGTTTAAACTGTCAGAGGAAACTTCTGTCTACCCTTCTCACCCCCCCCCCCCCCCACCACTCCTTCTAGTCAATCAGTAGCTGAAACTTCCGCAAAGCTGTTACTGTCCGCGGGACTACCGAAACTCTTCCATTTCCGCTCGCGCTCCTCGTGGCACACTCGTCCTCCCCTCCATTATACCGCTCTCCCCAAACCCCTATCCACTTTCACCCCACTCCCCTCGCCTATCTAACCTTACCCCTTCCCTCCTCCACACCCCGTGCAAACACATCCGCACGTACCGGTGCAAACGTTTGAAAAATAAAAGTTGAAATCGGTATACAGGCTGAGACTGAATTCTATCAAAAACCTTCAGCCAAAAGGTTTACGAAGAAAAATAACGTGAGTGAGTCTTCCAGTTCTCGCCAAATGCAATGATGTGGAACATACATCTAGCCTCGGTAACATTCCAGTTAATGTGCTCTCATGTTGAAAATACACTTACACTTACGAAACTCTTACACGAAGTTTAACGTAGAATTCTTTAAAATAATACCGAGCGTGATAAATGTAAGCAAATTGTGTTTTCAACTGCATTTCTAGACGCGTATCACATTTTTTTTTCCGTAGCCGGAGCAGTTACGTCGACTATTAAATCATTTGATTAGTAGACCGAAATTTTAAAACTATATAATGTAACTGGTCTGATAAAAGCAAAAAAAAAAAAAGGCTTAAAAAAAACTAAACCTTGACTTTAGACTTGATTTTCGACACGTAAATATGTTAAAATAATACCAATCTTGTTAAAATTCACTAAACAGTTGATATTATGATTTTTCCCTTTGTCTTTGTGTTTTCTTTGGTTCGTGATTACACATGAAAAATAAAATAAAAATATTTTATGTACATATGTGACATGATCTAAGGAGGTTCCCATGACATATACGTTTTTGAAGTTATCTGAACAACTGGCATGCTAAGCGTCGATATAAGTTTAACCGAGTGAAAGTTCTCAACTACTGGAAACTTGGCACTAAAGTAAAATTCATTAAAACAGTTACAGTTTATACTCTTATTCCTACAAAAATTTCGTGACGCGGAAGAATAATAATATTGGTTTTTAATGAAATCATTTTACGACAGAGTTACGTTTTTCGGTGGTTTTTGAACTGTTTTATTAATTAAACAATATAAAAACGTTATTTCTTCATTATTTGAAATGAACCTGTTGTTAAAATTTAAAGCAGCATAGTTTTGGGATGTATTTAGACCATACTGTGTATAATTTATCAACTTACGAGAAAACTATTAAAATAATTATTTAAGCCGAGATAAGGTTTTAAAATATTACATGTAAAGTAATTTGAAATAAGGTTAAAAATGAATAAAATATACAATGCTATATATATGTATACATATAGGTATAGAGAGAGAGAAAGAGAGAGAGAGAGACACTCTTTAAGAAGGAAAAAATATCAAAAATGAATAAAATATACAATGCTATATATATGTATACATATAGGTATAGAGAGAGAGAGAGAGAAAGAGAGAGAGAGAGACACTCTTTAAGAAGGAAAAAATATCCACCATGTTGGTGCTATTTAGGTGTTGATATTTCTTCAAAATTTAAACGATTTATCCCTATTATTGGCATAAAGAAATCTATATTAAATTTAAAATTGTATTATACGTTGTTAAAATCCGACTTTAACTAATACACTACAGAATGAAAACTGGGGGGAAAAAAATATTCTATGACGGCGACTGAACACTCACTTAACAGTCACACTATGCATGAATATCGAAGTTAGCGAATATCCAACAAAGTAAGGTGCTGATGTTCATTGAACCAAATAAAATTAAATAAATGTACTTTTAACCATGGGTAATATTAAAAAAAATATTGTTAAATTTATTCCTCTTAAGACTGGATCTCACTCGCCATACTTGTATTTTTGTTTACAATTGCTCTTTTACACTCGTTGTTACGTCATAAATTCGCGAACATATTTGCGAGCTGGGAAACGTCACGCAAGCGATCACAATCATAAACGGCAGCATGAATTTTTTTTACCACCATTAGATAGAACTTAGAAAGTTTTTGGTGACAAACGAATGAAATGGTAGAGAAATACCGTCATGAATTCATAACAAGTGCCATTAAATTAAAGTTAACTACAAGAAAAAATAAATAGCAGATATGGTAAGTGAGAACGATCCTTATCGAATATCATCCTAAATTAATTTGGTTTTAATATTACCTGTTATACACATGATTTTATATAAATTCGTTATTCAAACATATTTAATTCTTTATAACATGTTTTAATGAACTTATTTAACGGTTTTTACAAACTTAAAGTTAAACATTTGAGTCAGTCCTAGCATGCACTGAGATCAAGCTATCATGTGGTCCTCAGTTTTTGATTAAAACCTTTATTTGTAGTAAATTATACGTAAGTGAATAGTGGTTCTAGGAAAAACCTAATTTTTATTGAGTTAATGAATTATATAGTCTACCATTAATAGTTTAAAGATTAAGGTTACATAACTACGGCTAATCCAAAGCGGTAGCTTGTACTATATGATTTCATGCTCTCAGTATATGCTAGGACTTACGTAAATGTTTGCCTTTAAGCTCATAAAAAAACATTACAAAAATTTCTTCTTTAGTAGAAAAAAGTTATGAAAATTAAAAATGGTTATATAATATTTTTTTTAAATCACGCGAAAAAACAAAGAAGTAATAAAAGCAAAATAATTTAGGATGCTACCTCCTCAACCCTTGTTTTGCCACATTTTCGCCGAACGCCACATGCTCACCAACCCCTCTGTAATATCGCCAACAGGTGTTGTTGTTGCTCCCAGGACTGGTGGAAGTGAGGGAGGGTGGGAAGGACGATGAGGCTTAATCCGTTCTTTCTGTCCGTTCCGCGGAGGGTAAAAGAAGAAGGAGAGGAGGGGGTGGGAGAGATTTCACGTCTTTTAAGGGTGGGATTCCTCGCGTCTGCCGGCGGCCGAGAGAGATTAAACCCGTCGACGGGATGCGCCGGGAGGCGCCTCAGAGCAATAAGCGCACAACTCCACGGGAGGAAGGGAAAAGAATGGACAACACACGCCATGTTGCGGAAAAGACATCACAGTAGGCGCAGTGCATCTGAAACATTGGAGAACTACTGAAAACACCCACGAGAGAGAGAGAGAGAGGCTACGAGTTTTATTTTTATTTTTAAATTATTTAATTTTTTGAAAGCTTGGAAATACCTCGTTGCTATCATATAAAAAAAAATTGTTCTTGTTCAAGAATAAATTTAAATATCGCCAGGATTTCGATCGATTTCTGTTCCTACCGAGGATTTGCGGGACACAAACCATCAAGCATAGTTTATCGTGAAAACGTTTCCGGTCAGTATAGTTCACGAAATACTTTAACTTCATCGTAAAATTTCTGCGTGAAGAAATATTTTCAACACGAAGTAGCGATTTTCACACGGATCAAAAACGTTCTGCAATGCAACCGCTTCGTTCCCATTGGCCCATTTGAGGTCCAGTACAAGCATCCTTCGTCAGATATAGCCGGTAAGGTAATACATTTTGTAAAGAAACAAAAAGCCCAACTAGCAATAAATTTTTCCCAAGATAAATCACTATCTCTAGAAACACGGAAATTTAGCGGATTAATTTTGTGCCAGGCTAGGATTCACAGTCCGTGTGTCTAATTATTTCTAGGGGCATTAATTTTTCACGAAAAATAAACTAAACGCTTATTAAGACTGCAATAATGTATGCCCGCGCTGGCGTCTGCCAGATCAATCAGGACGCGTTCGCTTCCCGCCCTGAATGGTTTGTGATTCGTGTGCTAACAGTAAACATCTACCTTAAAGAAACTTAAAAATCACGACACGCAGAGGACGCTACAGTGTTTTAACTCTCAGTTAGTCACGAAATATTTTCGTGAAAAATACATACCCCCAATTATCTTTAACCATTAGCTGTAATTAGATCACAAATATTTTTTTTTAAACTGCGATGTGGAATTGTAAGTTACTATTATGAATTAATGAATGAGTGTCGTCGACATGGATATCATTAGTGAATGAAAGGAAAAGGCAGTAACGTCGTAATGAACTGGTGGGGGTAACCGGGACAGCAGTGAGAAGAGAGAGAATAAAAACCTACAGGCGCACGGTGACACACGCCAGGTTTCCGGAGGATTTTAACCCGCAGGGGGAAGCGATCCCTGATCTCATTGGCGAAGATCGAGTGATGCGGCTAGCTCAACGACAAACGCGACACGACACATTGCCTCAAGTCATCGCTGATTGGCTGTTTTTTTTTTATTTCTTCCGCCTGTGATGTCACAGACATGTTGGTTTTATTTTTAATATGTTATAATGTGTTTGATAATTTAATTTTAATGTATAATGATTTGTAAATATAATTTTATCGTATGATTGGAATAATTTTTATTATTTTATGTATCTGAATATATGTATGGTTTTTATGTTTTTAAAATTGTATATTGATTCTGCGTGTAATGTAACAATCATGTTGGTATCATATGCTAAGGTCCTTACAAAAAAAGGGGAAAAAAGAAGAAATAGAAAAAATAAAATAAAAAAAGAATATACGTGTGGAGTCAACGTGCGATAGAAGTGAAACTTCTTACTTATTAGTTATAGATAAAGATAAATTATTTGTTTGTTTTTTTAATTGAACAAGAGATAATAATTTATATTAGTAAGGATGTGGGTATGATATCTAATGAAAACATGCCGTTTTCCGCGCACTGTACTCCCGCATTCGTTTACTAGCACTTTTTGTTGCCTCTTTTGGCGGTTTATTCTCACGTTGCCTTTGAGAATACCTCTTATTTGCTTCTGACTTTTCATTATTTTTAGACATGATGTTAAACCATGTTCTCTAGTTGAATAAAACGAAAGAACAAAAAACACACTCCAATGGAACATAAATTACACACACAAAGTCTAGATCACATTTCTGTAAGTCCTTCTGACATTTAAAATCACATTGTTCACATACCAAAAATAAATTACACTTATAAAGCTTACCTCTTAAGTTTAAACGTTTTTTTTTTACATTTTCAGTTACACTATTCGCATAAAATTAACTGATAATTATAAGATAGGTATTAACTCATACCAATAACTCTTTTCAACACAAATGCCTAAATTCTAGATATTTTAAATAAAATAAAATAAATACGGTAGCGTCAATCGTTAGTCGTTACGAAAACTGTGGAGTTAGACAAACACAAGCAGCGTTACGAGAATTCCGTAGAATCACTGGTGCGTCATTACTACCTCTCCCCTGCTGTCTCCCCTTCCGGCTGTTACAACTAGCATATAGCATGCTCCGCTACGTACCTATTCCACCACCGTACCTTCTTCCCATTCGACCGCTAGCGCATGCGTTGGAGTGGCGTTACCGCTGACGCACTCTCCTCCTCTACCGGTTCCCCCACCTCATGCGATCGGAATTTTCGTAACGCTGGAAAATTAAAGCCCCCTCAGCAAAGAATTTTCATTTGAAAAGATAAAGGAAAAGAATAATTAAATGAAAGGTGAGGGGCTGTGTTGGCGGGCGGCAGCTTCCCCGTGGTTACCCCCAGAAAGCCGGTACTTTCCCTCGTACCTGGACTAGATACTGCTCTCTATGGAGGGGCGGGAGGTTCCTTCAGGCACCCCTTCTCGGTGGACCTCAGGGGATTCCCGAACCCACTCCCTAAATTTCACTAGATAAGATGTTATAATTTCAAGTCTTAATTAATTTATTAAATTCGTGGAGGGTTGGGCACGAAACAATAATAATACTAATTTATAATTAAACCCAGGAAGGGCTTTTAGCTGAGAGGGGTTAGGTGTTTTATCTGTTCATGTGAAGTCACAGGTGTGGAAGAACAAACTTATTTGGGAACCCCATAACTTCTAATAATATTTAGATGGTTTTCGATGACTGCGAACGGAAATGATACCGTGCCTACTAAGGGAGATAAGCTTTTTTTTTGTCCTTCAAACCATATTTCTTCCACCACTTGAGCTAATGGTTGGTGTTATCGAATTTCTTTTAAACAAATGTTTTGGAACCACTCTTTACCAAAAATCTTTCCGGAAGTCGCGTGAGAAAAACGACTACAGTAGGTCGACTGACTTCGAGTCAGCGTTTCTCAGAAACTGCTCCCAGTAGCCTTTTGGGGCTGCTCGGTTGCTTCTCAGGAACAAAAATGATGGCAATCACTAATTAAATTTAAAAAAAATATATTTTCTTCGGGATTATTATTGTAGATACATTTATAGATTGAACAGTGCAAACCCCGCGGTTTTTTTCTTTGCAATAGAAGCATTGGCGGATCCAGAAGGGGGGGGGGGGCATAGCGGCTTGCCCCCCCTCCCCCACGCCTGAACCCTGAATAATTTCTGATTTTTCTAATCATAGTTTTCCAAAATTACTAAAGTATTATTTTACTGCAGTGCTATATATAATAGGACGTTTTTGAACCAGAAATCAAATGCACACGACTAAATAAGAACGACAAAATTATTATTCAACATCCAACCCACTGTTAAATAGAACAGCAAGATAATTAAGACCATTCTTAACTTTCTGTTCGGTATTACAATGATAAATATACTAAAATTTATTAGAAAAAAATAATTTGGCCCCTCCCTGAGCCTCATTCTGGATCCGCCCTTGAATGGAAGTGATTCAAATTTGAATGCGAAATTAGCACGAAGGGTAGTCCGTGGCCACTAAGCGTTTGACTATGCTTCACGAGAAACTTCTGCCGTAAAAGGTGGCTGAATACAACAGAATAAAACGGGTTAGTATTCTCCTTCTTCCTCTCCACAGTCACGCTGACACTTGATAGCACTGGTCCCTACAGTCTGGGATTTAAAGATTTTTGAAAAAAGCTTGAAGTACATATTTGCATCATACTTCAAATATGTGCAGCATATGAGGTAACAAATGATACGCTTTTCCTGGGACAAACAAACAAACATTCATTTATATATGTAAAGAATAATATTACCCTTTATACGGCTACGATTTGTTTTTCTATCCAATTGATAACCAGTTGACTTCAATTTTCAGAACAGACACCCACTCCATAGACTAATACCTCTATGGATACGACTCACGCGCCCCCATTATTATTCGGACCATAGCAAAGAGGAACTTTCATAAAATATTTACTGGTTATTATCCAATACGACTTGCGCGCCACCTATTGTACGTTATCTCACCTAGACAAAGTTACGAGGCAACAAATGATACGCTTTGTTGACATAAGTTACTTGAACGTAAAATGATAGTTTAAATTTTTCCTACGACGTTACTTATTTACAACTACACCTATTTCAAAACGGACGCAAGGCTAAGGATTTTACGACGCATTCTACATGTTCACAGGCCTAGGAAGGATAAAACTTTACCATTTAGGATAAGAGGAAAAAAATTTCATTAGCATGAGCTGGCTAACAAGACAAAAAGTTAGTAAATATTTACATTTCATTATATAACCTTCCCACAACAGGTAGTAACGCATGTTATAATATATTTTTTGTACACTATAGTGACAATGAACAAACCTAATGTAATGAAACATTGTTGCAGAGAGTTGAGATCATATTATTATTAGCTTTTCAGTCGTTAAATTACTGTTTTTAAAATTAACATTCTAGTTTATTTAACGACGCTAAAAAGGTTGTTTTTATGTATACTTGTTTTGGGTTTGTATGATCTTTTCATAATATCTTGGGTTGCCATGATAGATTTGGCCATTACCTCGCTGGCGCGACTTTAAAAAGTTTTGCTTAAGGAGCCGAAGAAATGGACGGCCATTTTTTTTGCTTACGTCAATTTTCATATGGGTTAAAGAGAATTTGGTTGACTGTAATATGTAACTCACATAATTATGTAGCATTGTGCTAAGATGGTAATAGCCATTCATGGAAAGTTTATGAATCCATTATGAATACAAAGAGTTTTGACACTATTTATATGTATAGAAGACTCTGAATTGTAAGTATATATGTTAAAAAAAATATTTTGTGCTTCTATATTTGATGCACCATTAGTGTAAGCATGATTTATTGACAACTTAATATATTATGCTTAACCAATGAAGAAGTTATCAACCAAGAGTTAGTTCTACCGGCAAGACTAGTGCCGCATAACATAAAAATACATTTTCACTTTTCAGAACTAACATATTGATTTAATATTCATTTCGTGATCTATAATATTGTTTCGTATTATGAACAGTTGTTTTGTGGTCCCCACCTATTGCCATCGATATCAGGATTATTTCACGCCAGAGTTGCTTATATATATGATCGGAATGGTTTTATATGTAATTGTATTTATTTTCTTCAATTAATGTGTAAAATGTTAAAATAGAAGTTTAGTTTCACCTGGGTCTTTTCATAGTTATTATGTAAGCATGTTCTTTTAATATCATTATTCCCAATGACATGATTTATAAATTAAATTGTTTTACGAATATTTATTGTTAATTCTTAAAATTTAAATCGTAAACTAGCCCTAACAGCGTAAAAATGCTTGAAACGATATTATCTATGCCTCGTTGCACCAACAATTAGGATACATGATTTACATATAGGTAATAACAAAATACATGCACTCATTTAAGTAGCAAGTCAACTGACCTAACTTAAACGTCATGTTCTTAACATTCGCAGGGAAACACAATTGTGGACCTTACTGATATAAAGAGGCAGCTCCATTTAAATCGACTTGAATAAAAAAGAAAAGAACAACATAATATTACATTTCTGTGGTTTTTATACATATTTAGTTCAGGAACAAAATAATATATTTTTTTAAGGTTTTCAAATTATTTTCTGCTGTAACACGAAAGTTTCAAATTTATTTTTATTTCCGTGATTTAGGTGGTTTTTCAACCACACAACCTGTAGCCCCTGCGCAGCACGCAAAGAGGCGAGCACATTCGTTATTCTGGTTGCGTGGACGCCTTTCGGCAGGCGACCGCCGTGTCTCTCGGAGGGAAGAACTTAGAAGGAAAGCTTTCCGAAAGCCATCACTCTTGCGCAACTCCGCTTTTGCAGGGTGCACACGGCAGGGAAACTTACTTCAAATTCGTAGGCGAATTGAAGGAAACGACATTACAGCGGCGCACTCGTAGGCCGAAAATGAGCATTTTCCGTGGTGCATAACGCTCACTGGAAAATGTAACAAAATATCGCCTTGAAAAATCAATGGCATTGTGGATTATTATAACATTCAGATATTCTTAAATGTTTAGTGAGACGAAAACCTCTTGAGCATAACTCACAAACGTTACTCGCGCATGGTTTACCTACACCACAAAACAATTCATATGAGCTAGGCTTACAGGTGAAGGTACGCTTAGAAGTTAAAGTATTTTATTTTGGAATATTTTGGGACTTATGGAACATTCTAGAGAATCCTGGACCATTTTGGTCCATCACCCAACATGATCTTGCATATTCAAAAAGGGATCGATCAAACATATTCTCACATTTCATGCAGCTAAAAGGTTTCGAATATTTTATATTCAAATAAATCTAGCAGTGGTACTTTATAAAGTATTAAAACTTAAAATGAATTAAATATTTTTATTAAGTGATTGTAGTAATTATTTTGTAAAAGAAAACTCTTTCCATACCTTTCGTACAATTTCGTACATTTTCTAAAAGGACCGCTATTTTACATAGCTTATTTTTTTTCGTAACAGCCTGGAAATAACATTTTTAGAAAATTACGGCACATTGAAAGTTATATATTAATAAACGTTGGCATTAACGGTGGTTTCGGGATCTAGCGTCTATGAAGCGACATATTAGGTATAAATATTCAGGGAGTCACATCACGGTAACGACTGCAATTTGTAGCATTTATTTGAAATAGGTATTAAACAAGTAAATTATAAAACGAATTTTTAAAGAAAAGCCAATAATAAAGTAAACCTAATATATTCCCTGACTGAAACCTAATATTTTCACTGACAACTGTTGAATGATTTTTTTAACTGTCTCCGTGTAACTGGTTTGTTCGGGCATAAACATAAATGTCTGTTTGAGATTGTATGCAATCATGCGTGGCTCAATATTTCTACAACTCCAAAACCCATTTAATTCTGATTGTTAGAAATTTAACGGAGTCTTTATAATAAAGTTCAGGCGCAATTAAACAAATGAGTCACTTTCATCAGTAGTATATAATAGGGCATCCGAGGACTGGCGCCGGCGCGTGGTGTGTGGCCGGTGGTGTCGACCGCCATCTTGGATTGTGACGTCACGGCGGCCATCTTGGATGGTTGTGACCTTGACCTTTGACCTTGACCTTGAATTTGACCTTCAAAATGTGTCAAAATCCGCCAAAATTGGGCAAAATTTGCCCAAAATTCCTCAAAATTTCCATTTCTGTGGAAAAACATTCCGTCAAAAAATCTCAAAAAATTCCATAATTCAAAAATTCCCGTTTTCGAGAGAAAAATTCCCGTTTCGAGGGAAAATTTCCCGTTTTTAGTCCTTAAAAATCCCAGCGGCTAGAAATGTCCATATGTAGGCTTAAGCATCCATGTCTACAGCCTACGATAAGCCTATGACGTCATCATGGATTATGACGTCACCGTTGCAATTTCCGTTACGGCCGCCATCTTTAACTTTTTTATTTATTATCCGATTTTAATGAAATTTTTTTTAAAAATTAATAAAAAATTTACTTAATAAAATTTTAATAAAATACTTATAAAAAACAAACATTTACGACACGGAGTTCGAAGTCCTCGGTTCGAACCCGACGAGTGCAAAAAAAAATTAAAAATGGCGACCGATCCTTCCCCCGTGGTGGGTGCTAGCAGACTGACTCCCACCACTTTTTTTTCAAAGCATATATATTGTCACCTAGTATGACGTCATGTCCGCCATCTTGTCTTCGATGCTGGAAGCCATCATCAATGTATCGTCGGCTAGAGTGCGCCGATAACATGTTAGTTTAATTCGTATCCGCTAGAGTGCAGTAATCATTTATTACTGTGACACCTGCCATCTTGTCATTTGGCCGCCATCTTGAAAATCCGTAATTATTTAGCTATAAATTCGGGAAAAGTTCCAAAATTCATTAAATAAATCACTCATTAATTTACATATTGATTCGATCGATTCCTGTCCTCGGTTCGATACCCGATCGATGCAAATAATCTTAATTTTTATGTAAAAATACCTAAAAAAATTACAGGTTCGAAAATAAAAACACTGCAAGTTCTTTTACAAACATAATATTTATTACATAATTTCTATTTTACTACAGGATCACCTGCGAAGGTTAGCAATCTTACAAACATTTAGGTCCGCATAGGCGTGAAATGACTAATTCTTAGCTCCAATCGGTTTATACAAGACAGAGTCCAGCCAGATCCTTTACAGACATAGTCCTCCTCTTCTTGACAGAGTTTCTGGATACCTTGTTTAACAGTTTGCTCAATATCGTTAGAACTGTAAATTACTGCAGCCGATGTCTTGAATGCACACTTCTTCACTTTGTCATCGAACGGATAAGGCTTTCCATATATACAGTCCAACCACAAGTTATATTTCAAAGGTCCGTTTGTTGCTACGTCATCAGTAAGCTGATTGATTATGTCCTGTCTGATATCATCAAGAAAATTACAAATGTCCTTTGACTCACTTAACGTACTTGGATAATATTAGTCTTTCAATGTTCCACGAAATGCAGACTGCGCCAAGTAGAAGCCATTATCGTTCACTTGTAATGCTCCGATCACAGTCTTATGTTTATTTTCATGTTCAGATGCCACAGCAATCGGTTGCTGCACATCAGTTTTTTTACTTGTACGCTCACGAGTCACCAATCTAAACTCAGGAGTCGTAATTGCTGCAGGTAGTTCAGCAGTAGGCGCACGGACTTCACCTTTACAGTTTATCGAATGTTGGCGCAAATTATCAATTCGAGTAAACCATTTATGACACTCGTCACAGCGAAACTTCATGCGAGAAGGACTCTTCATACATTTACTCCTCTCATGTCTCCGTACATCATGTGCAAATGCAAACGTCATGTCGCAGTAGCCACAAGGATGCCTAGTTGAAGACAAACCCGAACCAGATGTCGCTGTTACTGCAACTGAATCATTTCCAGGCATACTCTTATGCACATCAATGCATCGTTGTTGTATAGAAACCTTTACTTTCTGCCGCACTGCAGGTCCTTTACATGTCTCCAAGTGATGCTTCAAATTAGCATTTCTTGTAAATTGCTTGCGACACTTAATACAACCAAACATTTTACGATAAGGGTTCTTGGCACATTCTCTCTTCTCGTGTCGACGAGCATTGCTGATGTTTGAGAAAATCTTGTCACAGTAACGACATCGATGTTCGTTAGTTGACGATTCGCCATCCATTGAAGTCTCCATCGAGGGCGAAACAGCGTTCGTCGAGGTTTCCTGTACAGTCAGCACTACCGGCATTAAAGTCTCTTCTGCTGGTGGTATCACATCTGTTGAAATCCCCTCCAATGTTGACGTCATCGTTACCAACGGGATCTGCTCCTTCTCCGTCGTAGCTGTCGATAAGGTTCCCGTAGTCGATGGTACAACCTCCGAGTTCAACGTTAAAGACGGTAAAGATGCCATCGAGTTCGCAAGAACAGGTAATTACGCGATTTATGCACCAGATTAAACAATCTAGGTGATCCTTACACCGCCGTCGTCAGAAACAAACTGAGCGTCCTGCTGTCTAGGACTCGCTTATATACATGCACCGTATGGAATAATACGCTAGTCAAATCAAGAACAATTTATTATAATACTAGAGTCAAAACAACATTTAAAAAATAGAAGCTCCATCAAAAAAAAAAAAAGGAAGCACACTTGAAAGCACCGACAACGAAAAGGCAGCACATTTGGAAGCACCGACAACGAAAAAGGCAGCACCATCATCGAAAAGACCGCACATTTGTCATTGGCTCCAATATTCATTGGCTCCAATATTCATTGGTTCCATCAGTCTATTGATTCTATCAGTCTAGTGACTCCAACAGTCATTGACACCAACGGCCTTTTTCTTCATCAGCTCCAATGATATTTGGCTAGAATGCTACGAGTCTAAGAGACCATGAGGCTACAATTCTACGAGTGTACAAGACTCCTCCAACTACCTTCAAGTGTATAAAGCTCCAAATGCTCCAACAGCTCCAACACGCAATGTACGCGCAATACATGTAATTTACACACAATAAATGTAATGATTACACAGTACACACACACAGGAAACGGAACGTACACACAGTACACACAGGAAACGGAACGTACACATAGTACACACAGGAAACGGAACGTACACACAGTACACACAGGAAACGGAACGTACACACAGTACACACAGGAAACGGAACGTACACACAGTACACACAGGAAACGGAACGTACACACAGTACACACAGGAAACGGAACGTACACACAGTACACACAGGAAACGGAACGTACACACAGTACACACAGGAAAAGGAACGAACACGTAATATTCACGCAATTGACACACAGTACACGCAGAGTACACGCAATTTACGCAAAGTACACCCAATGTACGCAATGTACGCAATATATATGTAATGTACACACAATGACTACGCTTCGTTCGCGCAGGACAAGCATTTAATGAAAACGAAGCACGTTTGGACGGAAATTCTATAAAACGAAAGCTCATTTAACGAAAAGGAGGCGCATTCTCTCGTTCATTCAACTTGGTAGGATACGATCTTCAATGATAAGTTAGGATATAATCTCTACATCAGTCTATGAATCCAACAGTTTATATTTCCATTAGCCATCGATTCCAACAGTCATTGACTCCAGCAGTCATTGGTTCCAACAGTCATTGCCTCCAACAGTCATTGTCTCCAACGTCCTTTTGGTTCATCAGCTCCAATGATATATGGTTAGAATGCTACGACTCTAAGAGACTATGAGACTACAATTCTACGAGTGTACAAGACTCCTCCAACTACCTTCAAGCGTACAAAGCTCCAACTACTTCAGCAGCATTATGTTATAATAGTACAAGGCTACTTGACTACGAAGCTACAAGTCTACATGGCTCCAATTGCGGCATCTGTCTTCGTCTGAATTTTCTCTTTGACTCCAACTCCGCCCGCCAGCATCTCTTCGATCTGCACCCCGATTATGTTATAATAGTACAAGGCTACTTGACTACGAAGCTACAAGTCTACATGGCTCCAATTACGGCATCTGTCTTCGGCTGAATTTTCTCTTTGGCTCCAACTGCTACAGCAGCATTATGTTATAATAGTACAAGGCTACTTGACTACGAAGCTACACATCTACAAGGCTCCAATTATCACATCTGTCTTCGTCAGCATTTTCTCTTTTGCTCCCACTGCTCCAACAGCATTATGTTATATGATTCCATGGATACTTTGTTACGTAGCTACAGGTCTACGAGGTTCCAATGCATCATGTTTACGAAGCTTCCAGAACACAGGGTTACGAGACTTCGAGGCTACAGGACTACGAAGCTTCCAGGACACGAGGCTACATGGCTACGAGACTACATGACTCTAACTGATTACAATAGCACCACTCAGTGGTGAGAGTTAGGTTATCTCATGCAAAAGTACTTTATGCATGTAGTTCTGCTTTTCAACAACAGATTTCGCCACATGTTGCTTGCAGGTAAATAATATTTAGTTCTTTTATGCGGGATGCGGGATGCTCACTAACGATCGCAAAAGAAGGATGGCTTCGCTAGACTCCAAGGAAAAGGAAGTTCGTCTTGCATGTTGGTGCTCCACAGATGTCTCATGGCGTAATATTAATTTGACTGAGTAATGATATTTGTCAATTCCACCTGATAAAAATATTGCAAGTTTTGATTTAGTAGCAGAAATTATCGAATTAAATGTAACTCCAATTAAAATGACATGTCTCAATAGACAAAAAAAATCCATGCAGAGAGTGGTTCCTCAGAATAGTCAGAAACACTTGAAGAAACCACAGGAATGATTGCAAGAACACGGGAAAAACCATCAAATTATTGACATTAATAATCAGGAGCACACGGAGAAAACCATCATAATATTGACAAGAATAATCAGAAGTACTCGGAGAAAACCACCACATGTTTTCCTTGATATCATAAAAATACAGAAAAAAATATTTAATAAATAACAAAAAAATTAATAAAAAATTTTAAATGACAAAATAAAATACAAAAAATTGCATAAATTTCTGGCTTGTACAAGAACTCTATCTTTGCTCAACAATCATAAGTTTACAAGCTAGCAGAATCTGTTTATGTATACATGATTGTTGAGCAAAGATAGAGTTCTTGTACAAGCCAGAAATTTATGCAATTTTTTGTATTTTATTTTGTCATTTAAAATTTTTTATTAATTTTTTTGTTATTTATTAAATATTTTTTTCTGTATTTTTATGATATCAAGGAAAACATGTGGTGGTTTTCTCCGAGTACTTCTGATTATTCTTGTCAATATTATGATGGTTTTCTCCGTGTGCTCCTGATTATTAATGTCAATAATTTGATGGTTTTTCCCGTGTTCTTGCAATCATTCCTGTGGTTTCTTCAAGTGTTTCTGACTATTCTGAGGAACCACTCTCTGCATGGATTTTTTTTGTCTATTGAGACATGTCATTTTAATTGGAGTTACATTTAATTCGATAATTTCTGCTACTAAATCAAAACTTGCAATATTTTTATCAGGTGGAATTGACAAATATCATTACTCAGTCAAATTAATATTACGCCATGAGACATCTGTGGAGCACGAACATGCAAGACGAACTTCCTTTTCCTTGGAGTCTAGCGAAGCCATCCTTCTTTTGCGATCGTTAGTGAGCATCCCGCATCCCGCATAAAAGAACTAAATATTATTTACCTGCAAGCAACATGTGGCGAAATCTGTTGTTGAAAAGCAGAACTACATGCATAAAGTACTTTTGCATGAGATAACCTAACTCTCACCACTGAGTGGTGCTATTGTAATCAGTTAGAGTCATGTAGTCTCGTAGCCATGTAGCCTCGTGTCCTGGAAGCTTCGTAGTCCTGTAGCCTCGAAGTCTCGTAACCCTGTGTTCTGGAAGCTTCGTAAACATGATGCATTGGAACCTCGTAGACCTGTAGCTACGTAACAAAGTATCCATGGAATCATATAACATAATGCTGTTGGAGCAGTGGGAGCAAAAGAGAAAATGCTGACGAAGACAGATGTGATAATTGGAGCCTTGTAGATGTGTAGCTTCGTAGTCAAGTAGCCTTGTACTATTATAACATAATGCTGCTGTAGCAGTTGGAGCCAAAGAGAAAATTCAGCCGAAGACAGATGCCGTAATTGGAGCCATGTAGACTTGTAGCTTCGTAGTCAAGTAGCCTTGTACTATTATAACATAATCGGGGTGCAGATCGAAGAGATGCTGGCGGGCGGAGTTGGAGTCAAAGAGAAAATTCAGACGAAGACAGATGCCGCAATTGGAGCCATGTAGACTTGTAGCTTCGTAGTCAAGTAGCCTTGTACTATTATAACATAATGCTGCTGAAGTAGTTGGAGCTTTGTACGCTTGAAGGTAGTTGGAGGAGTCTTGTACACTCGTAGAATTGTAGTCTCATAGTCTCTTAGAGTCGTAGCATTCTAACCAAATATCATTGGAGCTGATGAACCAAAAGGACGTTGGAGACAATGACTGTTGGAGGCAATGACTGTTGGAACCAATGACTGCTGGAGTCAATGACTGTTGGAGTCGATGGCTAATGGAAATATAAACTGTTGGATTCATAGACTGATGGAGAGATTATATCCTTACTTATCATTGAAGATCGTATCCTACCAAGTTGAATGAACGAGAGAATGCGCCTCCTTTTCGTTAAATGAGCTTTCGTTTTATAGAATTTCCGTCCAAACGTGCTTCGTTTTCATTAAATGCTTGTCCTGCGCGAACGAAGCGTAGTCATTGTGTGTACATTACATATATATTGCGTACATTGCGTACATTGGGTGTACTTTGCGTAAATTGCGTGTACTCTGCGTGTACTGTGTGTCAATTGCGTGAATATTACGTGTTCGTTCCGTTTCCTGTGTGTACTGTGTGTACGTTCCGTTTCCTGTGTGTACTGTGTGTACGTTCCGTTTCCTGTGTGTACTGTGTGTACGTTCCGTTTCCTGTGTGTACTGTGTGTACGTTCCGTTTCCTGTGTGTACTGTGTGTACGTTCCGTTTCCTGTGTGTGTGTACTGTGTAATCATTACATTTATTGTGTGTAAATTACATGTATTGCGCGTACATTGCGTGTTGGAGCTGTTGGAGCTTTTGGAGCTTTATACACTTGAAGGTAGTTGGAGGAGTCTTGTACACTCGTAGAATTGTAGCCTCATGGTCTCTTAGACTCGTAGCATTCTAGCCAAATATCATTGGAGCTGATGAAGAAAAAGGCCGTTGGTGTCAATGACTGTTGGAGTCACTAGACTGATAGAATCAATAGACTGATGGAACCAATGAATATTGGAGCCAATGAATATTGGAGCCAATGACAAATGTGCGGTCTTTTCGATGATGGTGCTGCCTTTTTCGTTGTCGGTGCTTCCAAATGTGCTGCTTTTTCGTTGTCGGTGCTTTCAAGTGTGCTTCCTTTTTTTTTTTTGATGGAGCTTCTATTTTTTAAATGTTGTTTTGACTCTAGTATTATAATAAATTGTTCTTGATTTGACTAGCGTATTATTCCATACGGTGCATGTATATAAGCGAGTCCTAGACAGCAGGACGCTCAGTTTGTTTCTGACGACGGCGGTGTAAGGATCACCTAGATTGTTTAATCTGGTGCATAAATCGCGTAATTACCTGTTCTTGCGAACTCGATGGCATCTTTACCGTCTTTAACGTTGAACTCGGAGGTTGTACCATCGACTACGGGAACCTTATCGACAGCTACGACGGAGAAGGAGCAGATCCCGTTGGTAACGATGACGTCAACATTGGAGGGGATTTCAACAGATGTGATACCACCAGCAGAAGAGACTTTAATGCCGGTAGTGCTGACTGTACAGGAAACCTCGACGAACGCTGTTTCGCCCTCGATGGAGACTTCAATGGATGGCGAATCGTCAACTAACGAACATCGATGTCGTTACTGTGACAAGATTTTCTCAAACATCAGCAATGCTCGTCGACACGAGAAGAGAGAATGTGCCAAGAACCCTTATCGTAAAATGTTTGGTTGTATTAAGTGTCGCAAGCAATTTACAAGAAATGCTAATTTGAAGCATCACTTGGAGACATGTAAAGGACCTGCAGTGCGGCAGAAAGTAAAGGTTTCTATACAACAACGATGCATTGATGTGCATAAGAGTATGCCTGGAAATGATTCAGTTGCAGTAACAGCGACATCTGGTTCGGGTTTGTCTTCAACTAGGCATCCTTGTGGCTACTGCGACATGACGTTTGCATTTGCACATGATGTACGGAGACATGAGAGGAGTAAATGTATGAAGAGTCCTTCTCGCATGAAGTTTCGCTGTGACGAGTGTCATAAATGGTTTACTCGAATTGATAATTTGCGCCAACATTCGATAAACTGTAAAGGTGAAGTCCGTGCGCCTACTGCTGAACTACCTGCAGCAATTACGACTCCTGAGTTTAGATTGGTGACTCGTGAGCGTACAAGTAAAAAAACTGATGTGCAGCAACCGATTGCTGTGGCATCTGAACATGAAAATAAACATAAGACTGTGATCGGAGCATTACAAGTGAACGATAATGGCTTCTACTTGGCGCAGTCTGCATTTCGTGGAACATTGAAAGACTAATATTATCCAAGTACGTTAAGTGAGACAAAGGACATTTGTAATTTTCTTGATGATATCAGACAGGACATAATCAATCAGCTTACTGATGACGTAGCAACAAACGGACCTTTGAAATATAACTTGTGGTTGGACTGTATATATGGAAAGCCTTATCCGTTCGATGACAAAGTGAAGAAGTGTGCATTCAAGACATCGGCTGCAGTAATTTACAGTTCTAACGATATCGAGCAAACTGTTAAACAAGGTATCCAGAAACTCTGTCAAGAAGAGGAGGACTATGTCTGTAAAGGATCTGGCTGGACTCTGTCTTGTATAAACCGATTGGAGCTAAGAATTAGTCATTTCACGCCTATGCGGACCTAAATGTTTGTAAGATTGCTAACCTTCGCAGGTGATCCTGTAGTAAAATAGAAATTATGTAATAAATATTATGTTTGTAAAAGAACTTGCAGTGTTTTTATTTTCGAACCTGTAATTTTTTTAGGTATTTTTACATAAAAATTAAGATTATTTGCATCGATCGGGTATCGAACCGAGGACAGGAATCGATCGAATCAATATGTAAATTAATGAGTGATTTATTTAATGAATTTTGGAACTTTTCCCGAATTTATAGCTAAATAATTACGGATTTTCAAGATGGCGGCCAAATGACAAGATGGCAGGTGTCACAGTAATAAATGATTACTGCACTCTAGCGGATACGAATTAAACTAACATGTTATCGGCGCACTCTAGCCGACGATACATTGATGATGGCTTCCAGCATCGAAGACAAGATGGCGGACAGGACGTCATACTAGGTGACGATATATATGCTTTGAAAAAAAAGTGGTGGGAGTCAGTCTGCTAGCACCCACCACGGGGGAAGGATCGGTCGCCATTTTTAATTTTTTTTGCACTCGTCGGGTTCGAACCGAGGACTTCAAACTCCGTGTCGTAAATGTTTGTTTTTTATAAGTATTTTATTAAAATTTTATTAAGTAAATTTTTTATTAATTTTTAAAAAAAATTTCATTAAAATCGGATAATAAATAAAAAAGTTAAAGATGGCGGCCGTAACGGAAATTGCAACGGTGACGTCATAATCCATGATGACGTCAGAGGCTTATCGTAGGCTGTAGACATGGATGCTTAAGAGTGGTATATAGAGAAGCGGCTACTCAGAATCCGGCGCGAGCAGCACAAAATACTTCTAGCCTGGGCGGAGTTTAGCCTTGGAGGAGTGGCCTACTAGGAGCGCGTCCTGGCGAAATGATGTCGGTGGAGGGGATAGACTCGGTTTACCCTCCCTCACTCCACGGTCATTCCCTCCTCATGACGGCGCGGTACGGGTCGGGATGTCTCGACAGCATTGCTACCTGCCTGCCTGCCTTCCCCGTACGAGCGGAGCGCCGCGCGAGCTAGTGGCTACACACAACGTTTCATTCAACTCAAATGTCAAATAACGCGAAAAGTATGTTTGTCGTAATGGTAGCATTTTTTTACGCGTGTTTAGTAGTTCATAAGTAAAAAAAAAGATAAAATGGATTACTATGTTTTTGCTAAAAACACAAACTTTTAC
The DNA here is from genome assembly GCF_032445375.1 of Bacillus rossius redtenbacheri. Taxonomy (NCBI): domain Eukaryota; kingdom Metazoa; phylum Arthropoda; class Insecta; order Phasmatodea; family Bacillidae; genus Bacillus; species Bacillus rossius. The sequence continues at coordinate 58,575,251 of NC_086333.1, forward strand.
ATGAAGTGGGAAAAGTGATATTACATCGTAATTTTCGAAGTCACGTGGATATTAAACGTTACATATCCTCCAAGGAACATGAAATTACCTTATTCTGCAAACAAATCTTGCCGAAGTTAAATATATTTTCCGAATCGATGTTATCTGTCAATGATAGTTGTAAAAGCTTTTCGAAATACATACATATTATGTACTATTTTTAAAAAAAAAAGTGTTCGTGTTTTTATAACATGGAATAATCTCATTTGTAATTGTTTCACTTGTGTCATGGCAATGAGTTATCATGCAGGTAGCATATATTTTATTTGGACGTGGTATAAAAAGGCACTATACAAAAAATCGTTACATAATTCCACATTATAAAACATGTAATTATTTCACACGTAATTCATACATTTTGTTTCACACCAATATACAATGTTCATTATGTTATAAAAGACAAATAAATTTAAAAAGAGCACTATAAATTAAACCAACGTGGGCACGAGTTACTTCCAAGAAAGACAAATTTAAAAAAAAACTGTACGGTATAATAGACATTTTAAACACAAATATTTTTACATCACAAAAACCTTTTTCAAAACAGTTTGCAGAAAAGTCCAACAATCTTAAAAGTATGTAGATGGCCTTTAGAGAGGTATTTAAGAGAAACAAATGCTTAAATAAAAATAATTTTACAAATCCGATACAGTAAACGACAACAGATTATTTAAACAAGTTTAGTAGAATTACACACAAATTGGTTTTTACCTGTGACGCACAAAAAATGTACATAAGCTTTATATTTTTAACTAGACAGGCATTTATACTATTCGATTTAATGCACACACACTTTTAAAACAACAAAACACAGAATTTAATTCAGCTTACCACTGAAGCAAAATATTTTTATGGTCGCTATTATACATTTATTTCGTTTCTCCTTTTTGTTAGGACTTACCAGACAAGAAGTTTATGCATACCGAACACTCTTTTTATGAAATTCTCTTGTTTCTCATTTAAAAATTTTACAAAATTTCTCAATTGGCTGCCAAATGAATTAATTTCCTTCAAAAGTAACAGTTACGAACACCTCAGTATTTATTCACCTAAACAAGCAATGTCTTCTATAATTTTAAACACCATTGCTCACTTGAGCATTTAACCATTCTGAAAAGCTTAACTCAGCTTTAAAATTTACATTATAGGTAAGACATTTTATTTTTTTACATATCCAAAATAATTACGGTAATGATTCTCTAGGTAGCCACTGAACGTGACCACACGGCTATACTTTCTTATGCACACGTAGGTGCTGGCATACTAAAAATGAAGGTTCATGAAAATGCTTGGCATGGTTAAACGTTCTAGAAACAATGAGCAAGAATAATTTCCAGTATGAAAGGTGATAGTTTATGAAGCAAAGTGAGCAGGCGACTTAGATTGATAAATCAAACAGGTCACTATAAAAATTAGTTTGAATGATTATCCAAGACCAACATTTTCTTGAAAGTTCTGCAAAAGCTTGAAAAATGTTCACGTTTAATGTAATCAGGGTGTAATATTCGGTTTTGTTTTGGACGATCTTCGTTTTCCCATGCATTTTATCTTATGACTTCTGATAGCCTCTGTTATGTGCGGTGGATCCCGAATTTCCATATTTCTTGTGTGTCTAGGATCAACTAATTCCGGAAGAACGCATTGTGTGTAAAATAAAACGAGTTTTGGTTCCATTTTTTTCTTTCCAGAATGTGTCGTCTCTGAAAATTTCCAATAGGTACTTTTAATTTATTTTGGCTCGAAGTCCAGATGCCAAACAAGCAAATATCCCTTCTGGTTATGTGAAGTTGACCCTGGACTTGGTAGAAATATTCAGGATCTTTTTTAAATGAAATGACAGTAGGACTTTCTTCAGAATATTTCAAATACTTTATTTTGCCTTCTCGCATGGCTTCATTTATGTCCATTCCATATGCCGAAGCAGGACACTATTTCTACGAGACGACCTTCGCCAACAAGGCCATCGGGTGTTGCGGCAAGAAATGGGTGTTCTTGGTCAATAAAAAGACCAGCTTTACTTATATTAATTTTTTCCTGGTCTTCTAGCTGTTTGATGACTATTTCTTCGGACTGCCTGCCATGTTGTACTGCTGGAACATTAAGTATGTCATGAGAGTATATTATGGCTCTTACTAGGTTCTAGCAGGTTGTTGTTGGCTTCAAATAGGTTCAAACGTTTTATTACAAAAATTCTAAATCAGCAATAAATGTTTGTTCTAAATACCTTTCTTTCCTGTTGAACACTGCTCATTTCATACGCCATTTTATTAAGTTTTCAACGATGTTGATGTTTTCTATGATGATGGTGTCAGACACTTCCGTGGACCAATGAAAAACACCGGCTTCCGTTTCCAGCAGTTGGATTGGTGGCTGAAGTTTGGCGTACGATTTGGTGACTGTCCTGCAAAGATTAAAACAAAATATATTTGTGACATGTTGAGTATCAAAATTCCAAAAGTAACGAAATTTCCTATTTTGGCTCTCATATTTGAGTACAATTTTATAGTTGTGTGTTCCGCTCAAAATGTTGATGAATTACTCTTTAAAGGTAGTGAAATATTCAGTTAATTCTATAATCCTGCCTATAAACTCTACCACTGTTCGCAAACTAATCAGTAAATGTGGGATATGATGTAAGAGAGTTTTATTGTACACTAATATGACAAGTCTAATTCCAGAATGTAGGTACAGCACGAGATACGGGCATACACATGCATGCACGTACAAACTTGCATACAAAGAAGTAACATTCAAAAAAAAGGAAAGGCTACGTGGAACAATAATAATTTATGTCATCATATATTTACTGAATGTTTTTTGTTTGCAGGAGAGCCATATTGTATATCGTCCTTTACTAGAAAGCCTACGAGGCGAAAATTTTTCGCACTCAATATTTTTTATAAGGAAACATGGACAATCACCCAATGACGCACTTGAATATTGCAACATACAGCAGTAAGGATTCCTGGCGTTTTTCCAGCTAGCGGCTACCACAAGTAACACAATAATTTGTTGATAGTCGAACGCATTTGTAAACTGAGACACGCTCAAACAAGGGAAATGAGGTGGGGGATGAAGAAACTGTCTTTTGGAACCGAACACAGTGAGTTATCAATAGCTTGCCTTCCATTCTCGCAATTATTCCCCCACCCTCATAACTTCACCCATACTGATTAATTTAATTATCTTTCGGCTTGTTTTATAATAGCACTAGTATTTTTCACGTCACATGGACTTTTCTTGGACTGAATAAATGCCCTATTAGTTCACTTTTTAAAATTACTAATTGAAATTGATAATCGATGACGTATGTATGGTCGTCAAGCCATAATAACTTCCTATGACTTGCATACAACAGTAATACCGAGTATCTAACTTTTCTTTAATCTGTCCGTAACACTAGGCCTATATATATATTTTTCCAAGAACAAATCCATAGAAGTTCAATTACTGAACTGAAAATTATTTATATGAAAAATTTAAGCCTTTCATTAGACTCTGAACGTAATAAAATGCTAATTATAAATGTTATCGTTAAATACAGTTCGCAGTTTGTGTAGTATAAAACACTGGCTACTTACTCCTCATCAGGATTCAGAACCATATTTTCATTCCCTGCGTTGCTTGATTCTGGTAAAGAAAAATGAGCCGTCAAGTTAGCTGTTTGGGGATCAGTTATTGTGCTGTTGACTTCCTCTTGAATTGCACCATATTCTTCAACTCTTCGGATTTTTCTAAAAAATTAAATGCATTGTACAAACTAAGTTGTAAAATATGTTTCTTAAAATAGTTTTTAGCCGGTTTTGGAATTCTCCGGTGTTCTTTTACATTGATAAAAGAAAAATTAATATCGGTATCGCTATATCTTACCTTTGTTTCTGGTACTCAATCAGATCCGTTGGTCTTCTTTTCTTCCGTTTCGCACTTAAATAAAGTCGCCCTAACTTACCGATTAATTTGTCTTGCTTTTTTTCCATGCGTACCGACTAACAGATAATTGCGTCTTTTTTATATTATGCGAAAGCTCACAAACAGCATTAACGAACCATTGAACGAATCAGCAGACTTAAAAATCTTTTACAATGTAGTTTGCTACCGAGTGAAGATTCTTTTCAAGCTACTCGCCAAGGAAATCGTCTGTCCCATGATAGTCCAGGAAAGATATGAAAAAAACATGGACAAATTGCAAGAAAAGGTTTTTTTACATCAAAATTCGCAGAAAAATTCGTAGAATAACATATCCAAAATCCACCGAAATCCACTTTCTTTTGGTAACTTTTTTCCGGGTTTTGTTCCGGAAAAAACACGAAATAAAATAATAACTCAAAAACGGTGCATGTGACGACAAAACCTGTAGAGGCAAAAATTAAAGAAGATTAACTTTTCCATAACATATCCAAAGTTCAAGAAAATCAGCTTATAAATTCTGCTTCGTTTTCCGGGATTAGTCCCGGAAAAAATATTACAAATGAAATAAATCGCAAATTGTGCACTTTACAGCATAATGGTTTAGGAAAAAGATAAAGTAAACAATGTTTATCATAATATATGAGAATTTAACACAGATCAACATTTAATTTTTTTTTTGTTTTTCAGGAAATGTCCCGGTAAAAAGTTATCGAAAGCAAAAAAAAAAAAAAACGGAAATCGTGCACTGTACTTCAAAATAAATCGTTAATTAAATTATGGGCAAAAAAATTGCATTATATAATTGACCTTTATCAAATTGTGCTTAAAATTTGTGTACTATTGTCCTGGCTGGTATATGTAGTTACTATTTATACGATTGAATTCCCATTCCCTTGTACTGAGTGATTTTATGTATCCATGTGTTATAACTCTGCAAACGATAAAATATATAAAATTAAATTAAATATGTCATTGACGGAGGATATTTACTTCATCAGTTACCTTGGCCCCATACTGCAACATACAACGAGATCGCTCAGCTGTACGTGAGTTTCATCTTGAAAAATTATGGATTAGCAACTACTGTATTTGATGGATATGGGAAAACTCACAGTACTAAAGACACAGCACATATGAGAAGAACAAGAGGTAATGCATCACCCGTAGTTGAATTCACAGGAGAAATGCATCTATCACTCCGTAAAGATATGTTTCTTTTGAACGAGCGAAATAAAGGACAATTTGTAAGGTTATTAGCAATACATTTACGCGAAGCAGAATGTCCTGTTGTTGAAGCACCAGGTGATGCAGATATTTACATTGTCCAAGAAGCTTTAAAATGTGCAAAATAACAGTTGACAATAGTTATAGGAACAGACACAGATTTACTTGTCCTTTTACTCTACTACTTTGGCTCACAAACACATAAATGTTTGTGTTTAAAAAGTGAACAAAGGCAGAAGAAAACATATCACATTAAGGAGCTAAAGCTGAAGCTCGGTGATGAAATTTGTAGTAATATTCTTTTCTGTCATGCATTCATGGGATGTGACACATCACACATCTATGGTATAGGAAAGGGGAAAACATTGGATCTGCTCCAGAATGACAGTGCCTTCAGGCAACTTGCGAAAGTATTTCAGATAGTATTCCCAGTGTGTCAAAAGAAGACACTGTAAAATCGGCAGAACAGCTGTAGTACGCCTGTACAATGGGTCAAGAAGTGACACACTCGACACTTTGCGTTGTAAAGTGTTTAGTGAGAATGCAGCTACTAGTTCCAAATGTGTACAACCAGAACAATTACCACCAACTAGTGCTTCAGCTCGTTTCCATTTCTTAAGGGTTTTCTATCAGATACAAGAATGGAAGGGAATTAAGATGAATCCAGAAGAATGGGGATGGAGAAAATGTGGCTACCTTCTCTTGCCAATTTCGACAGACAAGCCAACAGTTCCGGAATGCCTTTTT